>NC_079166.1:76526874-76856874 GCF_947568905.1 Ostrea edulis | reverse complement strand
TGTTTAGGCACATATTATTGCATGTAGCTGTTTGTTTGTTTCTTTGTTGTTGTTTTTTTTTTTTGTTTATTTGTTTGTTTGTTTTTGTTTTTGTTTTGTTGTTGTTTTGTTGGTTTTTTTGGATTGTCGAAAATAATGATAAAAGTCAATAATGAATAACTCCTGATATTAAAATGACATCATTATTCTGATCTAAAGAAATCGAGGACTAGTTAACATTTACATACTTTCTTACATCATGACCATACATTGCTCGTGAGAAATCACACAAAGGACACAGTCAAATAATCTAATCAGTTACTAAAATGGTTTGTTCAATTATACTATCGTTAAGTCTTACACTTGATTATACTATCGTTAAGTCTTACACTTGATTATACTATCTTTAAGTCTTACACTTGATTATACAATAGTTAAGTCTTACACTTGATTATACTATAGTTAAGTCTTACTATTGATTATACTATCGTTAAGTCTTACACTTGATTCTTAGAAAAACTCCTTAACTGGCAATGGATTTCAATAAAAAATTCTACATTTTCTATTTATTCCTCATATGACACCCTCAACTGAGAACCGCAATTTGCTGCGCGCCCTCTGTAATCAGGGGAAATAACTAGCATAGCATTGTGCAAAATGTAGGTCAATACTGTTGATATGACTTGGATAGTTCCAGCTAGTGTGGTACATATTTGCAGGGTGTTTTACGTCTCATTCAAGATACGTTCACTTATGTAGACAGAAGATGTGACACTGTGGATGGCGATAACGGCCGTGTAAGGGAACATTCTTTGTCGTACAAACACCTGTCTGACAGTGCATCTCAATTCTGTGAGAGGTCATATCTTAGAGACAAGTAACTTTCACTTCAAATGCCGGGAACTTAGCAAATAAACTGTCATTACTTGTGTTAAATGGCATAGTGAAGAAACAGTCACTGGTTGTGTGCGTCCCTTAGTGAAGAAACAGTTACTACTTGCGTTGTGTATCTTAGTGAAGACAGGTCGGATAATATACTGAAATAAGTCAAAGAAATTAACCCTACATCTGCATTCTCCGTTTTCATCTTCTTTATAATTATCACAGCAGACATCAGATCCGGTCTGGTTCCTAAATGTAAACGACAATTCTACGTATATAACTACTCATATTAAATGTTTCATCTCTCTCTCTCTCTCTCTCTCTCTCTCTCTCTCTCTCTCTCTCTCTCTCTGTTTATGTTTAATCTTAGATATTTTTACTCTGCTTGCAACTATTGACTTTGATAAAGTGAGATCATACTAGTATTGTCATAATTATCAGTGTATTCGTACTAAAGATTTCTTTCATGCATGCACTAATTCATGCATCATATTATCGTCTTAATATTAGAGTTATACATGATTCAGCTGTTGATTTTTCTACTATAAAACAATATGAAATTAACTTCCTTAATATCCTCGAAAAAATAACCCAATTAATCTACCGAATATGTGAGAATTCATGTCAAATAATATGTATCATAACAATTTATTTACCTGTTTCGGATGAAGACATGTCGATTGTTGGTGAAAGAAGTAGAAGTATGAACAGTCCGAATGTTTTAAAAGCCATGAAATCAAAACACATGTAACTTCAATAAACAATGCAAAACAAAGGAACTTGATGTAGTATATTTAGATAACAGGAAATTAGAATTTGTTGAATCCACATATATCCCTATTCATTGCTTTAAATATGATGTATGTTGTCACAATTATTATTAGATATATTTAATTGCTGTTATAAAATTTAGAAATTCATTTTAAAATTAAGGATTATCTCCCTCATGCATAGCTCTTATCCTTGGACGAATTTGGCTCCACTTGTTTGGCACGCTGTTTTTGGCTATATTTAGATCTAAAACTTCATAGTTATTTCGGATTTCAAACATTTCGGTTGAGCATCACTGAAGAGACATTATTTGTCGAAATGCGCATCTGGTGCATCAAAATTGGTAACGTATAAGTTTTACATACATATCAGTTTCTAGTAATATTAGTAAGAATACTAAGACATGCAATGAAAATAGATGTGATGGTATAAAACAACCCATTTCAAGACAAGATTACGTCATAGTTCTATTGGTTTCATCGATTTCCCCTACGTCACGATATACGTAAACTCCTACGTCATAACAGGTCTAACGTCATAACGCTCTTCCATTGGCATGACATGCCCGACCTACTGTGCTTCTATACCAAAACGCTATTTACAAGATACCGGGTCTTCTGCAATGGACTCAGGAGATACGTACAGTATTCTACTGACCACTTGTGTGGGTACAGGATGTGTATATATGTTACAAAAGCAGGTCAGTACATTAGCCTAAAATCAGACTAGTTCTGCAACAGTTAGTCCTCTATGTATATACGGAATGGGCAAATTAACCTACAGGTTGACATAAAATATCTAGATACATTCAGTTTGAAATTGAGGTTGCTAGAGGAAAATAGATTTTGAAAACTGTAAAAGATTAAAACATGTGTCTGTAATGAATATTTTGCGGCAAGAATAATTTCCATTTTTTTAAAATATTCAAATGACAAGATATAGTGAAATCCATCGTTACTGATGAATTCTAACATAGCAATTTATATATTCCAATAAATGCTATATACATCAAAGCATACTAACTTTATTTTATATAAGGATATTAACTGTTCATTCTGATCAGTGGCAAATAACTCGTGGGTAGCCTCCCTTTTAAGGGTACCATCTAGTCATTACCTAAATTGATTTATAAAATGTTGAAGTACATGTACCACCATGATGATATGTAAATAAAGCAAACATGAATATCATTTGAATTTGAGTTTCAATTGATTAAAAAATCCAAACATGCTTCAGAAATATGCTTATTATTGTGTCTTATAGTTTATAAATAGAAGTGTTAAGTAAGTGGTAAGACTGTATCTATGTCACGTGATGTTGGCAATAATATTTGATGGACTGTTAATCTATGCATGTCTGGAACTCTGATTTGCACGTCGCGGATTTTAAACAAAACATCCATAAATAGATAAATATGTTGCGGCTGTTGCATATTTAAACCAACCTTACTGGTTTAAATTACCAATTCATTTATCTATTTCTTATGTGGAAACTGATGTTGAGTTGCTTCTATAGTTTCTAAACTGCCACTTCTAAGATGACTTGTAAACACTTCCTATAAAATAGTGTGATACAATAAGTAGTCGGAGAAGATGGCGGCGTGTGTACATTCACAGTATGCACCAGAAACGTTTTGCTATAAATGAAGGCATTGCATATAAGCTGATCTACTTTCGTTTTTATGTTTAAACGTTACGTCACACGTCCTATGAAACCACGTGACTTCGTTGTCGTCTTCTTTGTTTACAATATTTTAAACCCAAGGAAAGCAAGTTGGGGTGAAAAAGAAAAGAACTCGGTTTTGAGGTAAAGGGAATAATACGGAAATCACTAGAAGAACGGAAAACCATCAGATGTGTGTTAGAATTGTTGGCTATTCCAAAGTCTACGATTGGGGATATCAAGAAAAGACTTGAAGAGCGAGTTCTGTAGAAAACATTAAAAGAAGGGGATGGCCTTCATCAGTAACGAGGCGTGATTATCGCAAGTTAGAAAGGTTGGTAAAAAGTAATAGGAGGGACAGCTTGACATATATTACAAAGACATTTAATGAATATAGAGAAGTACCTATTAGCAAACGTACCGTGCAGTTTCATTTATACAGACACAATCATACTAGGTGTGTAAGAAAAAAAGAAACTTGTAGTTTGGGAAGTGAACTGTGGGAAATGCTTATCATGGTGTAGAGAAAAAACGAAATCTGACTGTAAATGGTCATTGGAATAAAGTGATATTTTCAGATGAATCTAAAATTATGATTGGTCATGATTCACGAGTTTATATTTGGCGGTAAAAAGACGAGGGATGAAAGCCTGATTTGGTAATGCCACACGGAACTACATGTAGGGCATATCACAAAGTGATAATATGTGGATGTATCAAATCATACGGTGATGGAACTATCACAGCTGTTGAAGGCAATGCAAACTGACTAATGCAGAAAAGTATAAACATGGTCTTGATGATAACCTATGACCCGTCCTGGTTCGTCATTTTCCTGGAGGAAACTACCTTTTTCAAGATGACAATGCACCGAATCCATTCAAAACCAGAATTTTCTTTAAGGAATAGACAACTGGGAACGGGGTTAATATACTGAGCTAGCCAGTTCAGAGTTCTGATATCAATATGACAAAGATTTTGGTTCAATGTCACTATTTTTATTATATATACACATTGGCAATGAGCTATTACAAGGAAAAGAAATAAAACACAATAAATATTGTTTCTTTCCAAAAATATACAACATATCAAATATTCAGTCAACAAAGACATTGAATATTTTGGAAAAAATAAACACAAATACATCAATAACATACCCTAATTGTATGACAGTGCCACACCCAATTAAACCCGTCTCACCGGAACAAAGAGGTGTTCTATTATGAATAATAAAGAAAATTGTACAAACTCATTGTCGAAATTACTAAAGAAATATTTCACTGCTATAACGCATTACAATTGTTATAACTATAAATGAACGTGAGCATATTTATGCAATTAATAAAATGCTAAATGTTACTGTAGTAGAATTACATGTATTGATACTGATAATATTTATCCAAAATAAAATATCAAAACATTTTATAATTTGCTTACCAATATTTAAAATGCGTTACCCCGAACTCCATTCGAACACTCAGTGAACTGTGTGAAGGGCGGTGTCATAATGAAGAGCGTACAAATATAGTGAGTGAGTTATAAATAAGCCGACAAACTGGTTTTAATATTCCAAGTAATCAAACATAATTTATAAATTTCTTAATTACCTGGACTATTGTTATAAACACAAAATATTTATATCAAATTGTATCTGAAACTTAAATACATTATTTTCTATATTTTTAATCTCAAAGAAAATGATTTGCAAGGACAGAACTTTATAAATAACTTTCAATCAATTACGGCGCGCAGTTCGCGATAAAATTCCGCAATACGATTTATGCGTCACATTTCTCCCCCGCGCTGTTTTGTTGATGTCCTCATCAACTACACATAAGTAAATCAAATGAAAAAATCAAATTCAACTGAAAGATAATCTATATACAATCATTGTGGTCAACTCAATTTTGTTTTGTTTGCAAATTCTCTGAAAATGTTCGCTTAAATTAGCACCAAGACTTGCACCAAGTGTAGTCATTGCATGTCCAAACTCTTGAAAATCACTAGAAAAAGAATATGCAACACTTGCTGATTGTTTATTTGATATTACAGATTTTGGTAGATTAAATGGGTTAGAGTGCTTCCCGGCAGTAGATCGTTTAGAACGCCGCAATTCGGGCATGTCATGAGAAACTTGTGGCGTACTTCGTTCAGTATACTTACCTGAATAATCCCCTTCAGTCGTTTCACTCATCTTATCCATACCATCCGGAAATTCATTTGCACTGTAAATAATTTCCCATGTTTTCTGATGCGATTCCGAATCTGATTCGGATTCTTCTGCAATATGTTCCTCATCATGAGCAACAATATCTCCTGTATCAAATATTTCCTTCCGGTGCAAAACCTTTGTTTGTCCACAATTGTAAGCTGGTCTTACCTTGTAAACATTTTCTTAAAACCTTTCTATGACAACATATGGAAGTGTCTTCCAGACATCTAGAATTTTATTCCGGCCTTGCACATGGTTTTTCAAAAGAACTTTTGCACCTACCTGTATTGCACAGGGCGTAGAATTCTTGTCGTGTAACTCGCGTCGTCTTTCAGCATTTTTATTTGTATTTTGTAATGCTTCAGTAAGTGCTTTGTTGAGTCGCTTCTTGTGTGAATCTAACCATTCGTTGACGCCTGTGCCATTACTGTCATGATTGATGCCCGGTAAATGATCAATTGGTAGTCTTGGTTCTCTACCGAAAAGAAGATAAAAAGGAGATAACCCAGTAGTTGCATGTGGAGTTGCATTATATACATATACACTTTCTGGTAAATAAATTGTCCATTTCTTCTTCCTTTCGGTATCCATTGTCCTTAACCGATCATGCAATGTACGATTAAATAGTTCACATTGTGAGTTTCCTTCAGGATGATAAGGAGTACACCTGGACTTCTTGATGTTGTACAACTTGCATAACTCTTTGACCACTTCGCCTTCAAAATTCCTACCTTGGTCACTGTGTAAACGATTGGGGATTCCAAATTTGTGGAACCAATTGTACACCAAATTTTTAGCAACTGTTGAAGCCTTCTGATTTTTTGTTGGAATGGCCTATGTAAATTTCATGAAAACACCTGTCAAAACCAATACATTTTCGTAACCATCTGACGATTTTTCTAAAAGTGTGTAATCCATTGCTAGAATTTGTAATGGGTGTTTAGCAATCAAATTTCCCATTGATGGCCTGGTAGTAAGAATATGTGCTTTTGTGATCATGTATCTCTCACATTTTTCAATCCATCTATTAACATCACCTTGTATTCCTGGCCAATAGCATCTTCTTTTAATCAACGCCAATGCTCTCTCTCGACCTTGATGACCAGAACAATCATGTAAGGACTACAACACTTGTTGTTTCAAAAAGTCACGTAGAATAACCTGTAAATACTCTCCATCCAAATCTTTACTGGTCATGAACAAGACACCTTCTTTCACCTGCAAAAGATTATATTTCCTTAGAAGTTTCCTTACCTTTTTATTTTCCTTAGAAATTTGTCGAGATGTTGGTTTATGCCCAGTATTTAACATATTGAATACTTTAGAGATGTTTGGATCATCCCTCTGTAGTTTCTCCAAATCTGGCATGCTGTACTCTGGAAAAGTTGGTGATAATACTGCTGATTCCTCAACTTCCTCGTCATTTGTGATGATCTGACAATCTGTGATAATGCCTTGCAGAGACGCTGACTTGGAAACATCTGATAGAATTTCTTCCGAGTTATTCTGACAGTGCATTCTGTTTAAACTGTTAGTATTTTGGTTCAATTTTCCTGATTTATACTTTATTGTAAACTTGAATTGAGCCAACTCTGAAGCCCATCTTAACTCAGTCGCACCCAATCTTGCTGTCTTAAGATAGCTCAGAGGATAATTGTCGGTATAAACGACAAAGTCATTCCCTAAAAGATAATCTTTGAATTTGTCCGTTATCGCCCATTTCAGTGCTAATAACTCAAGTTTCATTAAGCTATAATTTGACATGTTTTTCTCACCTGGTTTGAGACTTCTGGAAGCATAAGCAATCACTACGCGCTGATATTGTTGCTGGCTCAAAACTGCTCCAAGTCCGTTAAGCTGGTACCCGTTTCCAGAATGAATGAAGTCTCAAAGTTTGGAAACCATAAAACTGAAGTACATGTAAGACATGTTTTGAGTCTTGCAAAAGCAGTATCGCAGTCGGCATTCCATCTAACACTGAAAGGTACCTGTTTTGTAACTAGTTTCCTACCTTTTGTTTTCTTCTTTTGTTTTGTCAACACTGCATGTAGAGGCGCTGCTATCTTACTAAACCCCTTAATACATTTTCTGTAGTACCCGGCTAGGCCAAGAAAAGACCGTAATTCCTTTTTTGATTCAGGCGTTTCCAGTCATTAATAACAGCAATTTTCTCCGGATCGACTTTCACTCCCACCTCACTTACAACATGACCAAGATATCTAACCTCTTTTTAAAAAACAATTACACTTAGAAGGCTTGATTTTAAACCCATGATCCCTCAGTCTGTTGAAAATAAATTCTAAACGCTCTAAATAATCTGCAAAAGATTTTGAAAATACGAGAATGTCATCCAAGTATAGAAGAAGTATTTCAAAATTCGTATCACCTAAACAAGCTTCCATTAATCTTTGGAAAGTACTCGGACTATTGCAAAGACCAAATGGCATGCCCACAAATTCATATAAACCAGGAGGTCCAACTCGAAATGCTGTTTTATGACAATTCCTCTCATCCATCTTAACTTGATAGAAACCTTGTGCCAAATCGAAAGTTGAAAAGTATTTTGCGCCATGAAGAGCATCTAAAGCCTCTTCAATTTTCGGTATTGGAAATGCATCTTTGATTGTTTTTAGATTAAGCTGTCTATAATCTGCGCAGAGGCTCAAAGAGTTATCTCGCTTCCGCACCAATACCACCGCAGCACCGTAAGGACTTGTGCTAGGTCGAATTATACCTTGCTGCAATAGTTTCTGAATATGAGACTTCACTTCTTCCATCTGATTTGGAGGATTTCTTCTATGGGTTAGTTTTACTGAAACATTGTCAGTCATCAATATTCTGTGCTGTACAGTATCTGAAAATCCTAGATCAACAGCATTCTTACAGAAAATATCCTTATGTTGACTAATAACTGATACCAACATGTCTCTTTCATTATCAGACAAGCTTGTGTCAATGTTTACGTCTACACCATGGATTTTTACAGAATTCTTTGTGGAAGTTACTTCATCTCTTACATCGGTCTTTTGTTTGCATTCTAGCTGTACTTTTTCTATGCATAGTTGTATTTTCTGATTACTCATCTGTGTGTACACTTCAGAATTTTGGTGAGGGGAATCCTCAACTTCTGCTCGATGTAATATACCTACCCTTGTTTTTGGATTAAGCCATGCATCCTCATCACCAATGCTGACTACTCTGAACGGAATAATATCGTTTTCGACATTTGCATATGTCAATTACAATAATATTTCTGGGGAGAGAACCGTGATCTCCATATACTGCTTGTACAAGAGCACTATAGTTCTTGGGACTTTGGCGTGTAGTACCCATAACAACTTTCATGGTTCTAGATGGGATTTTGTCCGGATTTTGACCTGCAACCTTGACAAAACTTAATTTTTCAGAGTCATCAACTGGAGATGCACTCATTTCAAACACAGACAGAGTATTAAGTAAATGATCATTTTTGCCTGTAATCGAAATAAGGTTCTGATTTACTTGTTCCTTAAGAATATGGAAGAAATTACTTCCCAATACGCCAGGAACACGCATTTTTCTGTCTTTACCAAAATTATCAACAGGATCCTTTACAACTAATATTCCAACATTTGGAATGGAATAATGAGCAATGTCTATTTCTACCTCAATGTAACCAATGTATGGAATTGGTAGATGATTGGCGCCAGACACTCTCATCCATTTAGTTACATCTATTAATTTTGGCTCCGATTTCAACAAATCTCGGAAGTAAGACTCGGTGGTTGTAGAAACTTGTGAACCAGTGTAAACTAGACACGATATTGGCTTACCTTCTATCTTAACTGTTACCACCGGGCATTTCCCAATAGCTTTCTCAATGATATGCTGGTCAATTGACTCATTAAGCCCATCGTCCGTTGGTTGACTCTCTACAACGGACGCTTCTCGTTTAAAGGATTGGTATTTGAACTCTTTGACTTACCTTTCCCCTGAAAAGTTTTGTCATCTTGTAACTGAGTACTACATTCTTGTGCTTTATGCCCATTTCCACCGCAACGGTAACATGTTAAATGAAATTCCTTAATTTTAGGAAGTTGTTTTCCTTTGACAGTTTTTGCATCAGAATCGGATTTACTTTTCACGACCTGATCAGACAATTTTTGCAGTTGTTTTTGATTTTCTTCAATTTGTTTCTGTTGTACTTTAAAAATGTTCATAAGATCAAGTAATTGACTATCATCTGGTGATGTTAGAACTCTAGATTTGATACTATCTTGTGTGCATATTTCATTCGCAGAGTATTTGCTCAGTGATTCAACTCTATAATCTTCAGACCACTGCAACACTGTCTGTCTAAACTCACCAAATGACATAGACTTCCTTTCAAAAGAAAACCGCCTGATCTTTCTCCGGAGAGACGAATCGCGAATGCCCTCAATAAAACGTTCTTTCAACAACTCATCGAAATCGATGACTACATTTTCGTCTTTCACGATATTTTTTTCAACTAATCTCATAAGTGCCAAAGAATAATTTCGCAAAGATTTGCCATATCTTTGATCGCGTTGATAAAACTGTTGCTGCAGAGCGCCAATAGCTTCTGTGCTTACAAATACATCTCTAATTATTTTCAAAATTTTATCTGACGTATCCCTTTCTACAGTGGGGCGTAATCTTATTTCATCCTTAGCCTGTCCACCCAAATTATCCATTAAAATATCTATTCTAGCATTTTCATCATGAATAATTCGAAGATGTTGTTCTGCATCTTGTAACCACTCTGATACATCTGGGTCACTCTCTTTCATTGGTATTCCATTCAACTTTGCAATCTTTTTCTCTCTCGCAACATAAACAGTTTTATTCCCTTTCATTCCACTCTCAATACTCGTTCCTTTTTTTTCGTTTATATTTCTTTCTGCTTGCAATTGTTCTTGAAGTCTGAAGAGTTCGTGCTCTAAATGTTCTGATTTTTGTCTTTCATTGTGAAGCTGCTCCTTAATTTCTTTCTTTGTAGCCATAATTCACACTCTACTAAGTTCACATTAATGATAAAGTATTTGTATCTGCTACACAGAGTCTGTATACCTGTACATTAATGGCGAATTACAAAAATGTTAGTTTGTATCACCTCTCTTTGGCGTTGCTCTATCAAGTTTGAGGTATTTTTCTATCTGCCGTCCTCTTCAGTTTTCTAACTGCAGAGCTTCCATATTGAAGTTTCTTCGATGTTTGAAATTCGGTAGGCACACCTAAATATCATAGCTCACTGCCAATGACAACTTATACCGAGAATATCCTGTTTCAAGAGCATAGCCCATCTTATTTCGAAATGTTCACAACGCCACTTTATGACAAAGATTTTGGTTCAATGTTACTATTTTTATTATATATACAAATTGGCAATGAGCTATTACAAGGAAAAGAAATAAAACACAATAAATATTGTTTCTTTCCAAAAATATACAACATATCAAATACTCAGTCAACAAAGACATTGTCATGAATATTTTGGAGAAAATAAACACAAATACATCAATAACATACCCCAATTGTATGGCAGTGCCACACCCAATTAAACCCGTCTCACCGGAACAAAGAGATATTCTATTATGAATAATAAAGAAAATTGTATAAACTCATTGTCGAAATTACTAAAGAAATGTCATTGAAAATATATGATTATATATGAAATGGAAGCTACCTGTTCCGTCAAATCAAAGACATTTGGACCGAGATTGCTCGTGAGTATGTAAAATGCTTGTACCACTTGATCCCAAGGTGATTATTGAGTGTTATTCGATTGAAAAGACATATACCAAAATACTAGGTTAATCATAATTTAACTCATTTACTAAATGATATATGCATATACATTAAAGATAGACCCACTTTCGTTGCGATTGTAAACACGCCGCCATCTTGTCCGAATACTTGTTGCATCACTCTGTATATACATGTATATATAAAATATCATTATTGGCCGCAAGAGCGTTCAATCTATTTGTGGTGCTGTTAGAACGTGCGCATTGGGAAATGAGAAATCATTGTTCGTTGTTCCGTCAGAATAATTCGATAACATGCATAAAAGCTCTCTGATTAAAACACAAAAGTAAATATGATGAATACATACCTATGGATGTGTACCTTAGAAACGAAATATTAAAATCAATCAAGATGTGTTTTTCAATTCATTAATAAGATGACAACAATATAGTATCTATAGCATATCATCAAATTCCAGGTTTTTCACTGCCCCCTTTGGTCGTAAATCCCGTGTTTTTTCATCAGTCCGTAACTGTCTGAAATACCATATTTTTGAAGAATAAATTGTTCTTATTTTATAGCTTGATTTGTTTACCTCGCCTGTCGGAGGACTATCACCTTCGCTGCAATGCTAATTAAATGCAGTGGCAGATCTAGGATGGGGGAGGGGATGGATTAGTGTACGCTAATAAAATTGACGTTCAGCAAATGTGTTCTGATGTCCACAAAAATCATGTCTTTATGCATGTTCCTTGGCTTGTTTTTCGGGTTTTCCCCTTTTTTTGCACGGACGTATGCATCGCCAGATAAGGTAAATAAGGTATAAACAAGGTCTAATAACTAAATGTCAATCAATTTCTAGCATCCAACCCTTGGCTTAATTTCACCTGATTAACGAGAGTTCACAGACCAGGTAAATTTGAAAACGGTGCCTATTTTCTCGGATTTTCAAAGGCCGAGGTTTTCAACCGGTCGGTTTTCCTCAAGTAAGCTGAGTGTGGGTGGAGCTAATTTTAGGCTGGTGTGAAACCCCGTGTGAACCCTGCTAGCTCGTGTGTACCGCCCCGAATACATAGGATGTTATATGTGTTACCTGCAGTACGTGTGGCTGTCAAACACAGTTTCCGACGGGAGTTCCTGAGTGTTGTGGCTGTGTTCAATCATCGTCCCACACCCATCGACGATTCAACATATTCCACACTGCTTATATCTTTTTCCTTTTCTTTGAATCGATTTGTTCTTGACAGTAGACCAGAATTATCTGGCCACCAAAGTTGTCGTTGTCACTCGTCCATGACGCATGACCTAGTTAGGACATTCGAATATTCCAGCAGTTCCTTCAATAAATGATCCAGACGAAGGATGCGTTATTCCTCCGTTCCCAATTCAAACCATTATATACAAAAAAGGGATCTTATAGTGGCTTTCTCTTCTGATGATTTGACTGTGACATGTAGTTTTCTCGCCATGTCTCGAGGGAAAGTTATGCTTATACATGTTCAACTGAATGTGAACAAGATTTCAATGACATATTTACACTTTTGTCTTTATAAACATTAATCACATATAATTACACAAGGTTTTCAAGGAGAATCAGTACTTTCTGTTTAGCATAAAACCGATGTCCGTCTAAACTATGTTCTAACAATGCATGATTATCAATCGCACATGTACCTATTTCTAACCAAAGCCTACTATAATCTATCATAATAGATGTAATTATATGTCAAATTTACCCCTGTTATTGTGTGACTATTTCTATATGAAAAAGCCAAACGTTTCCTATAAAAATTGGGTTGTTTATCGCCATTTTGGGATTCCTTTGATGTTCGAGGGACTATGTACAGAAGAATAACATACTTTTCAAGCGGCAAATGTACTGCATGTGTACACACTATATTTACTTTTGAAGTACTCTTCTAACTGTTTTCTGTTTCATGATAATGTTTTCAAGTCAATAACTTCAAAACTAAGCTTTAAAGTAATTGTGTACAGATACGATAGCTGAACATGGATCATACAACATTAAAACATTACCCTTGCCAAAACTAAATGTTTCCCATAAGTTTGCCGCGCGGCAGGTTTGCAGCAAATAGATTTGTTTGCCATAACTATTCACCTAAACATTGCAAAAGTTTAGCTAAGTTCTGGTAAACATTTGGGACTTTTAAAAAGATTTACCACTAGTGGCAAGCAGTTGCGGTAATTTTCTGGCAAACAATACATATTAATATGCGTCATGTCCTGTTAAATGACGTCACATTGCATCGATTGACATAAGGATCGCGATCTATGAATTACAGTTGTATTTTACTGTATCGGATTAAATTGGTGACAATGCTCGTGGTTTGGTAAGTTATAACGTAATTTGATAAAACTTTAATGACATAAAAAGCCGCAAATCATTCTGCATTTTCTGTTGCATGGCGTATTTTGTGTGATGTCTGTCTGAGCGACTCCAAAGTCGGATCTTGCGAAGCAAACAATAAGCCTGTAGAGACAACCGCACTTTATCCCATATATTTAGCCTAATCATGTCTTCTAAACACGTATCAAGATTCGTTGCATACTCCATCTTGCGTTTTTAAATTTGATAAAGTACATACTCCGATTATCCGAAGAACCAAGATGGCGGCTTTCGCTTCTTCGGAATATTGCGAAGTGAATCTGCGCGCAGGGCAAGTGATTTTTATTTATCGGTACTTGTTTACGTTTTTATGAATTAAAAGTCTGTACATTGTAGTTTTATCATTTTGCTTTCAACGAACTAAGAGTGGGGGGGGGATCTACCATTGATTTCGGTTTTTAAGGAGGGGCGACCAAGATCTTCAAGTAATGAAGATAGCTTGTGTAAAATATTTACAGAACTCATTAGACTGTATTTGTATATCTACATTTTGAATGATATGAAGTAGTTTTGTTATTTGGCCATTAGTATTTCCAAGTGGAAATAAATAATATGCTCATGAAGGTCTTAAATCTTTTAACACATGTAAAATAAATTGTAAAATTAAAGTTTGGTATTCAACCCTATCAAAATCATTTAAAAATGAATAGATAAGAAAACAAAAACTAATAATAATAATAATGACTGATTTTATATAGTGCCTTTTCCAACGTATGCTGCTCAAAGCGCTTTACAATAATCAATGTACAGTATTCACCCGGCATACCGTATATTAATCTAGAACTTTCTCAGCCTCCTAGGAAGAATACACTGCAAGCTGCCATTACAAGCGCTAGTGTACTAACATTCTACCAATATTTATCACTGTCTATAGCCAGGTACCCATTTTACACTTGGGTGGAGTGAGGAAATTCATGTAAAGTGCCTTTCGCAAGAACACAACATCAGCCCTGCCGCGGCCAGGACTCGAACCCAAGACCTTTCGGTCGAGAGTCTGACGGCCTAACCACTAGGCCAACGACGCAACAATGTTTTTATTCTTCATTTCAAATGCTTTGACTCGAATTTAAATGAACGGATGCTTTGACTCGAAATAAAAAAAAAATTGCTTCTACAAATCCAGTGTAATGTACAAAATAACAAGGTTTATAAGAATATCTTACAGTATATTAATGGAATAAAGAAAAGGCATGGCCTCAGTTCAGTTCAGATGCTTTTCAATATTTGCAATGTATACTGACCGCTCTTGAATTTGACAATTCAATTAACTATGATATCGATTTTACATTAATTACACAAATGTTTTAAACAAGATGCACTTGGGCATGACGTGTCATTATCAATGACAGTGAAACAATCAGATTATCGCTACTCCGAAATATGTTTGTCATGATTCAACTAAATACTTCATTTTAAGTTTATTTCCCAAAATTGTTTGCCACAAACTTGCTAGAATTGTTTGCTGCGAACATTTGACAGTACTCTTTGCAGCAAATTTACCAGAATTGTTTTCTGCAAATTTGCCAGAACCAGATTTATATCAATATGCATGCCAGAAATGTTTGCCAGAATCGTTTGCCGCAAATTTGCCAGAAATGTTTGCCGCAAACTTGTCAGAACTGTTTGCCACAAAGTTCATTTGCATGACAATTATGAATTTGCAGCAAATGTACAGCAAACATTTGCCAAAGGTTTGCTGCAAACTTGCGGCAAATTTATAGCAACTGTTTGCCAGAACCTTTGTATTCGGTAAGGGTAGTTACAATTATTGAAAACACAAAAATATTTCAATGAAAAAAGTAACTTCCAGTGGGTCTAGCTAAAGTTCAAAAGATCAGCGTTCCATGCTGATTAAACGCCGAGTGAGAATATAAACTGTTACACATCATGTAATTCCGTATAACGCTTATAAAATTCGTAATGAGTCGTTATGAGTGTTTTTAATATAAATAACACACACTTTACAGTGTATCTATACTAAAATGAAGTTTTCGTTTCTAGAACGTATAGTGCCAAAACAAGTGTTACCTCATCTTAATATTGTCTTTATTGATTATGGATTTTCAGAAAATGTTTTAAATGTAGAATGTCTCGAAACTTATCTACGTCAAGGGTGTCAATTAAGAACAAATGTTTCACACAACAGCCGTATGTAAGATAATCTGCAATATAATATATTGAGATCGGATTAGTTAACGTTTCTTATTTTCAGTCGTATATAAGATAATCTGCAATATACATGTATATGGAGATCCAAATCGTCAACCTTTCTTATTTCTTACATGTATAAAACTATATTAGTTATAAATGTCAGGAAACAAGGAAAGTAATGAGATATGTCTATAGGGCTAGCTTGCTGAAATAAAAGCATTATTAAGATCGTTTTCCTTTGTTTGATTGAAGAGGAGCAAATTTTCATCTTTTTATATACAGAAAATGTAGACCATTTCATCCAAAACACCAAAAGGAAAGACTTTCTCCTTATGTTGCGCAAAGAGAGAACTGATATTTCTTTTAATGGCGTGCTTATTTTGCAGTCTAAAATTGAACCTAGACCCCGTAAATGAAGCAAGCGTTATCGACTATGTTGGAAAGTCATAAAACAGACTTATGCGGTTTATGAACAATGGACATACCCAGCTTTGAATTGTGTGAAATAAATCGAAATATATTTCCATTCCTTGGTCAATTATTATTATCAAAAAAAAATTAAATAAATAGGAATTGTATGTTTTAATGTATTATACCTGAGACATTATATGCTGTGTGTGCGTGTGTGTATTTCATTATTATTATTATTTTAATACGCCCTGAAACTGATGTTTATTCTTATCTAGCATATTTATGGTATCTTGTGTTTTCATGTTTTATATGTACAATGAGGATATGTACAGCTTTTAAAGGACACAACGCATGTTTCTAAACTTTTTCATCCAAATTAACTCTTTTTATGCCTAAACTACTTTAAATGTGTTTTAAATGAAATATTTTGCGTAGTTTTCGAGTTTGAAAGCGATGAAATTCAAATCTTGCGATATGCATATTTTCTTTCGTTAGTTTACGCGCCATTATGTGTGACGTCATATGCGCCCTCGGGTTTGAAAACATCTATTAGCTATTTCATAAGCAGATTAGATTTAATCTACAAAAAACCAATTATCACGTTAACGGCTTGTAAATAATAATGCATGAAGATGTTTTGTGCCGTGCTCAGGTGTACTAGTTGTCGGTAAAAAGAGTATTTCTCAATGTTTCGAAGGAAGGTACGAGAAAAAAGACGTGGATAATTTTTTTGTTGGAGCAAGAACTTTACCTTAAAAAACACACCCAGTCACCTTTTCAAACACCGCTTGGACAGAGACCCTGATAAACTGCGAGAAAATGGATATATCGAAGCTATAAACACTGGTAGGCCTATAGCATACATTCTGTTTTGCTCTTCAAATTCAATACACACTCGGATCAACTGAACTTCACCTTGTAACAACATATATCGACGATACAATGTAACTTCTACCAACTGGTAGATTTACAAACAAACAAAATAAAGATACAAAATAATTGAACTTTTAATTATACAAATAATAGAATATTGTATTTCCTAACTTTAAATTGAATTATAAAATTATTTCCTTATTGAACTCGTAGCATCTTGAATACATCAGTAGGCTATATAAGGCCGTGCTCCCACTTCGTACTTGCTAAAGACGTGCAGATCACAATTCAAAAATAGTAATAAGATTGTTTTATCAAAATAAAATAATGTGATTAACACTTTAAATTTGAATATTTTTTATTAATTTGTGTGTGTGTTGTCTTTTTCTTTCTTTCCGAAATGCACTCGTGACAATAGCTTGGCATAGGGTCTAGTTGTCAACAATTTAACGTATCATAATTTGTCTAATCTAAGAATAAATAATGATTGCACTGTTTATTTTAGAAAAACAGCGCCAATTACAGATGTATAAAGGAATAACATCACCAAACAGTTTGTAGACAGCGACCCATATAAACATTATTTACTCACAATATTGCCGATTTCATACACGTTTTACTCGCTATATTTGGGTATTTACATCGTTATATGTGTGCACTGGTGGCGAACACATATAAAACTCGGACAATTTGTCAACATCGATTTAAATGTTGCCCATGGTAATTAAATTAGGCCCCTAAAAGTTGAGTTTTTATTAATATCTCGCAGTACTTTCACAATCCGAAGGGCACATGTGATGTCACTGTACCACGTGACTACCTACCTAATTAACTTGACTTTTTGAAATTGAGGCTTAGATTTAAGTCTGTATTGTGGTTAATTATCGCAAAATTTCGGCCAACGAACTATTAGAATTAATTACTATAAGCATAAAGAAGACAAAATGCATGTAATATTGTATACTTTGAAAACATGAGATGTGTCCTTTAATGTTTTATTTATTTTCTATGTATTATGTGTATAACATTCTCTTGTAAGGTATACATGCACTGTAAAGCACCTTTGAGCGTACATAGTGTATGAAAAGGGTGCTATATAAATATGGTATTATTATTATTATTATTATCATCTAAAGTTATGTTTATAGTGAATGTTGAAGAGAGAAAAAAAGAAGTGAAAATAACGAACATGGGTTAATCTTATAGATGCTATATAAAGAATAAAGCACTGGGTGTAAAGTAAACATGGACTTCCTGAACATTCAGAGGAATAAGGAATCTGGATAGTTCAAACAATCATTAACGTTAGGTGAATATTGCGAATAACAAGATTCCATAACGACCTATATCCATAACGATTTATATGAATCATTTCGTGTGGAGGGTTAATATAAATAGATGCATCAATTCATGAACAGTTAGTTATCTTCAGTACACCGATTATATGAAAAAAATGTGTTGATGCTTTTTGCATATTGGCATTCGTTCCCGGAAGAAGATTGATTAATGTTTCCTACCACACTCAACGATTTTTCAGTTGTATGGTGGGGCCCAGTTTTTTATTGGTGGAAGAGAGAACCCAGATACAATGCACCTAGGAAGAGACCACCGACCTTCGAAAGTACACTGGGGAACTTTCTCACTTACCGGCACTAGCGGGATTCGAACCCACGCCGACAGAGGTAAGGAGCCGTGCGATTTTGAGCGCGATGCTTTAACCCACGGAGGGCCTCCTGGAAAAAGAAAAGCATGTAAAGCGAGCAACTCCTCTATAACAGCTTGGCGGGCTTTTCATAATAAACCCAGTTTGCTGAATTTTGGAGTAGATTAAGTGAAATTTCCTGAATATTTGTGGAGAAGAGAAAATAATGCAAACGTTTTAAGGAAGTAAATACAAGTACATTGTGAGACTATCGGGAAATCAATGTCGGTGTCATTATTTCCAACACACGAGATGAAACGGAAAATGTTATATCACCATGTAGTTTTTTTGTTATAAGTCAAAATGATCTTGCTCTAAAAAAAATACAATGATTTAAGGAACATTATGCTCTAATGTAATTCTTCGAAGAGCTGACCATGCCATGTCTTCCCGTAACTGCATAGCCAAGTGAAGGTTTTAAAGTGGTGAATTATTGTTAACGTGATTATGCATACAATTTTGAAGTACAAGTACATGCATATACATTTATAGTAGCTTACAGTGCACCACCATAACACAGTGACCCCACCCCCCTACAGAAAATATCAAAAACAAATACAAAGAAATGATTTCCACCCAAATCCGCTCTATATTGTCATGAATGCGTTATTTGATATTATATATTTTCAATTGAGATTTGTTGTCATAATTCTGAAATAGTGTGTAGTGTATTTATTCATTTGAAAAAAGTTAGTAATAAGTTGGTAGGATGACACATGTGGGATGGAAGTTAATTATGAGTTTGGAAGGCAACGAGCATCCCTATCTAACAATTACGGATAGCTGTTTACACATGGTTATGTACTGTGGATTTCTGTCTACAGACGATACTGGGAGAGCCTTCCTCTGTTTACTGAGATATATTTTTGGTTAAACCCTCTAATATCTCAATTATCTGGTTAATGACCCCTTTTTCAATTGATGTGAACTATCGTGGCTTTCCCTAAAAGATATTATTGTCCCAAAATAACCCTATTTTCTTCTCATATTTTTCGGATGAAATGTGGTTAAGAAGATAAAATTGACATCTATATGTATATAACTTTGTAACAGCATAAAACAATCGTGATCAAAACATTTTGAAATTATAAACACTAATTGCTACTGGTAAAAAAAGTTCCATCTGGCGAAAACGTCAAATACAATTATTATATAATTATTAATCGAATTCTGGAGAATTGATGAAATAGTCCTATTGAACTTTCTCTACTGGGGTGGTGGTGGGAGGGGTATTGACAAAAGAAGCCGACATATGATCTGACAATGATTATTTGTTAAGCACCGAGGCTTGTCATATGTAATTCTGAAATCGCCCGCATATACATATGGTACGTGTTTAAGAATATTCATATTTTTACAATTTAACAAAATAAAGAAGGAAAAACGTTTGTTTTTTTATTTGTTAACAGGGAGATGAAATTCGCTAGCATTGCAGAAAAAAAAAACCCAAAGAGAAACATATAATTGTACATACGTGTGAAGTGTAGCAATTCTATATACAAGAGGCCCATTGGGCACGTCGCTAGCCTACGTCACATTCGTCCTGCTGTTGTGATTTTTAAAATATCTGTTTAAAAACATTTACTCCGAGTAAAAAAAATTACCCCATATTGTGTCCCAACCTGGCCTCAAAAACATGATACAATAATAAAAATTCAAATATCATGGTGTGAAGTGTGAACTCTTCCCGTACTATATTCAAAATTTGAAAGCCCTAGGTCAAGGTTACGAGGTTAAAAACGTTAATACCAAACGAAAGGCCGTGTCACAAGGAATGCATAAATGAAACAGGAAAGATTCATCATTAACTACAGTTATGTGTTTTGATGTTACCATTCTGAACTTTGGATAAAAACCCAAAAGTTAAGGTCAAAAGGCCAAACATTATGATATCATCTGAAAGTTCTTGACATATGGAATATATACACGATGCATGTATATGGAAGCCTTTTCTTTAATGATTCATGATATTTTGTCTAGCCTATATTTTCCTAAAAGCATGCCAAAGTCCAAGGACAAAAGTACAAGGTTCGTACTATAAATAAGCAGGAATCTACATTATCTCAGGATGTTTTCAGGTAGATTTCAACTTTTCTGGCCAAGCGGTTCGTGAGAATTTTTTTAATGATCTCTGCCCTATTTTGGTCGTGGCAAATGTGCAAAATTCATTTCAGGAGCCCTGAATCCCTTTTACCTAAGGGTAATTCATTCTAAATTTCATTCAACTTAGTATATTGGATCTGGTGAAAGAGATGGAAACGTGAAAAGTTTATGGACAATAGACGAATAGACAGACTGACAGGCAGATACCGAACAATAAGCAATCTCATAACTCCTATAAGCAATACAAAATAGATAGTTGGGCAAATACGGACCCCTTGGCACGCCAGAGGTGGAGTTAGGGTTCTTATTCACAAAATATCTTACGACTAAGATCAAAATTTATAAACACTGTAATATTCTTAATTTATATTTCTTGTAGATTTTTTTAATTAATATGTAAAGTACATCCATGGTTTATAAAACTTTAATACGTACCTACGGCCTTGTGATCGGAATTTGATTATCAGACAGAATTTTTTTTTTCAGTTTAGTCGTAAGATGTTTTGTGAATAAGGTCCCAGGTACCTAGGCGGAGTAAGCATATCCGCCGTGAGTCCTATATCTTGATTAGGTAAGCGGCGTTGTATATCCCCATTCATTTCAGTCGGACTTCCCAGTCGCTATAATACAAGTATTATATTTATCTGTACACACATTCTTTACATTTCAGGGGTTGAATTCTTTTCACATGCTCAAGTTCGGAACTTGAGGGGCCAGTTTTTGGGAACTATTGATGCTCAGGTTGAATTCGATTTATGTTATTGGTTTGTGATACATCATTAAAAGGCTAAATAAAACCAGTATTTAGATTTTCAAGCTTTTTATTTCCCTAATACATCGCCAATCGTTACAGAGTATCAGTTCTACCAAATAATTTGTTCGACACTTGCAACATATCAAATTCACCACCATCCCTTTGTTTTAATTTGTAGTAACCAGACTGAGGGGTACCAGTAGAGTTTCAAACCAGTAAATAACACATTCCCAAGCATGGAATTCCTCAAAAGGTTGACCATTTATCATTATGTACAACTGATTGTGTAAAGACTCATCAGTTAACACAGTTCTCATTTTGTTCCTGATATCACTGGAAAAAACCCCACAACTACTTGTAGATGGAGAAATTGTGAATAAACACAGCATGTGCTTTTCATTTGCAGATACTTTTTGACAACCTCTTCCATTGGCTTTCCTTTATAGAAAGAGATGCTACACATCAAGCAAGGTATTGGTTCTAAAATTACTTAGATACATTTTTTCATTTCAATGAATTGCTAACTAACTTCTGATTTATCATTTCAATCAGGATTTGCGATGTACATGTATTCATTTAAGAATAAGACATCATTTTTTGAGTTTCACTGGAATAAATGACAAGATCGGTGACGACGTGATTTAAAACCCCTAAAACACCAGAAGGGTGTTGTATTAAATCCAAGCATGTACCAACTTCATGTAATATCCCAATGAAACTGAAAATATATCTTTTATTTGTATTTCTATTGTGATTTGTTTTGTTATCAAGCTCCCATACTTATGTAGCCAATGACAGAAATAACGATCGGATGACACAGGAAATAATTTGTCATTTTTTTTATTGAATAAATAATTGGATACAATATGTAAGACAATATAGAATTTAAAAAAAAAATAATCTAGAAGAAATAACAAAAAGATAAAATAGATGTAAAATAAATGTAATTTAGAATGTCAAGTCAACTCAATTAAAGACACGAAGAGCGGAGTAAACTACGTCCCGAATGTAATCAGGTCGATCAACGCTGAATGGCGAAACAGTGGTGTTGTCCCACTTGAAGATGAAAACGCAATTGCTCAAAAAAGTTCAGAGAATCTTAAAACATTGATGGATGGTAAATGGGTAAAGTTGACGTTGATCTCTTTGCCAGGTTTCTGCGAGTTTTGAAAGGGAAGAATAGTGCGCTCATCGATATGATTCGTGACTTGTAGCGTAACACTGACATGTTTAGAAGACGAACAGACAGGTCGCTGATTTATACCTCCAGGGTGTGCAACGGAAGTTGAGCACGGGCAGGCATAGAATTTGTGTTCACCTGAGAGATTTATGTTGTAGGGTTGTAATGAAGACTCCTAGTGGTGTTCCGACATTAACAGATTTTTACGAGTCTCAAAAGCTACATCTCTCATGGTCGTGATTGTTGTTGCCCGGGAATAACAGATTACCATAATCTTAAAGTGAATAAGCCTACAACTCAATTTCCTTTGTTTGCTTTCAAAGTCATCGTACGAATTCGCCATAAGCAAAATTTACAGTGTTAGTTACAAACGGTGTTTAAAATAAAACAACTGATTGATATGGTTAATGTTTCTGATATTTATGGAGGGGTGATTTATTTTATCTGTTTACTAAGAAAACCTATCAGTATCATTTAAACATAACCCGCAATTTAATTTCTCGTAATTACCGGATTACGAGATGATTATCTCGTAATTATTAAATGATATACCGTAATTTTGAAATAATCATCTGAAAATTACTAGAACAAATGTCGTTGTTACTAGATAGTTATCTCGAAAATTTGAGAAAAAATTCCATCATTAGGAGAAAGAATCTCGAAATATCGAGACAACATATGTATGAAAGATTGAGATATCGAACAGTTATTAGTACTGGAGTTTTACGAAGAGGCTTACTTTTACAATCGACGGCTGACTTTTACAATTTAAAGGGACCAACTCCAAATATGAAACAATTGGGAGTGGTATTTGCAAAATTCAAAGACTTTACCGCATTCATTTGTTGTATATATTGTTTAACGTCCCACTCGATAATTTTTCACTCATAAGGGATCGTGGTAGCCCAGTAGTAGAGCGTTCTCGCTCATGCCATGGCCGCGTCAAACCTAATATTGATTGATTTACTATTGTTTAACGTCCCTCTCGAGAATTTTTCAATCATATGGCAAACCTAAGACGTCAAAATAGGTAGTCATTGCTACTTCGCCAAACGCTCGGCATTTAGAAGTGAGAATCACGGGTCGTTCAGGTGACCTTAAAAACGGCATGCGTTGGCACGATAAAGAACCCTCACTACTACGGTACTGAGCGCTAAACATAGGCCGGGTCTACATTTGTGATACTTCACGTACAGATGGTGACCTCTCAATATGAGTGAAAAATTCAGGATGGAACATAAAAGCAACAATTTGCAATCAATCAAATGGAGATGTCATCATTGCCGGTGAAGGGCTAGAATATGTAGGCCAATGCTCGGCGCGGTTCAAGCTCAGTATTCCGACGGTCCGGTAGTCCGACCGTCCGATAGTCCGACAGTTCAATATTCCGACGGTCCGATAGTCCGACATGTTGACCATCACCAAAGTTTTTAATTGATAGAGTTAAAATTTATTCATATCAGGCATTATTTTATGGAAATTACCAGAAACTGCCAAAATCGACACGGTCATATATAAATATATTATTCTTTCGGACGAATTAGCTATTTGTTCGGACGAAATAGAAAATCGTTCGGACAAATTAGCTATTTGTTCCGACGAATTAGCTATTTGTTCGGACATATTAGTAATTCGTTCGGACGAATTAGTAATTCGTTCGGACGAATTACCGATTTGTTCGGACGAAATAGACATTCGTTCGGACAAATTAGCAATTTGTTCGGACGAATTAGCTATTTGTTCGGACAAATTAGTAATTCGTTCGGACGAATTAGCTATTTGTTCGGACAAATTAGTAATTTGTTGGGACGAATTTGTTATTAGCTATAAGGCAACGCCAATACCGTAGTCAAACATCGTAAAATGTTGGTAGGGGAGCACAAAACTTAGATTGGGGCACATGCTAAAATGGGATTCAATTCCAAATTTTTCCATATAAACGTCATGAAGATGGCGACGGTAACCTACAAAATCACCCCCAACCCCTGAAATAACAAGGTAAAAATGGTAGGAATCCCTATACCCTGCTCAGTTTTAAAAGTTTGAAGTAGGCCTCAAGTCCCCCCCCCCCCACCCCCATCCCCGAGCAAAAGTATATTAAAAGAAAATTTTCTGTATAACGGGGCATAACATAATCAATAAGGAAATCAATTTTTGTATGGGACGACAATAATGCAATTATGCGCACATCAGAGCCTATCTAAGTTTTTCAACGCAAATCTGGATATCCGAATTTTATACCAATTTTATGGTATACCTTTCTTTATAGCAAATAACAATTTTTGAACAGAAATTTCTTGCACTAGAATTAAGGGGAGGATGTTATCAAACAACATTTATTATAAAGATGAGGATCTCGTTTGGGGTCCCAGAAGTGTAAGGAGGGGGCACATACAGTAAATACATACTCTTGTCCCCACCCCCTACCTTTGAAAGTGTTAAGGGGCACGAGCAGGCGCGTGGCCTCGTTTTTGAAAGGAGGAAGCTGGGGGCCAGTCAAAAAGGATTGGTGGGGGAGGGGGGGCAGCCGGACCAAAAAGAGTTTTAACATGTAAAAAAAGAAAAAAGGGCAAAATTTTAAAAAGTGGGGAGGGGATCAGACCCTCTATTGCTACGTCCCTGACGAGTATCCGCTGTCAGCCCTCCCTACAAGCCTATAGATATCTGTATATATATGTATACCTACATGTGTCTACATAGCTCTCTATAAAGACACGATGAAAATGTTCCTTAAGTTCAGTATGCATACATACAGACTGACACACAGCGAGTAGGAATGAATGAACCCACGGGTGATGGAGAAAGGAACGAAGCGTAATTAACCGTGGGTTTCCTACGATGCCGAAATATATACAATGGCATGTAGATGTAGGTGGGTACCTGTAAAGTGCAAAACGAAACGAAACCCACCGAAACGAAACGAAACGAAACAGATATAACCGAACTCTTTTATTAGAAATGGTATCTTAGGCCCCTGTGAAAATTACCACATATAAATAAAATTGGCCTCCCCTTTGGTGTAGGCTTTTAGCTTGACTGATACACAGTTTTAAAAGCTGGAAAGGAGGGAGGTGGTGAGTAAGCAAAATGTACATATCCGAAGTTGATTAAATACCATGTGCAATTAATTTCAGATCCATAAATTTCAGAACGGAGAGTTACAGTCTCAGAGGTCTGGCGAAACACACTAAACAAGGGATGGGGTCGCTGGCATTGGATCCGTCTTTGGGCATAGACACATATTTGAAGAAACCGGTGTCTGAGAAATTTGAAAGCAGGAAGAGCTCTTAACCTTTTATTTTATCTCTAACTTCTGAGGTGCGAGTACTTTCAATAATGGAAAAAGTTACATAGTATACCATATTATATGAATGCAATTAGGTAAGATACATATACATGTGCTATTATATAAATATTGCATGTAGTTGAGGGTAACATTGAAAATTTTCACCCCGAGAAAACCATTGTCAACCGAGGCGTAGCCGAGGTTGACAATGGTTTCTCGAGGGGTGAAAATTTCAATGTTAACCTCAACTACATGCAATATTTGTTTTATTATACTGAATGTTATGTAAACTGAAAAGCAGAAAAACTTACGTCTGTTGACATTTGATCAATCACTGTCATGCGAAATTTCGTATTTCGATGCGGGTACTCGCGTTTATTACAAACGCTCAAACGACGTCGTCTAGCAATCTACGGCGAACCGTACGCGCATAAATTTGACGCATGTGATAATTTTTTTATAATATCACCCGTTGTTAAGTACTGTTACCCGTTGCTAGATACTATCACCCTAGGGCGCGTGTTTTTTGTTCTCAGAGGGTAACAATATGTTTTTTCAAATGCTTCTCGACCAATCAGGTTCGAATATTTTACATGAAAGTATAATAATAAAAATTATTATTGATATGTAGTGAGTCTAAATATAACTCTATACATTTGGGGTGTTGCAAAGACGGGGAATTGAAAACGGGACGGACAACATAATTTTTTATGCAATAATATCAGGAGGAGGTCAGCATTTTGTAAACTCAAAAGGCTTATGAACAAGGGAAGCAGAAATTACAAAGAGAACGGGAAGACATACTCAGAATCCACCGTTTGATATACTACATACAAATACACAATATCCACATGTATACATAGATTTGTCTTTAGAGCAAAAAATACTGAAACGTGTATTTATGCCGAATTGTCACCCTCTCTTCTAAAATTTATGGATCCAAAACGAATTGCACATGGTACATGTATTCAATCAACTTCGGATATGAACTTTGTGCTTACTCACCCCCTTCCAACTTTTAAAACTTCGTATCTGTCAAGCCGAAAGCTTACATCAATGGGGAGGCGAATTTTATTTATATGTGGTAACTTTAACAGGGGCTTAAGCTACCATTTTTAATTATTATAATTAATAGAGTTCGGTTATACACTATTATTAATTATTATATTTAATAGAGTTCGGTTATGCAATCTGTTTCGTCTTGTTTCGGTGGGTTACGTTTCGGTAAATTTCGTTTCGTTTCGTTTCGCACTTTACAGGTACCCGATGTAGGTCGAACCCGTTCAAAGTTTTCCCACAGCGCGATGTTTTGCTATTGTGACGTAAAAAATCGCTCTGGCACACGGCACTTAATCCTGTTGTCTGCTGCCTATTACATAGCGATCTCTTATATGTGTCCACAAATTAACGGACTATCGGAGTGTCGGACTATCGAACCGTCGGACTACCGGACCGTCGGACTATCGGACCGTCGGAATACTTACGGCCTTTGAGCAGGGATGGATCTTTATCGTGCCACATTTTGTCACACGGGGCCTCGGGTTTTCCAGTCTTATCAGAAGGATCGCCCCATTTAGTCGCCTCTTACGACAAGCAAGAGGTATTGAGGACCTATTCAAATCCGGTTATCCACGGGGTACGGTATTTCTAAAGAACAAGCACATGTCAAATGCTTATATTGATAATGCATACAATATATAAGTACATGTATTCTAGGGAATAATCGATTGTCATGGGCGTCAATTTTCATGAGTCATTGATTTATAACAAACATTGTTGATTCTACTGTGTATATTATTGTTATACATGTATACAACTACACATCACGTATTGGTTGTCTTCACATGTAGACCTAGAGATTCTACACGAAAGAGAGGGGAACAAGGACGTAATATATATATATATATATATATATATATATATATATATATATATATATATATATTTAAATGAGAGGGATGGACTATGAAAAAATATATCTTGACAAGTCTACCCCCTCAACGTTTTGGTCTAGTATAGAACTGTCATTCAAAAGTGTGTGTATGTGGGTGGGGGTGCTTTGTTCCTGGGGGATCCAGAATCCTAAAATATGATACATAGAGAACTTTTAAGCTTTGAGGGTTAATGACACATTATTTAGAAATATCAGGATAACTTGAGTTCGCCTGCTTACATTGAGCGCGCTATGGTACATTTATGATAAAGTTTTGAACAGATGTAGAAAGACTAAGAGTAGCTAAAAAGTTTACAATACCCTATTGGTAAACATAATAATCGGTTTGGTGTTTTTACTGAAGCAGTCTGTATATATTTCGGTCCAATTTCTGTAGTTGAAGTTGATCCCTTTAAATTGTAAAAGTCAGCCGTCGATTGTAAAAGTAAGCCTCTTCGTAAAACTCCACTCCCAGCTCCTGTTGGAGTTTTACGAAGGTGCTTACTTTTAAAATTGACGACTGACTTTTACAATTTAAGGGGGATGAGTCATCACCATAATGACGTTAATTCTGGTGAAACTCCATTGTTTTCCGGTAAAAACTTATTTACTCGTGTAACAAATAGCGAAGAACCTGGAAACAGAACTCTTCTTTTCATGAAGGTAAATTTAGTTCTTTTCAACGCTTTATTGAAGGGGATATCTGACAGAAATACTAAGATAACTTGTTCATAAGCAAAGCGACACCGTTAGAAGCGCCTAGTGCTAAGTTGTTCTTTTTTATGCCAACGTCTGCCGTGATATTCTAAGTGCCGAGTACTTGGTAAAGGAGTAATAGACCGAACTAACAAAAGTTTATATCTTATTGAAGAGGTCATTATATCAGCAGGGCTCGAACTCAATACCTTTAAGTTACGAATCGAGTGCTCTACCACTGAACTACCGCGACCGGTCAAGAAATGAAGGTAAGTTCACCTCATATTTAAAAATTCCACTTTAAAGAGAAGGGAGGGAAAAGGAAACAAATTAGTTGTATTAGAAGCAGATACTAATGAAGCGTACAGTAGCACTTGATGCAGTCTGCAGATGAAAAGTGCAGGTAAACATAATACTGTATAGGCCCCATATGTAAATACATTTACAATCATTTCGTATATTTTGATTCAGAGAAAATGATTCACATGAATATACCAGTGACCAAAACAAAATCAATGTTGCTAAATTATCAGTCATTTGATAGCTAAACCATTTTGTAAGTTTGGATATTTTCACATATAAGCTTTCATTTTGCATGTAAATTGAATGTTATTTCTATTTTAATTTCCCCTAGGTAACAAATCAAAGTAAGTATTTTTATCATATAATTAATTTGAATATGCTGTAAGGTGTTTGATGAAAACACCATTAAAGTGTATAAGTTAAGGAGGTATGCTACACTATACACCAGAGAAATTTGATGTAGATGAAAAGTGGAGGATATGTATAATAATATTTTGAAGCTGAAATTTTTCAAATTTACTTAATTTTGTCAAAAAATACAGTTTTAGTAGAAGGTAACCTGAACAAATTTAAAACCTCTGCTGGAATCGAACTTGCGACCTACAGGTCAGCAATCGGTGTGTTAATCTACTGAGCTACTCGGGTAGATAAGTAAACGTGAAATATTGCTGATATTGATGTTTTCATTCATGTTTGTAAAGGAAGTCAGCCATTATGACGATGTATATTACCTCCTTAATTAAATCTGATTATCAGTGTGAATAGCTCTGTGTAGTATATATTTGTGTGTTTGCTGTATGCATTATTTTGTGTATGTTTGTATCACCGTGTGTAGTATTTATTTGTGTGCGTTAACACTCATCCATTTTAATTCAATATGTGGTCGTTGCATCTTTTATTTTATGTCAAATATTTGTTAGCTGCATGTATCTCCTCAAATTCTTTTAAAGATAGTTATCCTACTTGTGTGGCCTGTTATGTTAGCAATATTATGCTCCTTAACAGCACTTTATTTCATTGCTTTCCTCATGAAAGTTGACGATAACAACAAGGGATCAAACTCTTAACATATGTATACATTTGTATGTATAAATGAATCCAAGAATCTACAAAACTTCTATGCAAAAAAGTTTATTCCTACAATAGCATTGTATATTTTTCTTCCTGAATCGTTTATCACTTATCTGAGAAAGAAGTTTTGGCTTTTAGACAAAAATGTATTCCAACTATGTAATTTTCTTACAAAACATACCAGGTTGTTTGGGTCCTCCTACTTTAAGAAAGATAACTCTTCCATCCGAAATTTCAAAACTAACAAATTTTATATATTTTTTTTATATATAGCTGTGTAGGAACTTTTTGTTTTCAATTTCACTTTTTTCATATCATTAATATACATGCGCATTTTCTATTTACAGAAGTTAACTTAAACCACCAGTTTTCAATGAAATTGAATTTCGATGTTTAAAAAACCATGTTTTCCAGAAATAATAAAAGAACTAGACACGATCTCGTTGCGAGCAACGTGTACCGTGGTAGGTCTTTCATCCCATTTCTGATGAGATAAGATCTTGACTAAATAATTCGATTGACGAAGAATAGCTACAAATAGCAGGAATAAATACCAACATTCTTCAAAATAGCACCCACACACAAAGAAAAAGAAACACGCAAGAAATGAAATTTATTAATTCTATACCAATTCCGGTACTTTTTTGTATTCACTTCCGGTATCTCGCAAGTCCTTAAAACACTAAAAATTCCACGGTAAGCGTGCAGGAGTCGTTCATAAGGTTTCGGAAAAAAAAATACTGAATTTTGGAGAACTTCCGATTTAGCCACTTTCACAAATTTACTGATGAAACGCCGGATTATCCTGGATTGTCAATCCGTGATGATCCGTGACAATTAGTCATCGCCGTGTACAAAGCATGTATACATTCGGCGTTGTTCGGGACAATCCGGATTGGCCAAGCCAAGCCGTGAAAAAAATTAAACCTGTTAATTTTTTTATCGTCCCGGTAGAAACTCCTTCGTATTGATCAGTGTAGGTACCGAGTACTACCGTGTATCAACCGAGATGTCCATGTATCAACCGAGAAATCCGAGCAACCACCGAAGTAACCGTCTAAGATCCGGGGTCATCCGTGTAAGAAACTTTTCTGCTGAAGAACACGGATGTCTACGGTCTGTTTACGAATTGTTCCCGGTGGATCACCCCGGATGACTAGAATTTTGCATCTGGCGTCGACCGGCTCCTGCTCCGTGAATGTGTGAAAGGTGCTAAGGAAGAACTAACTTCTCATGAAAATGGAATGGCTTGATACGTTCTGTTAGAATCAACCATAAACATTTAAAAATGGGAAAAATGCATATTTCAAAACGTCTACAAGTCACCATCTGTCATCCTGGAAAGTTTTATGACGCAATTTTTAGCCATTTATATTAAACTCTCATAAAAAATGATCGACGCATATCCGGAAAAATGCGCCTCATCTCTACAAATTTCTTGCATGTAATAATAGGTCGAAGAATATTCGAGACATTACTGTCATAAAATCATAAGAAAAGGGTAGGCGCAAGCTTAGCGTTCAGGACTGTCGCTATGACGACTTTTTCGTGCCAATGCTTGTCGCGACATGATGGTTAAGGTTATCTTTCATATGATGTTTAATTTGTTTGTTTGGTTTGTGTTTCTTTAAAAAAAAAATAACTCAAATTCAACTTATATTTAAAAGATATAATCAAGTGGAAGTGAATTACAATAAATTTAGATATGTTTAAAACTCATGAATGTAGCTGTGAGGGTTTCTTAAAGCTTATATGAAGTAAGAAATATAGTGGAATTTTCTATGTCCGCCATATTTATCTGCTAATCCGCCATATTAGATGATTTTTTATTGTTATATGTATCTCGGCTCACATGCTATAAAAGGAGACGAGTCTTGCTATGCTTCACTTCACAGTGCTGTCGATTTACGTGTGCGGTTAGCTTCGACAGGTAACACGTAAATATCCTATGCTAAGTCATAGGACATCAAAAAGAAATAAAACCATGTTTTGGAACACCATTCAGTGCTCAAAAAATGCAATAAACATATAAAACAGTAGTAATAAATCATTCTAATAGTTTTGAATAAATAAATTTAGATAGACTGGCTTTTCTGTATATGCATGTGGGTAGAATTGCAATAAAAATGTCAAAACTATACAACAACAAAAAACCCGCGAAATATTTTATCGATTATTTAATGATAGAATGGAATTAGCAACGGTCAGAAAATTTATTTCATTCACATTTACTTCAAGCCAAATGCAGATACACAAATGACGCTGTACTTATGCATATGGCTTGTATACTCGCCATGAAAACGCATCGAATGCGGACGACTATTTAACTGGGTATACTCGTAATATTTGTAAAGGACCGCATATCGATGTTCGTGTACACCTGTCGAAAATACCCCAAGTAATAGTAAAATTCTCTTTATTTGCATAATCCATGAAACAAAACGAAAAACTCCATCTGTATTCCTACAGTAAACACCGCTGTACAGACCGCGACACGCTTAGCCCGATCAGCTATCTTCAAGCAGGGGAAGTATCAGAGTACAATATTTACGCTGTATTGTACATGAATCCTTATACCGTAAGATTTACTGGTCAGAGTGTTGCAGATTTGTAAATCAGGAAATCGTGTAGGTACATAAACTGCGTATGCATATATAAATTTGTATATACATGTACAACACTACACAAGTGTATGGGATTGGAGAGAGAGATTGAGATAGAGAATGATTCAAACGATGATCTTGTTGTACTACTGTGCTCTAATTAGGACAAATGATATCGTTAATTCAATAAAAGGGAACAATAACTCAATAATGCTCTCATTAATTGACAGTACAGATTTATTTGATTCATTCAAAACACGCAATAATTAGAAATTAAATGTATCATTAAAAATGTCATCTTCAATTACTTCATTTTATGCTAATTTTGGCGCTCAATAGATGTTATATATCTATGACATGTTGTGTCATTACATTTTGCGTTGAAATCGACGCAAATTCCATTTTCTGTTGAACTCAATGCAAATTGTACGAATGCAAAATGTAATAATGAAGTTTATCATATTCTGCGTCGTTATCAGGCACATAAATCAAAGGGAGGGAAAAGTGGGTCTGTCCCCCACCTTTATTAATAACATCCTGTATTTGCAATGTTGTAATTACCCTCCTCCACTTGACCCCAACTTGAAAGTTTTGATACCTATCACCACCACTAATTAAATATATGAAGATTGGGAGGGGGGGGGGGTTACGAGACACACATAGTAGAGGACTCTAACCACCCCATCCCACCCCAACCTCCACCGATTAAAAACAATGAGGTGGGGGTATTGAGGTAGTCAATTCAATTCATTTATTCGCTCAAACCATTCACAATGGTACATGAGGTCCATAACTTTAAATTTGTCATTATACATGTTAGGGAGAACAGCAGATAATCTCCTGAATTTTAGAAATAAATACACATAGTTGTTCAAAGTAAAACACACCACCACGAATCAGGACTTTGAACATCCAACCAAACATAATGGTTTATGTTTGGGTTTTTGTTTTGTTTTACTGTTGCTGTCGATCATATTTTTTATTGTTATTACTTTTTATGGCAAAAACGTTTGAATAATTTGATTTTCCATTTTTTACTTACAGTTACCCCTAAAAACGAAAATACGTGCCTGGTTATTACATTTTGCGTTACACACATGTACTCTGATGTAGAATTACAACCTTTACCAGGATGTTCTTCATTTACACAGTGCAAGGAATGGTAAACCAAATTACAAAACAAAATACGAAAAGACCAAAAGTATTTTAACCTTACGAACTTCATTCATGAATATACGAATATTTGTATTCAGGAACATCGCATGCATGCAAGCGTGTTTTAACATATGTCTGTAACATCTAACATGCCATTATGATTACTTCGATGCTTGAGTGTAATTCATTCATAAATATTTACATTTCGTAGATTTGGTATATATTTATACTAAAAATACACATACTGCTACATACGTCAACAATTCAAATTCAAAATATTTGATCAAATATTAGCATTCACAAATCAGTAAAATTCGTGTTGAGGTTTTATTTGATATGATACAAAGTCAGTATACTATAATACATAAGTGGGATTTGCAAACGGCAAGGGTATAAATGTTGTGTTTTTTTTAATAAATAGTATCAATATGTATATGGTAACGAAAAAAAAATCTAATTTATATCCGAATCCATGTACTGATATGAAACTTATAATTCTTTCATAAGCGCATTGATGAAAAAGTTTTCCGTCCTATTTTTTGTTTGATACATGCATCAAACAAAGAATTATAAGTTTTACTTCTTATCATTTAATTATGTTTGTAAGATAGAAAAACAAATAGTATATCCCATCAAAAAGCTTGAATTAACGTATTTGAAATGGCGCGTAGGAATACATATATGTAAGAATGAAAACAACAACAAAACGGCATGGCTGTGCGTGCAGGTCAGGTACAGTTACTGTGCAGATTTAAATGGATTGTACGCCAAATTAAAGGTGCAATGGTTAAAAGATGAATTACATATAAAGGAAGATAACAAGTGGTGATTGGATTGATGCTGTATTGTGTTGGAGGAGACGTTGAACACTGGCTGTGTCGTTGGAACGGTGGAATGCAACTCGGCTCCATTTAAATATCGAGTAAAAAGTTCAACACCTCTTCATCTAAAACGCACTCGTTGACTGAGCCCCATATAACCGTTAACGCAGTTCAATTTCATTAATATTTACCAGATCAGAAGTCGCCACTTGCTCCGTCATGTTATCAATCTCGTAAAGCAGACGATTCATACCGGGATCCCGTGCAATATGTCTACTTCTACCAGTAAGTGGTCTACGTCATCAAGTTCGCCTATGTATGTTGTTTCTTTAAATTAATTTGTATTTTATTCATATCTGTAGTTGTGCTTATTTTTTATAGCAATGCAAAACAAAAATCAAACGAATGCATTTCGTTAGTGTAGAAAATCCCGTCCAATAAATAGCGCTAAAATTAGAACGGGGAAGACGCATTCAAGTAGTCCCCGTGCTTAGTGCAGATCAAATCCGAACGAAATTTTGACACAAAAACCCAACGAATTTTTCAACCAATCATCATCGTTGTTAAGTTATCACTTTAAAAGTTATTAAAGGCATCAATTAAAACAAAGCTGCATGGTCCTGGTTTTTTCTTCTTCTTCTAATGAGTCTGAAAGAAAGCGACATCTGCATTCAATATTGATGTAATTCAAAATCAATTAATTTCTGCTCTGGCCAAAACCATGTCTCAAAATGTTCAGGGACGAATCTCGCAGATAGAATAATTAATAGTGGAATACATTAATTCAAGCTCCTTTTGGATGTAAAACTTATACGGTTCCAATTCTGATGCACCAGATGCGCATTTTGACAACTAATGTCTCTTCAGTGATGCCCAAGCCGAAATTTTGGAAATTCGAAATAACAATAAACTTGTAAGAGCTAAAAGAAAACTAGAGTGTCAACACGGATTGAACTTGTGTAAATGTTATACATGTATAAGGCACGTATACAAGAAGTTGAGGTGGGCAAAGGGCCTGGTCCGCTCTCCCACATGTTTCCGACAATTTAATTCTTCAGTATTCTAACATACGAAGTCAGTATTTTCTATACATGCAAAGCTCAAACTATTTTTTTAATTTCTAATGATGTATTCAATTATAAGCATCAACTCCTGTAAGTTTCCAATACATTGTCAATCACAAATTCTAAAATAGCTGAAAATCTCTCTCTCTCTCTCTTTCTTTCTCTCTCTCTCTCTCTGTCTTTCTTTCTCTCTCTCTCTCTCTCTCTCTCTCTCTCTCTCTCTCTCTCTCTCTCTCTCGTTCAATCATTAGATGTGTACATGCAAAGTAACCGTAAATAAGTATGTGGTTCCCAAAGAGACAACGAGTTTTGAAATTTGTACTATATTTTTGAACATAAATGTCCTTTTATATATTACTTGTGTAATCAAGTGTTTATTTTGGAGTGCGAATGCAAATCCCGTATTTTCACCCAGATGTTTGTTTCCGATCAAATATTCCCTTATTTGTATATTTAAGTTTGTGTGTGATTATCAATGAAGTTTGAACTGAATGTGCACGCAATATATCCAACCAGATGCCCAGTGCTATATGTACGTGCATGATCAGATTCCTGATTTATATAAACTGCAAAACTCCTGACCAATCAAGCATTCGATTCAGGACAAATATTCGACTATGTTATCTCCCTTGATTGAAGACGGGTGAATTGTGTTGTAGTCTCATGAGTCTGTATAATGGAATAAAACGTGTTGTAAAGTTTTGTTGAGATACAAATGGAGTTTATAATTTCGTTTCGTGGATTTATCAGAATAAAGAGAATGTAACATGTTCGCTAAGTGCACATTTCCGGTACCGGTTGAATACATGTCCGCATTTGATTTTTTCTTTCTTTGGCCAGTATGCTATATGCATTACCTATTATGCATATGCAACTGTATTTTACAGGGATTGATGCAAATAATATAGATGTCATGGTATTTTCCTATTCCATTCTATCAGTATGTACTTGATAAATGATTTCTCCACATTTATTTCATAAGAAACTGCAAATACTTGCATGTACTTGCAAGTATGCAGGAAAAGCTTTTTTTCGCATTTTTATTTAAATCATCTAAAATTTCAGAATGTTTCACTAGTATACAATAAATATTTTGTAAATTTGAGCAACACATGATGTTTTTTAAAACGTGATTTTTGTGTCGACATAACTCGACTCGTTGAAAATGTAATTATTTGGTTTGTCCAAATGATAAATATCAAGTGTATGGAATGTGATAAAGTAGCATCTCATAAGCGCTATCTATTCCTCTTTTGACATAGTAGAAGCTCTTCTCAAATATATGATAATAAAAGTTTGATATATTTCGTAATATAATTAAATTTCATTCATATGCATTAATGTGCATTGATATTAATAAATGTATATGTATGAGTAAGACAAAATCTAGCCTGTTATATTACGTTAAGAAAAGTTGTTTTTTTTTTAGAAGGGCCAGCCTTGTGCCATCAGAGGTATCTGGATTTTAATCAATCGGGAAAAGAAAACAAACTATATTTATCTATATAAATATAATCCGCTATATATATATATATATATATATAGATAGATAGATAGATAGATAGATAGATAGATATATATATATATATATATATATATATATATATATATATATATATATAGATAGATAGATACACGATTGAAGGAGACCGGTAACACGGTCGAAATGTTTCTAGAAACTGGTGATTTTTTTTTAAATTTAGATTTTATTTCGAAAATAGTGACTTTTTTTTATCAATACACGCATATAAATAGATCTTTTTCTTCATTCTATTTATATATGTATCTCTTTATTCATTAAAATTCAGATACCTGTGGTACCAGTAAAACGTTTCTGTATACAAGCTGAAAATTGATATGACTCCGCTAAAGTAGACCCAGATTAGTGATGTTAGGAAAAACATACGTCTGATGTCATGCTTTTGACTTTCACTTTAGTTTTATAGTGCCAGATGATGTGGGACCCGAATGTTTTCATGCCACAAAGTATCAGATATTTTGGCAACTACAGCGCCAACATATGTTTCTGGGTAAGTTATTTGATTCAAAAGGGTCTATTATTACACTGAACCTGAGTGATGGACATCCCCCTATAATTACGCCAGTTATGCAGTCGACTGAGTCGAAACATTGTTTGGCGAATAAAAAATGAATTCATTCCACAGAGTGATGCTTGTCAGTGGATATATATGTATGAAACTGGGAGGCTTTGTTTGGTCAGATTCAATCTCAGTGAAAGTCCAGATGCGGTTCAGAGTGATAACGGACACAAAATCCAGGATCAAGTCAACAGATTCCAAACCATACACAGTATTTTTGATGACCAACAGAAAAATAATACATGAATGTCCTCCTAGTGCCCAAACTACTAAAACTTGTTTCCCGTATTGTGCAGGCTGTTAAGTTCAATGACATAACCATAAAGTAGCATAATAATTCTCGAACATGTTTATACTTTTCAATGGCGGATTTAAGGTTGGCGCAGCTGCCCCCCCCCCCTTAAATTTTCAAATCTAAGGTAAATTGTGGTCTCTTGTTTAGAAAAATGTAAACGATAAAAGAAGCCATAATTTCTTCCACTACCAAGTCAAAATCTTTTGATAGATTGAATTCATTTTATTAGGGGAACTTACCTTTTTTTTTCAAAAACCCTTAAATCTTGCGTCATTTTATTAATTTCACCTCATTAAAAATGACAAAAAATGGTAAAAATGACTACATAGGAGACACATTTGAAGCCCTTTAAAATCTGTAAAATCCAGGCCCGCAGCGTCCTAAAGTTGCGCCCCCTCTAACCGCAATTCCTGTATCCGCCCCTGCTTTGAACTAGCAACGTTACTGTTCATAACAATACTATGTCGCTTGAAGAATTTTCACGAGAAAGAACATTTCTTTTGTGTTAACTGTCCACTACCCTGTGTGCGTTGAAGCATAGATACATTGTACGTACAGTACACGGCACTTGTTTTATACACCCCTTTGTACATGTGAATATCAGACACTTCGGCCCAGACGTTTTCGGCCCCAAAAGTAGAACAGTTCGGCCCAATTTTTGAGACACTTCGGCCCAAAGACATTTCCGTCCTATTATCTTTTTTCTCCGAGACACTTCGGTTCATTTTTTGGGCTTGATATTTATATCATACGTAACGTTACGCTTTAACAAAACGTCATACCGTAAATCTGGTTATTTTTGCTGTCGATTAATTTCTAGCGTTTTTGCGAGTCAGTTGGAATCGCACAAATATTTTTCTCAAAAATAACTCTACCGTAAAAAAGTCATAGATCCACCAATACGATGGTCAGTTGTATTACACTTTTGAAATAGAATAAATTGATTTTATTAAATACACACGTTCACGTTTTATCGACTGTCCTATACCGTAGATAGTTTGGTATGTTGTCACATTCGGCATTACTTTTAAAAGATAGAAAAAGACATAATTAAATTTTGTAATTTAGTTATAAATTCACCTACACCTAGTGAAGGTCTTTAGCAGTATATAGACAAATGTCTGCTGGGTTGACATTACTGAATTAATTACATAAATCCGTACAATGTAATTCATTTGCCGATCTATTTTTTAACTCCAGAATAAATTCTCAAAAATAAGAAACACAAAAATAAATGTATAGGCTTTTTATTCACATTCGCAAAAATAAATCGACGCAAAAATAGGTAGTACATTGACACTTCGGCTAATTGACATTTCGGCCCATTTATTTATGCATTATTTTGATGGAGGAATATCTTATATTATCACCCGTATTTTTTACTTTATCCCTGAATACATTTGACATTTAGGCCCGATCCCTGCCCTTGTAAATCATCCTTAGTTTCCTCCCAACAATATATAGAAACACTGACATATCAGCCCAATGATATTTCGGACCAGAGACACTTTGGCGCATTTATATGCGACTGGCAGAATGTGGACATTTATAGGAGACTGGCAGAATGTGGACATTTATAGGAGACTGGCAGAATGTGGACATTTATAGGAGACTGGCAGAATGTGGACATTTATAGAAGACTGGCAGAATGTGGACATTTATAGAAGACTGGCAGAATGTGGACATTTATAGAAGATTGGCAGAATGTGGACATTCATTGTTGTGGTGTGATATTCAAAATCCCCAGAAAGTGTCTTACGATTGCATCATTTAGTATGGTACCTCATTTCTCAATAATTTTCTGGGAGAGGACCCATACCACCCTCATCTCATCATTTTAGACAGTAATAAAATGCATATAACCCCCCCCCCCCCCCGAATGAATACACGACACAATGCGTTAACCTTATTCACATTCCACATTTCCCCATCATTCCTTATGCTTGATCAAGTTGGTATCTAAGCCGCTGTTTAAAATGAATAATTGATCTGGCCTTGATGTACCCGGAAACAAATTGTAAGACCTAGGCCATGCCGAAAATAACTTGAATAAATCGTCCTGTCACCCCTCCCCCCTTTCCGGATATCGACACACATATCTGCAATTTATTAAAATATAGGTCTATATTACAACATAAATGTGTATGTATATCTAACAAAATATTCTACGCATCAGACAAAATTTTACAATCTTCCTGATAATATTCAGAATATTATAATTTTCCTGATAAAATTCAGAATATTATATCCATAGAGGTATTCCTGATAATATTCAGAATATTATATCCATAGAGGTATTCCTGATATTATTCAGAATATTATAATTTTACAATCTTCCTGATAATATTCAGAATATTATAATTTTACAATCTTCCTGATAATATTCAGAATATTATAATTTTACAATCTTCCTGATAATATTCAGAATATTATAATTTTACAATCTTCCTGATAATATTCAGAATATTATAATTTTACAATCTTCCTGATAATATTCAGAATATTATAATTTTACAATCTTCCTGATAATATTCAGAATATTATAATTTTACAATCTTCCTGATAATATTCAGAATATTATAATTTTACAATCTTCCTGATAATATTCAGAATATTATAATTTTACAATCTTCCTGATAATACTCAGAATATTATATCCGTAGTGTTCCTGAGCTGAAATATCTTGAATACATTTATCAATGAAAAGTATTTTTGGTGGATAATTAAGTCATGTTAGTGGTTTTAAAATTGAATTTGCATGTCCATTTGCGAAAAATGGGAACCTATACATACTTATTATGTATTTATATACTATTTATAATGAAACTTATATACATATAGTTTCACCCGACAAATTTCTTTTTCTAACAACAGCTAAGGAATAGTATGCAATAAAATGACTTCGATGTCAAATGTCTTTCCTCAAACTGCTCATAGTTACAGTGTAGCTTTTCATAATTATCTGGGGGTACACAGGGGCGCGTGCCAAACCGCGCGTGTTTTTGCTTCACAATTAGCGCGTTTAACCAGGTTTCACTTCAATCGTACCGATTATCCAGGGCTACAACACAAACGGGTAATCAATATAATAAGGAATGAAAACAAATACATCTACCTAAAAACCAAAGGAATTGATTTAAAGATTATAAAAAAGCGTAAACTGACCCAAACCACGTTATACTCGTATAACTTGCCCCAGAATTAAAGTCATTCCTTATAATTTAATGCAAGAGACAAAGATGCTAACCTTCGTTTATCAAAATGCACATACACACGGGAAAATACAAGTCAACCAAGCCACGCAATGATTTACTTAGCAACAGCGACACGAAGCGTCTAGATCTAGCTGCGAAGCCAAAGGTCGTCATCTTTAATCTTAGTTCTACGGAGCCTAGCCATTTATCAAAATATTGTATCGAAAGTGTAGTTTATCATGATAGAAAATATGTGTAGACTATCCATGTAATGCGTATTTCGCTGCCCTTTAGAGATAGAGATCGACTAATCAGGCGCGTAGCTGCCTATACGCAAGTACGCAATTGCGTACACATCATATTTAGAGAGAGAGAGAGAGAGAGAGAGAGAGAGAGAGAGAGAGAGAGAGAGAGAGATCTGTAGTTAAAATATTTGTGCCTTTTAATAACTTTGCGTTATATAGTTCTGATTTATAGTTTAATCAACATTATAATGCCCATTTAATCAAATTTCATCCTTTTTCAATTTCAAATTATCAACTATGCACTAAAATTAAAGACCATGCAAAATTAAAAAAAACAACAAAAAAAAAAAAAAAAAAACAACAAAAAACAAACAAACAAACAAAAAAAACAAAAAACAAAAAACATTGATTTCATTCATAAAACCCAGGAGCTTCCAGGACCTCAAGACGGTCACCAGACCCATTGACGTACTTTGCGTACACTTCATTTTCTTTCTGGCTACGCGCCTGGACTTTGAAGTCGCTCATCTCCGACAGATTGAGAAAATACGGGAAATTGCATTGTTTAGGCCTACCCAAAATAAATCTTCAAATATCAGAAAATGCAATAATTTACGGCTTTCAACTCTGTGAAAACTTCTACTAAATGAAAAATTACCCTTGTATGTAATGTTGTCGCTAATAGTAAATCCGACACAAGAAAATATGTAAGCAAGTAACAAATAGCATCCACATGTCAATGTGTCTGACGTCATGTGATAAAATGTGACGTATGAATTTTTGCTTGCTTTGTTGAAAGACGGATCAAGGAATGAAACAACGCACCACCTTCTTTTCCCCAGTGAGAAATGTATTTCAAAATAAACAGGGTAATACTTACTTGGCAAATCATTAATTCGAATATAATATATTTGTTTTAATCTATCAATTGTATTATTCGACCATACATACAGAGACAGATGTTTAACAAAAGTGATTTGCGTACAAGTAGGCCTATATGCTAATATTGACAACGAGAAAACAACATGTGTATCGAACCGAAGTATCTTATTGTGCACGTTGACTTTCTATTCCATAGAAGTTTAGAGAGAGAGAGAGAGAAAAAAAAATTGTTCCGACATATGGTTGTCGGGGGGGGGGGGGTCCCCATAACAAACCAGCTGACCAAACCAGGTTATACAAAAATAACCTGTGTTCCTCAATTGGAATTTGACCAATCAGAGACAAAGATACAATAAGAATTAAATTATTAATAAATATCCTTATTTTACATTTGGGCTGAAGTGTCGTTGGACTGAAGTATCTCTAGGCTGGAATGTCATTGGGCCGAAGTGACAATGTATATGTACTATGATGATTTTGAAACGCAATATTATGGGCGACGTAAGAGGGAGAAAAATGGACCGAAGTGTCTCGGACGAAAAAAAAAAAAGAGCCGATATTACTTGGGCCGAAGTGTTTCAAAATATTGGGCCGAAGTGTCCAATTTCGGCAAGGGGTTCGAATCCCGCTCGTGCCCGTAAGTGAGAAAGCTTCCCAGTTTACTTTCGGAAGGTCGGTGGTCTCATCCCATCTACATTGTATCTGGGTTCTCTCTTCCACCAAAAAAGAACTGGGCGCCACCATATAACTGAAAATTTGTTGAGTGTGGCGGAAAACATCAATCAAGCAATCATGGGCCGAAACGTCTGGGCCGAAGTGTCTATGGACTGAAACGTCTGACTGCCGTACATTTATATGACTTTACGATGTGAAAATTGATAGTCAATCCATTATTCTTTTGAACCTCATTGACTTTCACTATATGCTAAGATTTGAGTAACTCATAGTAACTCTCAAAAGCATATGGAAATCAACTTATCTATGAGCATGCGTAATACATAATCAAATAAAGTAAAGGCTTTGAGCCTATTTGTGGTGTATTCATGGTTTTATATAGATAAACCAGTGAAATCCAACACCTCTTCCCTCGTCTCCCGGAGCAATTTTCATATGGTTTAAAAATTTACTAAATAACTTAAAATTCTTCTTAGTTTCATCCCGGGCGACGATGAAAGAGGGGTTAAAATATCAGTTGAAAGATGCTAACAAGTTCGCCATCGTGACGCAATTTGCGTTGATCGTGGCAGTTGTAGAGGAAACGAGAATGAATTGGGTAGTAAATATATTCTCAAATAATATATGCTCATATGGTTATTTATTTAAACAGTTAGACATTCATTAAAATAATCATAATAACAAAACTCCGGATAAATTTAAGTCTATCTTACAGATCGGATGCCATTTTTGTTGTTATTCCTTTAGTGTAAACCAACGATTCACTAGAATTCATGACTGTTACATATCAGGTAAACTACATTTAAATAGTTTATATAACAATGGATGATTCTTTTAACAAACAATATATTCCTTGAAGATTCAAGCATTATTATTTTTTTTACCATTCACATTCATTTGATTACACGGAAAACAGCATGTGGTATATTACAGCAGACGACAATATTCACCTAAGTACGTATGTACATCAACGACGTATTTAGTGCGAGTGTAAAATTCTATATTTTTAAAAGACAACGTTAGCAATTTATTTGTCAGAAAATATACAGTGGTTATTCACGAATATAAAATTTTACGCACACTATCTATAAATTACGGAAGCCGTAGGTACCAGGGTATAGAATTAATATTTATTTAACTGGCAGCCGCCACTTAATTTATGTGGCGGCCGCCACTTCATTTAACTGGCGGTCGCCACTTATTATCTGGCGGCCGCGATATAATTTAACTGGCGGCCAACAGTTATTTTATCTGGCGATTATTGTGGAAAGATTTAGAATACTACGCAAACACGCAGCATCGTTTTTCGAAGTATATAGGGACAGTCGGAAGAGAAAGTGTCTTCTGCAATTGCTGACAGGCAGAAAAGGAACCTAAACTGTCTCTTTGTTCCAAACTTCGTACTCCTATATTGGAGAGAGGGGGCTCCGTTCATCCTTCAATTTATCAGTTAACTCATTATTACATTTTTACCATTCATTACCACCACCAAAAGAGTGGGGTGGGGGCCAATCCGCCAATTAATCTTATTTCACATGTGAAAATAATTTAGTTTGCATGTTAAAATAACAGAAATTGAACGTTGTAAAAAAGTGGAGGGTCAGCCCCGTGGTTCTACGTATTTAGCAGTACAATCGAAAAACAATAATTTAATGCTCTTAATTGTATACATGTATATATCACATACATATTACATATCACTAAGCATTGGGGAGGGAGTGCATCCTTTTCATTTTGTGAGAGAGATAGAGAAAGAAAGAGGAGTTGAATAACTGGCGACAGCCATATAAATGATTTAAATTGAGTGGCGGCCACCATATAAATTAAGTGGCAGCTGCCAGTTAATTTATATGGCAGCCGCTAGTTAAATTAAGTAGCGGCCGCCAGATAATTAACTGACGACCGCCACATAAATTAACTGGCGGCCGCCAGATAATAACATGCGGTCGCCAGTTAAATGAAGTGGCAGCCGCCACATGAATTAAGTGGCGGTGGCCAGTTAAATAAATATTAATTCTATACCCTGGTACCTATCGGCTTCAGTAATAAATAGATACAAGTGTACAGTATGTCATGAAAATCCGTGAGGTACAGAGTGGTGCAAAATTCATCTGATGTTTGGGCATTGGGGGTCAGTGTTCTACTATATCTGCAATGCTTACAAACCTATTTCGTTGTTTGGGTAACACAAATTCACCTTCCTTTTTTAAATCACATTACAAAACAAAAACAGTTTGTGTTGCTAAGATAGGGATCAATATACATGTATCGGTACATTTCCTGCAAGGCACTTTTTACTTGCATTAGTCCTAGAAGAAATTCAAAATATGTTACTCATTAAAATTATTTTTAAATGGTATAATTAAGGTGCCTGAAAGATAATTTGTTATATGTGTTACTCGTATTACGATATATGTATTTTAATTTACAATTATTGAAATAGTTATAGGTCTACACATATATCTTTTTTGTTCAAGAAAAAGGGGGGGGGGTGACTTCTCGAAAACATTGACAAACACAAAAATAGGGAATTTGGTATCATTGGAGTGAGTTGAATACATTTATTCAATGTATCACTTACAATTACATTTTATCTATCCTTCTCTACTGCTATAAAATGCAGTCCGGAGAAGGGGGGGGGGGTACACAAAGCGAATACACAACATACAGATAAATACAAAATACACAAATATAATATCGAGACTCGCAGTATTGAGCATTCCGTCAAAATTTCGCTTTTCTCCATTAAAGATAAATGTACGATGTATGCATATTGATTGATTGGATATTGTTTAACGTCCCTCTCGATAATATTTCACTCATACTAGTGGAGGTGAAGGGCTGCAAAATTTAGACCTATGTTCGGCGCCTACGGCTTTTGAACAGAGAGGGATCTTTATCGTGCCACAGCTGCTGTGACACGGGACCTCGTTTTTTGCGGTCTCATCCGAAGGACCGCCCCATTTAGTCGCTTCTTACGACAAGCAAGGGGTACCAAGGACCTATTCTAACCCGGATCCATACGGGGCACGATGTATGTATGTATATAATTGCATAATGAGAAAATGCAGTTTATATTTTAATGGTTTTATTTTTTCATTGGGGGGAGGTTAGCAAGTCTTAAGTTTTATTTCTCTTGTATAAACTATCGAATGGTTTTTGTATTTCACAACAACTTTTAAGAGGGTTTCTTTTGGCAAAAGTGGATACAATGACACTGAATTGTGTCAACCAAGTGTTGGGGTGTATAAGCTTTGTATCGCTCAGTCGTACAGTCCCGAACACATTGACAGGTTGTGTGTGTGTGTGTGTGTGTGTGTGTGTGTGTGTGTGTGTGTGTGTGTGTGTGTGTGTGTGTGTGTGTGTGTGTGTGTGTATTTGTGTGTGCGATAACCACGTGTTATCCTGTTAGTAAGTGCAGTCCTGAACTTGTGCTGCTGAACAGATTCATTGAATGATTGCAGGATTTCAAACCTTTAGATCTTACTAAGGACCCCTTCACACATTCTTTGTTGGACAAAGTTTTTGTGAGGAAGGCATTGCCCTATTTGAATCCAAATAATATTCCGTAGATCAGTTGTTCCTGATATGTGTTACAACTGTGAAAGCAGTTGCAGTGTGCAGAACATTAATAGTGCCTGTCCAGTTTGTGCTAACCACAATAATAAAGATCATTTTCAATGTAAACATGATACAGAAAGAAATTAATACTTTAAATAGACAAATGACTGTATTTGAATGCTGACTTGAAATACATGGTGTACCGTAGTAATACATATATAATCTTGAAAATAAGAATAAAGATATTCCTGACTCACTTGATTTTCTAAGACATGGTATGATGATCAAATACTTATTTTTTTATTTTTTTTTTTTGCTTGGCCCTATATAGTTTTTGAATTTCGTTCTGTTTTCCGTTTTGTGTTGTGTTTTGTTTCCTATCTTTCTTTTCATTTTGCTACACCCGAAATCATCGAAGTGAGTAAACTACCACGGTGGTCTAGAGGTTAAAGCGTTCGCCCACATGTGGAAGACCAGAGATCGAGTCCCGGCAGCGACAGACCTAAATCAGTAAAATAGATAATGACAGTTCAATCGCCAAACACTCGGTATCAGGTTTGAATGTCACAGATCCTCGGAATTGACCATAAAACACATGACCCGTGTCAAAGTAGGTGTTGCACGTTAAAGGACCCCTACTACTCATTGACCGCAATCTTCGAGCATAGGCCTAACTGTAAAACCCTTCACTGGTATTTGAGACGTCTTCATATGAGTTAAACATTCTTGAAAAGGGCCGCTAAGCAAGAAACATCCATTCAGTCAAACCGAGTAGTCCGACGTATGCGATGTATAGAAGACTACTAAAAATCGCTAGCTATACATTAGCAACTGTTGACTGTACTTGAAATGAATATGTACTAGATATTTACATCTGTTGATATATCACACTATTATAGATGTATTTATTGTATTTAAAAGAAAATGAAAACAGTACTGATGCCTGTGGACGTTGTGTAATAAACATTGGTTCAAAGGGTGTTCTGATACAGGAATTTACTTACATTATACTATAAAGCAATCTTTTATTTATATTTTTAGTTTTGCAAGTTTTTATCATCAAGTAATAGGCCAATCGCAGCAAATTATCGAACATATTGTTTTCATGTATTATTAGTGGTATTAAACTTGTATATCCATTAAGCATCATTACAAGCAAGCGTAGTGTTTTTCGGTACTTTCAGTACTTTGATTTTTTAAAACGAATACTGTGAAAGCATAACTGATTTTCAATATTACAACTAATCAATGAAGGAAATCAGACAATTTACGATCAGTTTATTAACCTCAATATCAGCGTACGTTGTCGAGGCTGGATATTTGGACTGAATCCTCTTTCGAATCTCAGACCAGTGTAAGACAAAGTGATTCGGGAAATGTTGCCTGAACTTTGGCCTCTTATTGCGAATAAAATTGGTTAAACTGAAATTCTCGCCCGCTTCAACATGTGTAATATCATATCTAAGTTAAATGCTGCACTAGAAAATGCGTGGTTGTTTATTTGATAGACATTTAAAGTCCCTTTACCGTGGTTCACTGAGAAGGACACATTGACAGACGGAAAATAGAATACCAAAGTAACTCGATATTTTAGAAATATATGTGGCAGGAACATGGTTCGGAGAATATTCACGCAATGGTTTGGATAGTTATTTAATGTTGTGCATTAACAATGAATCTAAATAAGCTGATGACGTGAAAGCAATAGACGGGTGAGTAAGATAATCTTATTGCGATACTTAGGGATATTAGCTAAAGTGTTTTCGAGTCCCTATAGAATAGAAATAACGTTCTTGTTTTCGTGAAGATGCAGGCTAACTTCCTCTTTATAGAAACTTTGTTTCAAATATAAAAGCTTCCGCTAAAGCATAGACTTTTATATTACAAAACCAAAGCTTTCGAGATTGGAGGATATCCTGTAGTATCCGTGAAAACACGTTCCTTCTGCTCAATGAATTTTAAAAACCGGTCTACTTACATGGAGAAATCAGCTGTACGTAGTATTCAATATACAACTCCCACTCGTATTCAGGAAACAATAACAAAAAAGAATAATTACTACAAGTAACATACGTTCTATTTTATTAAACGCAGGCTTGAAACCTATAATGTCTGAATCCCCTATAGTTATATCATATCCACCCATGCATACACAGGCTAATTAAATGTCTGGTGCCTTATAATTTGAATGCTTTATCATGTTTATACGACGTCGACGATTTGAACTGTTTTTATTTTTAGAGAGCCGTATCTGACGGCAATGGCGCGCAGAGAGAGAGAGAGAGAGAGAGAGAGAGAGAGAGAGAGAGATACTTACATGTATACATGTACAGCCTGTTAAGAATTCTTTTATTGGATATACCTAAATTGTTCATTTCAACCCTGTTCAGATACACATGAAGTGCAGAAAAAAAAAACCCAAAAAACCCTGGTGTGAAATTTTTAATCAATGTCAGGTATACAGAGTTAAAGAAAATACATCAGATAATATAATACTAGTACTTAACACATGATATTACACATGCAATGCTTGACCATTATTCAAGGGTGGATGTTATTTTAATTGTACTCTGGCTCAATTTTGGAGGGAGAGTACTATATTGAAAAAACCTTCGACCATTAAATGCTAAATGTATTGCTGTAATATATGTATACAAGAATCCTATTTTCAGAGCGATTTTGCATTTATATCGAATCAGGCATGCACTTACTATATATTAAATATGTCTCATATATTTATTCACTCTGCATGTAGTTTTATAGTAAGCAAAATTTTAAAGGATTTGGAGGTAGAAGTGGATGGGTGTTGTGTTTCATTGTCAGGTCATGTAAAAAAATTCCTGAATATCGCATGTAAGATCATGAAATACACACTTATCATAAACATTTTGATTTATATGCAATCATTACAATTCTTCTTTATATAGATTTAATCATTACATTTCTTCTTTATATAGATTTAATCATTACAATTCTTCTTTATATAGATTTAATCATTACTATTCTTCTTCATATAGATTTAATCATTACAATTCTTCTTTATATAAATTTAATCATTATAATTCTTCTTTATATAGATTTAATCATTACAATTCTTCTTTATATAGATTTAATCATTACAATTCTTCTTTTTTACTTAAATCTGGAACTATTCACAAAAGAAGACACTCGTGCATCAATGTGGAACAAGAATATCATAAAAAAATAATATTCTAATTTCTGTAAATACATTCGAATATATACGTATATTTTAAAATGAATACACAAGCGTGATTTTTATCAAATCTGACATATAGAAAAGCTCTGGAGATGCAATATAAACACCACACAGTATGTTACTATTTCAGAGTAAAAAAAATTAATGGAAATATTACAACATTTTTCTTTTTAAAACTAGTTTATCTAAGACATAGACATTATTGATACTAATTGGCTACATTCATGTGCAACAAGATCACTGATGACAGTAAGGGGGTCTTCGTAATGTTTTGGACATCCCCCATTCTTCTCCATTTCAATACAAGGGGGATGATGGTTTGATTCCTTGGAAGGTAGTCGGCTCTGCGTTTAACTTTTACTTCAGAAAACATTGGAAGAAATGTGAAAGTATTTTCTATATCATTATTTCAAGACAGTTTGTCTCTTGTCAAGATAACTTCCTCCTTTTTCATACCCCCATCCACGCTATACAAACCCCCATCCACGCTATACAAACCCCCAGTCACGCTATACCAACCCCCAGTCACGCTATACAACCCCCAACCAAGCTATACAAACCCCCAACCACGCTATACAAACCCCAGCCATGCTATACAAACCCCCAGTCACGCTATACAAACCCCCAGTCACGCTATATAAACCCCCAGCCACGCTATACAAACCCCCAGTCATGCTATACCAACCCCCAGTCATGCTATACCAACCCTCAGTCATGCTATACAAACCCCCAGCCACGCTATACGTTTTAAAGTTGTAACAACCAGAACTTATTCTAATCTTTAGAGATGGTATGGCTAAGCTTAACCATACATCACAATTACAACAGATCACCCTTTTCATATCAAAACCTCCCTTGCAGTTGTTCACCCTTTTATCACACATAACACGTAAGGTAAAGATAACGAACAGTGATCAATCTCATAACTCCTACAAGCAGTACAAAATTGATAGTTGGGCAAACATGGACCCCTGGACACACCAGAGGTGGGTTCATGTGCCTAGGAGGAGTAAGCATCCCCTGTTGACCGGTCACACCCGTCGTGAGCCCCATATCCTGATCAGGTAAACGGAGTTATCCGCAGTCAAAATCAGTGTGCCAAGAACGGCATATATCTTTTTTATTCATTATTCGTTAAATCTAGATTTAAAGACTGGGATCAAGATTTACATATGGCCTATTCATTATGATAATTTTCTTTCTTAAATCGATTGAATAGTTTGATTATGCACTGATATACTCCTTGAGATTGGACGTGATTTGATAATTAATTGATTTATAGGCAGTTCAGATTTTAGTGTTCTTATAACGAAACAGAATTTCATGAGTGGGGTAGACAAAGGCTGTGTGTAGCATAGAACTGAAAATAAAACAAGATGAGTCTGTGAAAAAGACTCTGCATCAGTGGTAAAAAACATTAACGATAAATAAGGTCTAAACTTACAAACCAAAAGAAAGATCTGCTCACACGGAAATAGGAAATATGCTAGCCATAATCAAATTTTGAATAAACGATTTCTCCTTAAGGTAGACCTATACTCGGCCTTAAATGGACTCAATCATGAAAAAATGCCTTTATAAGATATATATATATATATATATATATATATATATATATATATATTCCAGTAATAGATAAACATTGAAAAATATATATGTCAACATGCTAATTTCATTGTCATTGCTTCTCAAAAGTAAGTACCCTATCCACATATAATCAGCATTAATGAAAATGTATTCCTCCTTCTTATTTTCCTTAATAATTATTATTTTTCCAAAAGAAATGAGCTTTAAGAAGCAACATAGACTATATACCCATTATTTAATGATATGTAATCATTTATTTTAATAAATTTGAATAATTATTTTCATAATGTACACTTTGTGAGCCCACACATGTTAAAAGAAATACTGTTGAAATTGCCATTTGATGTCAATATTGGTCTTTCCCCCCAATTTTTATGGACGAAACCTTGTATAAATTGTTTCTAATTAACAGATTCTTATCTCAGAAAAAGGATTTGCGTAAGAAAATCATATGTTGACGCATCATTTTAAAAGATATAAGCTCTATCATATTATCATACGTCATGTGAAATTTGAGTATATTTACAACCTTGGATAATAATTTGAACTATGTTAAACTATAAGTACTATAGATACATAAGGTTTGCAATTAGATTTTACATTTTATCTGAAAACAAGTTATTCTAGAAGAGGGTATTGACAATGTGAATGTAAAACGAAAGTAACAAACTGAATTCTGATAGTTTTGCTATTATGATTAATGCATGTGTGGAATGTGTGCTATATCTTTTATCATGGAATCATTTGCATGTACATAAATTGGATATACGTGCATGTACACCACTTACGCCGATCTACATGTATGTCGATGCAATCTCAATAAGGAACTACAGTTGTAATCGCGTTATACAGATGCCGCCCCAATAATTTTGAAAAACAGGAGACGGGATGAGGAAAAAATGAAAAATTTATGACGGTCGGTGAAATAAAACAAATTATTTGTAGCCGTTCTTTGAAGCTTGCCCCGTTCTTTGAAGCTTGCGGCAATATCTGCAACATTGGAGCAGGGAACACAACTACGACATGTGAACTTTTATTTTTACACAAGCTTACCATGTATTTGTTCATGATAATTTGGATTCAACGACTGCGTAGTTTTGAATTAGCAATTATTACGCTCGAGAATGTTTTACTCATATGGAGACGTAACCATTGCCGCTGAAGGGCTGCAAAACTTAGGCCTATGCTCGACGCCGACGGTCTTTCAGCAGAGATTTTTAGCGTGCCACACCTGCTGTGACACGGGGCCTTTGTTTTTGTGGTCTCATCCGAAGGACCGTCCCATTTAGTCGCCTCTTGCGACGAGTATGGGGTACTGAGGACCTACATTAACCCGGATCCTCACAAAAGAAATAATATTATTATGATGATGGTGGTGGAAATATGAATAGACCCCCCTTTCCCACCCGTCTCTCCAACTTTCTGATGCCCGCGTATTTCCATATGTTGAACATGGATCTTTGTAAAACTTTTACATACATGAATAGTCAATGTATCTCACGGACGCCCTCGTCCGCCAAAATGTTGTCTGTTCTCCAACCGATTTTTATCTAAAGCTTGAATCATCTTTACCCCACCCCCCCCCCCCCCTTTAGAAAATACATTGTACAAAATTTGACCGCAGCTGATAAGAACGCCTTGGAAGGAATCAATATCGGACAATCATATCGCCATGTAAAAATCAAACTGTTATCTTTGAAATACCACATTTCGGAAAACAGACGCGTGGTTCCACATTTACATTTGACTGTGACGTAGGCCGTGTATAGGCCTACTTTAATACATAATGTACGCCTCTTTCAAATTAAAATCCAGAGACCTTGATGGCAATCAGACGCAAGGCCTTTAGAAATGGAGGTCAGAAGGTCTATCCACTGAGGTAGAGAACAAAAGCAACGGGTGCTTTAAATGACATAAATCAGGTGTACTTGAAGTAGGGATCGACACTAAGACACACCAGACCTACTCAGACTTTGTAAACTTTTTTTACAGGTAAAACAATGATTTAATTCTTTATAACAATACAATAGAGGGGGTAGGATTTTTTCAGTCTTTGGCTTTGATAGAAATTCAGTCGCTGTGATTATTATATATATATATATATATATATATATATATATATATATATATATATATATAATTTTAAACATGCATACAATATATATATATATATATATATATATATATATATATATATATATATATGTATATATTTACTTTGGGTGGGTGGATCCAATATATGCTATTGGATGTGTGGCCTGTAGTTTTTACATTACCCACCTTTTTTGTGGACAGGCAGGTTGTGTTGTTTAGATAACAGATTAGTTGATTCTCATATAATTTTATGTGATGTTTGTTGGGGGTCATGTTTTTGGCCCCCATATATCTTTATGTTAGATTTTGCTGGGGGCAGATTGCATAATACTTATCCAAAGACGTTTACCAATGTTTTCTAGTCTTTTCTGACCCCCATTATTTTGTCAAGTTTCATTTTCGTCATTTTATTAATAAATGACATTTTTTCAATTCAACACTGTGTTACTGGTTCTGCCTGTCATGCCAAAAAACAAGCCTAGTCTACTTGGCATGGTTAAGCTGAGGCTAACGGAACATAAATAAGTTATTATTTAATACGAAGTGAAATAATAACTTTTATGTGACATGTCCATGTATTTTTCATGTACTTATATGTTCCTATTTTTCCATAGTTCTGTTGACATTATACTACACTGTTCAGGGTCTGGATTTACCCAAGCTGCTGTTTGGATGTTTTAAATCAATCAGCGTGGAACCTTTCTACCATGTGATCATTGTTCTTTGTTCTACTAGAAGGAGAAGCCACGCAAAATTTTGCTACGAAAATTATTGTTACCCACCATCCAACCCCAGTACTACCTCCTTTGTAATTGTTTTCTGCCTGTATTGTTCCATTTCCCACTTGCCTGTAGTTTTTACATTACCCACCTTTTTTGTGGACAGGCAGGTTGTGTTGTTTAGATAACATATTAGTTGATTCTCATATAATTTTATGTGATGTTTGTTGGGGGTCATGTTTTTGGCCCCCATATATCTTTATGTTAGATTTTGCTGGGGGTCAGATTGCATAATACTTATCCAAAGACGTTTACCAATGTTTTCTAGTCTTTTCTGACCCCCATTATTTTGTCAAGTTATATTTTCGTCATTTAATTAATAAATTACATTTTTTCAATTCAACACTGTGTTACTGGTTCTGCCTGTCATGCCAAAAAACAAGCCTAGTCTACTTGGCAAGGTTAAGCTGAGGCTAACGGAACATAAATATATTTAGAGAGAGAGAGAGAGAGAGAGAGAGAGAGAGAGAGAGAGAGAGAGAGAGATGCATTCAGTCATTATCTGATATATTAAAGGTACATACATGTATATATTGAAATTTATATATTTTTTAACCCCCCCAACAAACACTCAATGAAATAATTGATTACAGCGGTTCCAGCAGTTGTCAAACAAATATTTTTCACCACTTTTATATGCAATATGTCTTTGAGTTTCATAAAATGTATTCATTAGCGATATCGCAACATTTACATTCAGTGTATTCCCTTTACATCTCATAGTATAGATAAAATATTTCAGCCGAAGAACAAGATTATTTTGTATAGCTTACTTTACATCCAAAAATCCAAAAAAATAATTTTTTTTTTTATTGATATTTGAGGATTGGTCTTATGTTCAAAACAAACTTCAAATTCTCTTAAGAATTGCTTAACACTATCACATTCCCAAAATTGTTTCTTCTTGTATCTGACAAAATGTACAATTCTTATCATCTCTAATTTTGATTTTGAATAAGTATGAGTTTGAAGCTAAAATTTTGTTCATAGTTCTGTATTGAAACCATTGCAGTTTACAATTACTTGTAACTTTAAAGGGCAATCAGAAGATAATTTTCCATTCTGTGTCATTTAATTCAAATTCATTTGCAAATTTTAGTATCTGATAATTACATTCATACATACATTCACACACATAGTTTAATTATAACAATATATCAAGGTTGACAGTACCCAAGTAAATTGTGGAAAAACCTTAATGAAAAATACTTTACATACATCCCATATTGTACTGAACTTTATTTTTAATTACATTTTTTTTTAAAAATATCCAATGGTCAATTTCATATGTCATCCTAATTTATTGTAATTCACCCTCCAAGGATGGTAATCTGTTTTGTTTGCAATATAAATATATATATTGTTTGGTAAATGACCTCTGAAAACTTGGTCCGGTCTAGTTTTTGTTGTGACAAGGTAGTCTGACTGGTCGTGTCAAAATATCACACGACTTTAGTATAATACATAATTGTGATGTTATTTCTTATAATTTATAAAAAGAATATATGTCTATGTTGTTTACATATTGTTGTGAAACTTCCCACAGTAAATTTGACAACAATGGTGCTGCAAGCTTCTTGCTTTTCTGGAACCTACTGACCCTGATGTTTTACATGTAGCTAAGATCATACATGTATAGTACATCTATGTGGCCTTTTCTAATTTTTCGAGTATCGGCATGGTAATTCCTTGCTTCTTACTTTTGGATTAAAATTCTCTATACATTTTGTCATTTTTATGTGTTCTGGATTAGTACCTGTTATTTGTGTACATTGTTCAAATATTTTTTGTATTTTGCACTAGCGATTTTTCATATCTCGTTAGCGCATTGTATGTTTTTGTAATTGCTTACTTCTATCATTTTCAAGACCTATATTGCATTCATTGCATTCATTGCATTATTACGGTTTGTCAGATTGGCAGAGCTGGTTTCACAAATGCCTTCCATTTTGCCTTGTGTGTTACTTTTTAAATACTCTAATATGCTACTTGTTCCAGTTCAAGCCTGGATTTCTCGAATAATTCCAACCATTCTTTCATTTGAGCAATAAAATTTGAGCACAATCTCAAACTTGCCTCCTTCCTCCGAAAATCAATTTATAAAAAATAGAGGAAGCACAATGAAATATATAGATAACATTTATGTATCTACAATCTCAATAGTACATGTTTAGAGTACTAAATATATTCAAGTTGCAGTTATTATTAGTTATAGTTTCAAAAACTTAGTAACCCACAGTTGAGTTCTTATGAAGATCAGTGCCATTATCAGCTATCACTTTGTCATAGTTCCTTACTTTCGTTAAATGTACTTAATAATCTATCACACTCATTTTTAGATCAACTGAGCTGAAAGCTCAAGTGAGCTTTTCTGACCCCCTGTTGTCCATCACCTGTTCATCCGCCCGTCCGTCTGGCTATCTGTCTGTCCGTCCGTTCGTCTGTCTGTAAACGTTTTACATTTTCGACTTCTTTTCCATAACCCCTGGCTTAATTTCAACCAAACTTGGCCAAAATCTCCCTCAGGTTAAGGACTCGCAAGTTTCTTCAAATTAAGGGTCGTGTCCCTTTCAAAAGGGAGATGATCACAAAAATGCAAAAATAGAGTGGGGTCATTTAAAATTATCCTTCTGAACAACCACTCGGCAAGAAAAACTGAAATTTACATGAAAGCTTTCTGACATCGTGCAGATTCTGGTTTATTAAAATCATAACCCCCGGATTACACCCGGGAGTATTCCGGGGGTTGGATGGGGTCACATTAGGGGATCTAAATTTTACATACAAATATGTAGGGAACATCTTTAAAAATCTTCTTCTCAAGAACCACTGAGCCAGAAAAGCTGAGATTTATATGAAAGCTTCCTAACATAAGTTTGTTAAAATCATGCCCCCTCCCCCCCCCCCCCCCCGGGTGGGGGGGGGGGTAGGATGGGACAACAAGGTGGGATCAAAGTTTTGCATACAAATATGTCGGAAAAATCTTTAAAAAATCTTCTTCTCAATAACTACTAGACCAGGAAAGTAGAAATTTACATGGAATCTTTCTAACATAGTGTAGATTCAAGTTTTTAAGAATCATGCTCCCGGGGTAGGATGGAGTCACAAGATAGATCAAAGTTTTACATACAAATATATAGGGGGACTCTTTAAAAATCTTCTCAAAACAACTGGGTCAGGAAAGTGGAAATGTACTTCAAAGCTTCCTGACATAGTGTACATTCAAGTTTATTAACATCATGGCCCCCGGGGGTAAGAGGAGGCCACGATAGGGGATCAAAGTATTACATACAAATATATAGGGAGAATCATTAAAAATCTTTTGAAAAATCACTGGGCCAGAAAAGTTTACATTCACATGAAAGCTTCCTGACATAGTCCAGATTCAATTTGAAGAAAGAAAAACATGGCCCCCGGGAGTAGGTTGGGGTCACAATAAGGATAAAAGTTTTACATGCAATTGTATACGAATAATCTTAAAATATCTGACAAGGTACATGTAACTCAGGTTAACGATGTGGCCCATGGACCTCTTGTTTTAGTTTGTATGTTAGTGATCAGTCATTCGGGGTGCAATGTAGTATCGATGTTTAGTCATCATCGACAATTGTTAATCAAATCTTAGTATTTTCATAATATAGAGCAGAAGGTTTGAGAAAGTGTTTTTTTTTCCATTACCAATGCTGGTCTCCACCCAACTAGAATGACTTACAAATATTTTCTGTTTTCTATTTGTTTCTTAGTTTCACGACAATGACTTTGCAGGTGGTTCTTGGTATTTATTTAAATAAAATATCTTTCCCACACTTCGTAGAATAACGGGAAACTATTTTATGGTAGAAATTACCGTATTAAAACGCCAAAAAAGTAAGCAGGACCATTGTTAGGCCAATCGAATTAAAGTAGTAGTCTTGTGTTTGCTCATTCCAAATCAGCGCTTCACACACACTTCATTTCTTATATATCTAATTTTCAAAGGTTAGGTGATATCATTACTATCATTAATCAATGTTTACTACTGTAGGTCTCTTAAATGTTCGTCCGGCATTGTCCCAGAGATCTTATTCATACTTACACAGACAAAGGTTTCCATAGTTAACCATCTATGGTTATTCTTGGGCTGTTTTTAACGTCAATGATGGGGTTCAAAATGTATGCTTATTCCTCCTAGACACCTGATCCCACCTCTGGTGTGTCCAGGGGTCCGTGTTTGCCCAACTATCTATATTGTATTGCTTTTAGGAGTTATGGGATTTATCACTGTTCGTTATCTTCACCTTTCATACATTTAATAGAGGACAGTGTTTAATCTTAATTTGTTCGTTTCCCAAATTGATCATGTTATTGTCGTTCAAGATAAATTATGGCATTGTATGTATATATACAATTAGGTGGCTTTGCATATCACACAGCGGATGCTCCAACAAGCTTGGCTGGCTTACAGCTTTATGGTAGAAAAAGTGTGTAGATTCAAAATACGGGGGATAAGGAGTAAATATTATACGTTTACTATATTACGGATGTAAGCCTCACTCCATGAAGGTGTACAGGCACTGCATGTTTGCATATATTTGTAACTGTGTGCATTTTGAAACTTGTGTTATATATACTGTTTACCCTTCGTATATTTAACGTAGGTCTCAACTTTGCTTATGTCATCGTTTTCGGTTACGCAAATTCTAAGCTTCAATGTCTTTTTACGTGCACATTCAGTTGTGACGTAGCATCTGTCTGGATAAAGTATACAGGGGTCATTGACTGGATATAAAGTACGTAATACTCTACCGATATCACATAAATATTACCAAAAGTATTATCGAAGTAGAGCATGCTTCGTTTAATTTTGTTAAGTCTTTCTTTTCGTGTCCGATGCAAAATTTCGGCTAGTAATGTTTTATCCTGTTACCGTATAAAGTTTAGCGGCGGACAACTTGGGGAGGTTAGACAACTGGCGATGTTGGGAATGCTTTTATATGCGTTTTTAGAACCCAGGAAAAAATCGGACAGGAGTTCTCCAGTTCATGAAAGCTTTATTCAGAGATTTGACGCGTTTGTGGCGAACATTTGAAAATGGCGAGTTCATAATTTTATTCTTACCCCATCATACAAATTTCGTGAAGATCGGACAACATTGAATAATCAAAAGTGTTTGGGCAGGGATGTTCTAAAAAGAAATGTGTCCTGCTGCAAATGTCTCTGAAAACATTTTCAGAACCCTTGTAAATAAAAATGAGCAGGATTTGCATATACTTTAAAGCCCCCCCCCCCTCCTTCCTTCCCCCAGAACTTTGCCGTGCATTTAGTGGAGATAGGGAAAGAGAGAGAATATATCATATTTAAAAATGAATGGCGGTATTAGTGGACAGCAAGTAAACAATACTTGTATTCTAGCAAAGGTGAACCTTACAACTGTCCACTTCAAGAGGTGTTTGAAACTCGCAATAAAATTAGCTTGACATGTATGGCATGTCAAACGTTGCAATATTTGATCTTTTCCATTTGTATTCTATATTTTCCATTTGCATTGTATAATTTTTCATTTGCATTGTATAATTTCTATTTGTATTGTATAATTTTCCATTTGTATTCTATATTTTCCATTTGTATTCTATAATTTTCCATTTGTATTCTATATTTTCCATTTGCATTGTATAATTTTTCATTTGTATTGTATCCAGGGAATGTTTATTTTGATTTGTTACGAAGGATTTCATTAGGTAACATCACTAATGTACTACATATGTAGACGTGCTTAGCACACAGGGCCGTAGCAATGACGGTTCTTTATCGTGCCAACGCCTGTGCAGCGATACGGAATATCTGTTTTTAAGGTCATTACGGAAAGACCCGTGATTCTCACTTTTAAATGCCGAGTGTTTGGTAATGGAGCAATCACTGTCTTTGTTTATGTCTTAATGGCAGTAACGGTTCTCGAACTCACGACCTCTCGCCCACAAACCAAGCGATATATTGCTGAGTTACCGGGACCAGGTCCATGGAGGACTAGTTATTTTTAAAAATACGTAGCAAGCTCTAGTAATGGAGAATCTCCCCCCCCCCCCCCGATCATTTTTTAAAAAATAGAACTGTCCAGAAAAGAATGCACATTTTTATTTAGTCAGAATTCAGTAGATTCGGGAAACTTAATTCGGCTATTGGGTCCCCACCAATTGTTAACATCGAGTTTGTTCAATGGATTAATCTTAAAGTATTAACTATACTACATTTTAACACCAAAAACATAACACTAACATACATTGCCTGACAGCCAGCCGTGACTGCTGGACGCCCGTAATTTATTGTATTCTAAATACACAATTCGCAGAAAAACAAGGCGTTTTCCCATGTGCAAAAGTTAAGATAACCTTCCAACTCCATATACAAAATATGAGCAATACATACATATCAATACTTTTAAATATACCTCAAATCCCCTCTATATAGCATCAGGGCCGGCCAGGGAAAAACTAGAAATAAAACGATGAAAATCGCAAAAAACTCTAGAAAACCTGTGTCCGTTGCCAAGTGCCGCTGGATGCAGGGGTTTGTGAACGGACCTCACAACTTATTTGTAAATGTTTAACTTTTGCATGGCATGGATGAAAACATAAGATTTAATTATCCATTAAGTTTCGTCTATCTCGTGACGAACGGCGGCTAGAAGTGAATACCTGAATTGCAGCTCGAAAACCTGTTTTTCTAACTCAAATTCTATTGGCTAAAAATGGATCATTCCATTCTACCTGTACAATATACTGTACCGTCAATACAACATTTTCCCGCTATTACTAACGAAACGCGGGTAAATATAAGTATTAACTATACTACATTTTAACACCAAAAACATAACACTAACATACATTGCCTGACAGCCAGCCGTGACTGCTCTAGAAAATACAAAGAAGGGGGTGAAAAAACAACCGACTGTGAAAGAAAAACTATAACTCCAGTGATTTTGACACCAAAAGGCGTTTCACCAAAGAATCCACTATATAGCCATCTTTGACAGTGTCACTTTTCCATCTACCGTGCCTTTTCAAACATCTTTCATCAACGTTCGAATTCGCTGCCACAGTCGCCCCACCTGCCCTTAAAGAATGAATACCTATATTAACGTGTTCACCAACGACAGTTTTTAACAAAGACAAAATATTGCTTCTAGCCGCAGTATAACTAAGCTTTTTGTTCTTATAAATTAATTTACAAACATCTTTAGACCTAAAAATTGGTCTAAATAAGAAACATTGCTTGTCATCAATTGAACCCAGAAGATCTATATGTCTCAAATATATATTGACTGGACATGCAGACGTTGAACCTTTAGCGATAAGAACTTCGCTCCCTTGTCTGTACTGATCTGTTTTGGATTTCTTAACAACACTAAGTAATCATCACGTACAATCACATCATTAAATGTTAATGAGCTAACCTCATCGAACCTAAGGAAACCGGCAAAATAAACTAAATCATTGTAATATTTCTTACAATTAACAAATCACTTTCATCAATAAATGTATCACAAAGTGCAATTAACGCATCCTTGGTGATGAGTTCTTTTTTCTGGATACTATGACTGGCTTTTCGTCTTGCAGCTTCTTGTACAGAATTAACAAATGAATTTTTCGTTGGATCAGTTAAACCCGCACAATCACGAGTCCACGTAATAGCGTATACCGCATTGTTCACGGGATGTTGAGATGCCCCCGACTGTAATAAATGTGTCAAATATAATGCTACGTGGATCGGACTTGCCGGTAACGCACTGTGTCCTTGTGTTGTGATGAAAACCTCCCATCTTTTAAAAGCATTGAAGCAAGATTTGATAGTGTTTTCACTTTTGCTGCACAAAATCCATTTGCTTAAGAATGGACACATATCTGCCAAATAACTTCCAGGTTCAACGCCATGCTTTTCTGCAGTCTTTTTAATGCTGTTCTGCAGAACTATTCCTGTAAATATATTTTACAATGTAATCAAAATCTAATTTTCAGAAAGAGCATGTTAAACAGAAGACCCTTTATACCAAAGATTCCATTATTCCCCTTACCCCTGCAGATAGCATGCACATTTTGTATTCTCGAAAAATTCTTAATGTAAAATTTGAAATTTCCCTCCATATCGACCAACATTGGCCAATAGGGAGCGGACTTCCATTCCGGTATAACCAACGTGTAACTGCATTCATCATTCTCAATTTTCCTTACTACCTCCGGAATTAACTTTGACGGTGGTACAATCCAGTTGACATCATATGTCCACACTTGAGAAAACACATCTACAGCGCCTGACTCCTCACACCTATATTTGGAATTAAAATTCTTGCACTTACTGTTATAAAAGTTGGCGAATCTATCGCACGTGTGTGATCCCCATATAATATCAAAATAATCAAATACACATTGTTTAACTGACCAGTCATCACAATCTGTAATTCTACTTAAAGAATTTGCCTTACGATTTTCTTCTCTAGGTATCCATTTTCCTTCTATTTGAATGGCCTTGTCTTTGCACATACTATGCACCGACATTGCAATGTCTTGTAACTTTCTTTTTACTTCCCACTCTCAATATATGCGCCACATTTTGATTATCAGAATTGATCTCAACTGACATGCCTTCAACTTTGTCAACTGACTTTGATCATATTCTGTTAACTGTCTCAAACTCTCTCCAATTAGAGCTTTGCTTACTTTCCCATTCGTTTCACACTCCATACCACTCTAAATCAGTATGCCCACCCTCTGAGCATAATGTCAAATGACCGTCAAACCCCGTGTCTGAGGCATCACAATAGACTACCACTTTGTTTACCTCAGACTCCGTCAACTGACTTAATGGGGTACCATTGTTATTCATTTCTTCCACTGATGTTTCCCAGAATCTAAGTTCACTTACTGCCTCTGTCGACAACATTATTTTTGAATTCCAACTGGTACGATTCAAAATACATGCATATAAATACATTGTCCTAAGTCTGACCTCACCACCCAGTACTGTCTGCATTAAGATTATTTGTCCAACCACTGCTGCGATATTTCTTACCTCAAACCAAACAACTCCAGAATTGTAGCCTTCCAGAACATTTTCTATAGAAACTTTTAAGTTTTTTCACCCTAGGCATAGCAACCGATATTTTGTTGTTTACTGTACTCCAAACATACCCTAACCATATCAGTTCCTGCACTGGCTCCCAATGACTTATCTACTGCGATTAGAAACCCGAGTTTCTCCAAATCTTTTTGAATTTCTAAACTCATCAACTCTGCTTTATGCAAAGTTGAAGCTCCACCCATTCCATCATCTAAATAGATGACAATTTTATAACCTTTGGATCTCCAAAATTTCAACACTTCTCTCATAACCTTAGAATATATGTAACCTGCTGTACTGAGCCCAAACGGCAACACTTTAAACACATAATACTTACTTCTCCATTTAAAACCCAGATATTCCTTGTCTAGTTCATGCATCATAATGTGATGATATGTACTCTTTAAATCAAATGAAAAAATATGATCACCTGCTTGAAATAAGCTTTTTGAAACATAAGCATTATCATACTTGTGCTTATATTTAAAGAAGTGAGGATTCACGTGCCTAGCGTCCAATACTAACCTTTTTTATTTTGTTTCCCGCTACCGTCAATGGATTTACAACCCTCGGTTTACTTGAACACACCTCAATACAATTCTTTCTGAGCAGTTTTTCAATCTCTTGATCTACAAACTCAGCGTTCTCTAACGCAGATCTATTGTTACATAGTTCAACCGGTTTTGGTGTGGTAAACAAAGGCATTTTGTAACCATACTCAATAGTGTCTAAAATATACCTGTTTGCACCAATCGAACGCCATTGACCTATATTTTCCTTTAAACGACCAACAGGTGAAATACACATATTACTTGTATGATTTTTCATTGCATTATCATAATTATCGCTATTATTTGCGAGTGTATTCAAATTATTTTCTTGATGAACAAATGCACTTATCTTATCATCTAATTTATCTGTACAATCCTTTCTCCAATGACCCCTTTTGTTACATCGATAACAGTGGCCGGGCTTCCAGATAGATAAATTGGGAGTTGTCCGAGACGACAACAATGGCTTTGTGTAGGGACTCTTGGCTTCCTTCAGTTCCCTGCGTTGCTTTTTTACGTCTTTTACTTTTCTGTCAGCCCTAAACTGCGCTTTGATGATTTTCTTCTCGTCGTCGGAATCTGATGCGATGGGGTAAATCTGTCGTTGAACTCCTTGGGCGTCCATTTCGTCTATCTCGTGACGAACGGCGGCTAGAAGTGAATACCTGAATTGCAGCTCGAAAACCTGTTTTTCTAACTCACATTCTATTGGCTAAAAATGGATCATTCCATTCTACCTGTACAATATACTGTACCGTCAATACAACATTTTCCCGCTATTACTAACGAAACGCGGGAAAATATAATTATCGTTTATCGAATTTGGTAATGCACGAGATGTTGAAGAGGTAAAGTTCAGGAGCCACGTTTCGCAGGAATGTATCGTATTTAATTGATCGCCTTTATGCGTCTAATGTGATCAGCATATTCAGACTAGTCTCCTATTTAACCACTGGCTGATCTAGATAATTCTGAACGAAAGGATGCAGTAAACTGCTGAATGTCTGGGGACTGCCTTAAGATCCCTAGTGAGTCCAGTGCAAAGCCTTGGTGGAGGGTGCAGGGGGGGGGGGGCGAAGTCAGTGGCGGATATAAGGGGGCGCAGCCCCCCCTCAATTTTTTTTTTTCAAATTTAAGGTAAATCTTGGTGTCTTGTTTAGAAAAATGTATTAAACGATAAAAGAAGTAATAATATCTTCCATTCCCGGAGAAACAAATGACAAAATCTTTTGATTTCTTGAATTACTTTATTGAGAGAACTTAATTTTTCCAGAAACCCTTAAAATTTGCGTCAATTTACTAATTTCCTTTTTTTAAAAATGACATATTTCAAGCCCTATAAAATCTGTAAAATCCAGGAGCTTCCGGGGGCTTCGCCCCCTGAAATCCTATCAGGGCTTCGCCCTGGACCCACTGGGGCCGCCTCAAGGCGGCCCCAGAACCCCTGCCTCATAAAGTGGCGCCCCCGTAACCACAATTCCTGGATCCGCCCCTGGAAGTCCCCTGAAACAAAATAAAACGTACATGCATGCTTTTTCGACATCTATAAACAAAATATCATATTTGTAAAGGGAGGGGGGGGGTCTCCCGGCGTAAGATTCCTCATTGCTAGGTACATGTATGATCAACTAGTCCTTATATGGAACCGATCGCGGTAGTTCAGTGATATACCCTTTGGTTCGTAACCGTGAAGTCGCATGTTCTACTCGTGTCATGGCTGCATCAATATAGTTAATACTTTCCCATACGCATTGATATCTAAAAGTGAGAATCACGGATCTTTCGGATAATGTGACCTTAAAAGCAGACATCCTGTGTTGCGACAGGCTTTGACACGTTAAAGAACCCCCACTGCTACGCCACTGTGTCCGTACATGTAGCATAGTAAGTCTATTTGTGGTACGTCACCTGCAGCTGGTGACGGTTAAATGTAAGTGGGACCTAAACTAATGAAATCCTTCGTAACAAATCAAAATAAAAAATCCCTTGCATGCAATACAAATGAAAGATTTTGCAATGCAAATGGAAATTATACAATGCAAACGCGAAAAAAATATATAATGCAAATGGAAAATACAGAATACAAATGGAAAATTATACAATACAAATGGAAAATATAGAATACAAATGGAAAATTATACAATACAAATGGAAAATATAGAATACAAATGGAAATTATACAATGCAAATGAAAAATTATACAATGCAAATGAAAAATATAGAATACAAATGGAAAATTATACAATACAAATGGAAAAGATCAAATATTGCAACGTTTCACATGCCATAGACATGCGGGGCTGACTGTTTGTAAGAATTGTTAGCCCTGCCAAAGACCTACTAGCCCTAAGAAAATAACGGCATGTTCAAAAATCACGTTTACATGTATTTATTTTCTAATGAAGTACGATGGACCTAATTCGTTTCTAGAACATTATAATTTACTGAAATTTTGATATGCGGTAGAATATGCAGTAAATTGTACTAAAGTGACCAGGTCTGTCCATTTTGTTACAGGTAAAATGATGAAGTTGATTCATCTTAGTTTTATTTAGCAAAAAAATTTTGACGTCCGATCGGGCGTCTATACCATGGTAAAATGTATGCATCTCGGGCGGTCAATCTCACAGTTATTTCAAACAATGCAACAGGCTGAAGACTCTAAATGAAAAAAACAAACAAAAAACAATAAAACAAGAAAGCGAAGGTGGTTGAAAATGAGAAAACGTAGCTGGAGTTTCAAGTGAATCTGCAGTACAAGTTAAAAATAATTAGAGTTTTAAACCTCATTCATGTTTTCGAGGGGATGTGTAGCTTGGGAAGTGAGCATTTCTATGTGTTTGTGAGGGGATGTGTGACTTGGGAAATGAGCATTTCTATGTGTTTGTGAGGGGATGCGTGGCTTGGGAAGTGAGCATTTCTATGTGTTTGTGAGGGGGTAGCTGCACTAATGTAGCCCTATGCGATTTTTTTTATTCTGATGTTTTCGGTATAGGGCCACCATTCCATAGGATCTCCGTAATGGTGCAAATTAATTTTATGAATAACCGATAATAAGCTCCGTGTTTTAGTCCCAAATGTTGTTTACACCAAAAGAGCTACCAACTTTGTGCTCGGGCATGTCTAATAAAGGTGTTTTTCATTGAACATATGTACAGCATGCAAAATTCCTCGTCTGCTCCGCCATGCTTGTTATCGCGAGATCTCGAAGGTAGATCGGAAAACCTAAACATTGACAATCTGAGCCAAAATGTACTTACTCGATCCACTCCAGCAAAGAAAGGAATACCATAAGATTGCAGAAACAATGTACACTCTGCTGTTCGTTTTTCAACTTGATATTACACTGTAAATATAAACCTTTTCAATACCGATGAAATAACTTTCCCCTCCGTACTTGTCCATTTATGTAAATACTACCTTATATGGCATATGCAAATAACTTGGCAATCAGAAGTTGAAACTTCAGTCATCAATCATGGCGCACAAATATGAATCGTGCAATTGGATTACATCGAAATTGTTGAAAACGGTAGAATAGAGCCTCACAAATCGCAAGTTGCAGGTTGTAATTTTATATATATTGACTAAGAAAGATAGAATAAGATTTTATTTACGAAAAGAAAGTTAGCAAATGTTTAGAATGATCGAAAATGTTGCGGGGGTGAATCACTCCTGCATTTGCACCATTACGGAGATCCTAAGGAGTTGTACCCCCCCCAAAAAAAAATCGGAGAAGGCTACATCATTGCAGCTAGTGAGGGGGTGCTAAATAAACATAAATACATTATAAAATAGAGACAACTTTAGTTGTATTTCTGATTAGAATTTTAAGGCGTGATTAAACTATAAAATATAAAAATAAAAAATCGCCTTAATTGAATTCAAAAATAAAATTATACCATTATATTATTTTATGGATTGTTACTGGGATCATGTGGTTGCAAAAGAAGAAAAGAATTTCGATTATCAGCCGCACAACTCAATTAAGATATATTGTACATAACGCAATAAATGTACACATCCATAATATATATTAAGACATTTTCCCGATATGTACTTTGTAAATAATTGATTATTTCGTTCATACATATTTGATTTCCCCTTCAATACCAGGAGCCAATAACGTTGTTTTTGAGTTCTTTTAAAGCGATACATAAAAAGTAAATGAATAAGGCTGTTGAATGACGCCGCGAATACTTGTAACGTTACTTGTTAAAAACTGCTGCTTCGGTGGTTTTTATCAATTTTTGACATCTTTTTCTTTAAAAAACTAACTCGATTATCCCATATATTTTTTCATCAATATTTTTAATGTTGTTCATGCTCAATATAAACGGATTTCGATTTGAGACTAGCGCGATTCACATAATTTGCCTCAAATCTAAAACAGTATCGTGGTTTCCACAGATTGGGAACTATCAAACAAAACATTTAAGAAAGGAAAAGCATTTTTGTGCTGTTCGTAGTCAAATTCAATATGAACGGATTTGGATTAACTTTAATGTAACGTTATGTTCATGAATTAATGTGAACAAAGCGTTAAGTTAACGTTCATCTCACTTGATTATATATATATATATATATATATATATATATATATATATATATATATATAATATCTCCTAGCCTGCTCTTGAAAGATTTGACCCTTCAAATATGTACTTGTTCTTCATTTCTGAAAGATTGGCAATATGCCAAATTTTAAGAGTTGTCTTCCCTTTGATGTGTTGTATGTTTGATTATGACTTATACCATTTTGGAAGGCTATTGTCAGTTGTAGCTATGAGATTCATTTCATGATGTATAATTTTAATTTTAGATTAATAACATAAATGTATACACAACCTTTTTTCAATACTTTTTTAAAAAGGCATTATCTAATCCCTAGTAGAGATATATGATTTTTAAAAGCCAAGCTCAATAATATGCCTTAATATTGTTTGGTAGTCTATTTTGACATAGGTGTAAAAACAAATATTTCCTAGCCTGTTCTTGCACGATTTGACCCTTCAAATATGTACTTTTCCTTCATTTCTGAGAAATTGGGAATACGTCAATTTTTCAGAGTTATCTGTCCTTTGATATGTTGCATGTTTGATTATGATTTATATCAGTTTTGGAAGGTTATTGTGTGCTGTTGGTATGAAATTCATTTCATGATGTTTAAATTTAATTTTGGCTGAAAAATATAGATATACACGGGGGGCTCCGTGACCGATTGGTTGGAGCATCACGCTCAAAATCACACGGTATTTCACCTCTGTCGGCGCGGGTTCGAATCCCGCTCGCGCCGGTAAGTGAGAAAGTTTCCCAGTTTACTTTGGGAATGTCGGTGGTCTTTTATTGGTGGAAGAGATAACCCAGATACAATGTACCTGGGTTCTCTCTTCCACCAATAAAAACTGGGCGCCACCAGATAACTGAAAAAGTGTTGGGTGTGGCGGTAAACATCAATGAATGAATGAATCAATCAATATAGATATACACATAACTTTTTCTAGATTTATTTTATAAACAGAATTTATCTAAACCCTAATATCTCATATACTCAATAATATGGTTTAATGATGTTTAGTGGTATATTTTGACAGTGGTATGAAAATGAATTATTTCCTAGCCTGGATTTGGAAGATCTGACCCTTCCAATTTGTACTTTTCTTCATTTCTGAAAAGTTGGCAATCTACAAATGTTTAGGAGTTGTCTGCCCTTCGATGTGTTTCATGTTTGATTATGGCTTATGTCGTTTTTGGAAGAGGAGTGTATGTTGTAACTTTGAAATACTTTTGAAAAAAAAATAATTTAATTGATTTTTACCCTTTTCTGGATTTTTATATATAATATTGATGAAAATATGCAAAATACAATACGCCGGTTTCGAGATACGTCCGAGTTATTTCCCTTTGGAGAACTCTCGTACATAGTAAGGTGCGAAATAATTTGTTTACTCGCGGGAGTGGGACAGATATTCATCACAGCGCAAGTGAATGTACTCAGTAAGTTTCTCATACGCTGTTTGATAACCCGAATTCGACTGATACACAAACTAAGTAAGTGATAAGTATTTAGGGAGTAATTAAATACAGATAATTCTTATCCTATCACGTTATTTCGCTGGTCATAAGTACCATATCCAAGATATTTCTTGCAAATATGACATTGTTTGTATGTTTCCTCTTCGGTAAAACATTTCTTTCGATAGTATTTAGTATTTCCCACATTTATATATTTAAATAGAAGCCGCTTTTAATACATTTCATTGTCTTCCTCGTTGGCTGCATATCCACTCTGTCCCACTTAGGCATTCAAAGTTCCACTAAATGCACCTCCTATACAGAAGAGTTCGTATCTCGAAACTGGCGTATTGGAGCTGCATATGGCGGCCATGTTTGAAAATAGCAATTTTTGGGAAGTGTTTTTTAATTACTAATTTGGATGTCTACCTACACACCAAATTTCATCAAGATGTAGTAACCTACGGTTTTAACAGCATTGCAAGATTTTTTTTTTCGCTAGACAGGCTCTTAATAATATGTGTGAACATCCCAATATTGTTTCATCGCATGTGTACGTTATGTTGTAATATATATCCCTACACTGTATTTTTCCCCATATTCTCGTTCAAAATTATTAAATTTTCATCTAATTCTTTTGACTATCCTAATTTATCCTTGTTTTTTTTTTCTATCCACATCGGTCTAGTGAATATTATGGTCAATAACCGCTACTGTCATGTCTTCCAATTTGTGTCCTGCGAGAATGCTCTACAACTTTCCACAATTCCTTCAATGATATAATTCGAATTTCAATGTGTGTGCAATTTTATCTTTGCTTTGGCAATCATTACAAAATTCCATATTAAAGAGGGGGGGGGGGGGGGGGGTGGGGTGTGTAGTCGGGTTGGGTATTCCGATTACTCAATGTACATACATGTGCATTTTAGAATACCTGTGTGTTCTTTACATTGCTATCAATTTACTTACAGAAAGTTTAATAACAATGTGTACGCACAATGTACTTCAATGTTCACCCACACACATATTTAAAATTATACCGCTACTGTAACAAATTATTATTGATGATTATAGCTATGAGTGGCATTGTTGAGTCCTGTCCTGCGAATTCTACAGAAATTACCAAAGCGTCCTCCAATCTGAACTGTAGCCGGGATAAGTATGGAAATGACCAGTACATTTGTGTCCCTAACGTTAATAAGACTGCCCTCGTGGAGTTCTGTAATAATGGGATCATGGGTATTGTTGAAAAGGGTAAGTAGTTAATTTTGGAGTTTTGTTATCCTGGACTAATGGAAATCAAATGTATAGGTTATTCATTTATAAAATATATATGTAAAGGTGATCCCACCCCTCTAGAATTATAAATTCCATGTTATATTTGATTGTTGATTCTTCGAATAATATATCAGAGTAATAAAAACATGTGGCAAAGGACGTATGTTGTGGCATTAATCCTTTTTATAACTTAGTACACATATGCCTGTTATCAACGTAAGGAAATTGCAATTTTCTTTTCACTGCAGTATCAAAATTTCGCAAAATCTGGATATAATAGTATCCATAACAATTTCACGAAACTGTTTTTTTTTTTTTAAATATACAAAATAATTTTGAAAATGAAAGAAAATATATCGCTCAATGGACTTCATAAATGATTCAACGAAAACAGATTTATTGCCCCTGGATTCAAATTTTGAAATGTATATTTGATTATTCATTGATAACTTTGGATTTTGAAATATATTATGGTTAACACGATTTTTACAATAACTATTGAAAATGACTAAAAAAAAAAATGTTCCTGCCATGCATAGATCTGATTAAAGCATTGACTTTTTGAAATGTAATGACGTCACATGATGGTGGAACTACGTTAAAACCGAAACCTGAGAAGTACTCAACACCAAATAGGAATATGGAAATGATATGTGCAAACAAAATATCCATTGGTACCAATGGGTTAAATCATACTAGGATCTATGGAGGGAAACATAGTAATACACAGCATAGTCTATGTATATGGGAATTTGGGTTGTAGTTGGAGTTAGTTATATGAATAGAAAACTTCAATGTTTTTTTCACATGATAATGTGTAGGCTTTCACTTAGGATACCATGGTTACCAGGATGTCTTTAATTGATTTTTTGTATATTTTCAAATATTATACATATGCATGTATGCTGATGATATTTACTACGGCAGCACACATTTACATTATGCATCATTCATATTTACCGATGGCAGTTCAATGATTGTCAATTTAATCGGATCTCAACGATTTAAGTAATCCTTCGCATGGTACGGGGATGACCATACATATATCATACACATAATATTTTCATATCGCGTCCCTTTATTTTGTAGCATTTTAGATCACGGATATTGTCCTTCTTTAAATTCATGTAGACATTTCCAACTACATGTACATTTAGTGCCATTTGCAAGACTGCATCACGCTATTGTTAGATACCATCATAACCATTTTGTATTAGTATGCAAGGGGTGCAAATGATTTACTGTGTAGTGCAATAAAAGGGATGGATGACCAGGTCCAACGGTATAATAAGTCTAGTACTGAAGGATAGTTATATGATATTTTACATAGTCCAGGATGAGTGGGTGAATATCAGGGACATTGGAGGAACGATTTTACTCCCTTCTTAAAGTTAGCGATGAAGTGTATAACCAAGCATGATATTGTAAATAGTAGAAACGCATTCACAAGGACACAGTATGAGAATTTATAGTAATGACAGGGACATGAGAACATGCTTAAAACATTTAGACTGAACTGCAACATGTAGTTATGGAGTTAATACAAGTTAGAATATACATGTGACGTGATATCTGAATTGTTATGAATGGGATAGTGAAGATAACAGGGACCAATCGCATACTTCCTTTAAAGGATACAAACTTAAGAGCAGGCTAACACGGATCCCTGAAACATCAGAGGTGGAATCAGGTGCATACGTAGATTAAGCACACCCGTCATGAGCCAAGTGTTTTGATCTGGTAAACAGTCAATGGCATTGTGTAAAGAATGGTCCAAAGACACCAGGCAACATTTAACCTTAGTGACAGCTTGTATTGATGATGTAACAGGGTTATGTGGCTGAAAGTTATAGTTTGTAATATCCATCATTATAATAACTCTGTTGTAATGCCTGATTTTCATTTATTCATTAGGTAATTGTTTGGAAGTCAGCGAAGGAGAACTTGTTAAAAGAAGTTGTACAGGGTTTGTTGAAGGTTGTCCAGAGATACATTACGGTAGAAATGAAATATACAGATGTAAGAAAATTAGTGATTTAATATGATCTTCATATGCTTTCCCATTCAACAATGAGATGCAATTTATATGATATCAAAGAAGAATTTAGAATTTAGAATATTTACACCATTCCATTTTTATTAGATCCTGCCTGTCAGAGAATCAACACAGACTACAAATGTTATCTTGCTGACCCGTCTTGTCCAAATAAGTAAGTGATGACAGGAATTGATAACATGATAAATTGATATATTTGGTTTATACTTAATATCTATTACAATTATTATAGAACACGACAGTTCACTACAGAGGACACGTGGGGAAGCTCTACAGCAAGCTTCATGACGTCCTTTGAATTCTCTAACACAACAGAGAAAGGTGTCTATACAACACTACCTACTAACGCCGGATCTGTTGGGGCGATTGTTGGAGGACTGGTAGCTGGTGTCGTCATCATTGGAATTGGAATTGTCTTAACAGTAATAGGATTTATTGTCTGGAAAAGGAGAAAGAAACAGAGAAAGAAACAGAGGAGAACAGGTACAATCATTGTGATACTATGTATTAATAAGAGAAAGAAACGGATGAGAAGGGATAAATCAGGTACAATCATTGTCATGTTATGTAGAAATATGCTTTAGAAACAAAATCATGATTTTGAGTTGTATGTGTAACAACTTTCATCCGCAATGGTTTCTTTTTAATCTTCTTTTAAAATAAAACCCATTCCTCAATGCCTTAATATTGCATAAACATGTGTCTCTTCTTATAGGCAATACAGAGGAGGCAGAGGTGGAGTTGTTAGGTAATTGATCTTTTCAGTATTGCTAATTTAGAAATATGAATATAAATATTTATATAAGATGGAATTTCAAACAGCCATTATAATTTCAAATTCTGACAATTTTGCAGTTTCAATGAAACATCCTGAAATGTGTGTCGTATCCAAAACTGATCACAATATGGTATCAATTAGGCGTTTTTCATTCGTTCCGTATAAGTACATCCCAAATATGTTTGTAGTGTCTTGGTCATTGTTTTCCTCGACAATGAAAAAAAAAATAAACAAAACAAATAGGTACCTTAACAAGCCACATCCGATAGAAACACGGTAAAAATCCAACGAGGAAGGTAATGTCCTCATCACCGATAATAATGCGTTTTCTGAGTGTTAACAAAGAAAAGATGAACATAAAGTATAGAGTAAATGATAAGTATCATAATGCACCCGTCATGACAGTTTCCCTTTAAATTCATCTTTCTGGTAAACCAACACCCTGAAATATTACATTTAGCGTTAAACATAGGACAAGGAAATATTATATTATTAAATTAGTATCACAAGTTGTTCCAGACAAAAAAAGTGGACAAAACAACGTTTCATTGATTTATCTATTGAAAGTTATATATGCCGTATTATTTGGACATTTTTATAGACTCATAGGAATAAAGAATATCTTTATCAAACTGTAAAAGTTAGGCATTTTATGCAAATTATAGGAAAATAGAAGCAATCGAACTCACTTTTTATTTATAATGCATTGTCCGAATAGGGTAATGGACATCCATTTGGACAGGAGACGTGGTAGAGATACCAACTTTAGCCATGGACGTGTGAGGGAGAGTCAAATTTCATATTTATCATGAACTATTTCAATACTACGCATATGGGCATATAGTAAAACAAATCTAATGTTTCAAAGTACTTTTCCCCCACACTTGCAAACAGCCTTGATAAATATCAATCATTCATATATGTGCTGTAGAAAAATCAACGTATTATCTCTACATTGAATATATCAGTCCATACTTAATACCCATAGATAATATGTGAAATTGCGGAATAATCTCATTTCACATACATGTAGCTTATTTTACAAATTTGTTGGTTGGTTTCCAACATGGAACAGATTCATTAAGAAAGTATCAATCTAATTAGATTAAGAAGGCATATTCTCAAATACCTTGATATCTAATAAAACTATTTTTATTTTGTAGCTGAGACAGAAAATACGCAGCCACCAGGTAATTCATTTTTCCATTATGAAATCACAAAGCTCTGAACAATGTATTATATACTTGCGGGTATGGATGTTTTGTGGAAAATACGTTTGGAAACAGAAAATTCTACAAATCCATAACTAAATTTGGAAATATTAAAATTAAAAACATTGTTTATAAAATATCAATAAGACATTTGTCGTCCATATCGAAATACAATCATGATACAGTGTACAGAAGTAGCTACAGTGAGATACGAGGAATGGTATTATCCCTACGATGTAGAATGTAGCCTTGTTCTTTGGGACTCAGTGTCGGTGTGATGTCGTAATTGTAGCATGGTGATTTTTCTCCGGAAGCTATATTTTAGGCTGCGAAGCCTAAACTACATAAAGCACAAAAAAATGAAATCGTAAAATAATGTAACTCGATCTATGTATCCCAATACACTTCAACAATTATTTACTTGTAGCAATGAGGACTTCAAACCAAATAAGGGAAACTAAGATTTTCACTGACATCCTCCTAATAGCATTTTTTTCATCATTAGCTTCATAATGCAATATGCAATAACAAAATTATTTGATAATTCAACAAAATATAGCTTTTTCACAGATTATGCAGACAGTGCACATCATTATACAAAGTAAATTAATGTCATCATTACTGAATCATTTTATGTAGACTGAGTTGTATGCAATCCCCACATATTTGAATTCAGAGGCAAGGCTATAAAACCAAACTACGCTGTAAGCGTTCGCATAACTCACTTTGTTTTTATGAAATGAAGGATGTGTCAAAAACCTTCCAAAACATTGAGGAGGTGTTTATCAAAGGCTCCTGATCAACAAAGGCTGGATGTGTCTTGAGCTTTCCTCTGGTATTTTTATTGACAATTGAAAAACTATTTTTCCTTGTAGAGAGACGTCATTCAAGACCGTCTGATGACGACATTGGAGAAAGACAAAATCTTGCAAACTTACAAAATGAAAGTGGATCGCTCGTCAACAATGCTGCAGGTGTTTCTGAATTTACACTTACAGATGAGGGTAAGTATTGAATATTTTTGTTATAGCTTTTTCTATAAGCAACTTAATTTCGATCATAGATAACACACTTTGCACAAAGGATTCCTGACTAGAAAAAAACGTCCTTGCAATCTCAACAGTATCTGATGGCACACCACTTACAATACATGCTAAGACTGAGACGGAAACTGACACACTGGTGTATGACGTTATCCCTGTGTCCGAGTGGGAGGAAGGAAAGATTCTGATTTATTTGACAGCAAACTGTACCTACCATGTCAGTTTCTCCATAAATACGTGCTATTAGATTAGCATAATTTTTGTTGGAAATCAATCTATTTCCCTCCCATTATCATTTTTGTCGTTTTTATGCCCCGTCATGGATATGACCGGAATGTTGAGTGTAAGTCATGCCCTTCTTCCATCTTTCCATTCCTCCGTCCTCCCGTCTGTCCTTCCGTGTCACGTTGTGTTTAGCTCGTTTCAAAGAAACTATTCAAAATATCTTTATCATGTCTTATCTGCTGATGCATATTGGAGGCATCTATTCAACTGTATCGATATTTGTTTTACCTTAACAATTTCTTTGACCTCACTTTCCCTTATTTGGTGTTTAGCTCAGTTTCATATCAAATATTAATACTATTTTAAGTGTATATTGACCGGGATCAATTTGTGTAATTCACATGTTTATTTGCTCATTTGCAAACTATCCATTAGTAAACGAATGTTTGTATATTTTGGTCTATTACGTCATTTTGTTTAAACGTGGTTTATTACGTCACTTGTGTTGATCATGGTGATAAATGACATGTTTACTTAAAACGTGGTGTGCTAAATCATTAGACATTTCAATGATTATCCAGTAACAATAACTGAGCTACGGAATACAAGAAGGTTTGCTCATATATGGGTTTTTCTACTTCCAAACTGCGGAATATAAATATATTTTTCTGAAAACTATTTCGCTGATACATATTAGTAGTAGCTGTTCAACTGTAGCATTACGTGTTGACATCGATCTTCGCTGTGATATTCACCTCAATATTCCCTATTTGATGGTTACCTCAGTTTCAAAGCAATTATTGAAGATGTGTTGCCCTTTTCTGAGTACCATCGTGTCACACATATGCATATGTATATGAAAGGTGAAGATAACAAACTGATCAATCTCATAACTCCGATAAGCAATACAAAATTGATAATTGGGCAAACGCGGACCACTGGGCACACCAGAGGAGTAAGCATCCCCTATACAAATTTCATGTGAACATAAATTGCTTTTTTGTTCTTTTTTAAAAAGTAATTTTGAGTAATGATAACTTTTTCTATTGATACCTAGGTAACATTTGACCTATGCAAAATTTATATTTATCTATATGGCCATTTTCTTCGACATTTTGTAACTTTAAGTAATATTCAGAGTGAAATGAATTGGTGATACGTGACTCAAAAAGTTCAAAGATATCAAGAATATTTAAAAAAAAAAATATTTTTGAATTAGAACACTTCACAATTCCATAGAAATAATACATTAGATTGATAAAGGAACATGTTTTAAATTTTTTTTTTTTTTTTTTTTTTTTTTTTTTTTGCGTGACATGACTTGAAAACAACTGTGATTAAACTATATGAAAGCTTTTCGAGTAAATAACAATAGAAAAAAGAGTTTTAAAAATTATTTTTATTTTGATTCCAATTGTGATATGACTTGGACACAAATCAGGTTTACCTCTATAAAAAGCTAGCACCACACCGCAATAAATTCAGTAAAGGTTTAAACACCGGAACATGTACTAATACAATGAAGCGAATTACCTCTTGAAAAATCACAGTATTTCTTTTCTAATTCTTGATTTAATAAATGAAGACGTGTATAACAACTCACTCTCTCCATTGAATACCTAAAATGTTTATTTTACACAAATGCGATTTTCCCCCTCATTCGCCCTTTCGGGCATCTTAATCTGCATGATTGATTTTGAGCAAAATAGGTTCGGTATTATAATTGTTTCCATAAAATAAATAAAAAAAATTTCCCATTTTGAATTGGAGAGAATATCGGGCCATTAAATGGTACCGATAAAAAACCTGATTGTTTCATATTGCATTACCAATGTCACATGTTCCTTCTTGTTTTGAGGGGGAAATGACAATACACATATATTGCTCTTCCACGTCTTCTTGTCAGATGTGTATTGATTGTTTACCTGATACTTGATGAAAGGTGAAGATGAAGAACAGTAATCAATCTCATAACTCCTATAAACAATATAAGATAGAGAGTTGGGCCAACACGAACCCCTGGACACACCAGATATATCTTAATTTACATAAACTCCTCCGATAAATCAAGAACCTAAATTTGGTACAGGTGATTAATGCTTAACAAGAGCGATATATTAATATATGAGTATACACCTTTCCTAAAATGTTATGTTTTCCCTCTTCAATGGGGGACATGTTTAAATTAGACTTTATGTCTGTCTGTTTGCTAAACTACCAGTCTGTTCGTTTGTCTCTCACAAAACCTAATAAACGCGTTTCTTCCTGTATGACTTATCAGATAAACTTAAAACTGTATACATGGTGCATTGCCATTTGTAATATTCGTATTGCAAGGATGTGAGGATGCAATTATTTTCCTAAAACATGCAATGGATCTAAAACGGTTTGGGGATGTAATATAGCTTGTGAATATTTCTCCTATATGGCTTATCCGATAGAGTTCATATTGTTGAAACAAGGGGTTCAATTATTATCCTTAAAGTTACAGTGGATGTAAGAGGGATGGGGGTGTACAATAGTTTGTGAACACTTCTCCTCTAACACATATATACAAATGGAAAATGTCGCATAGCCTTGGAATTATGTACAATGCTTCATTTTCGTTTAATGGCGTTCACATTGTTCTGACTGAGGTATCTAATATTTTCATAAACATTACAGTGGGTCCAATCTAAGATGAGTGTTTAATAGCTTTTTATGTGCAATATTATGCTCACTTTCTTACTGGTACTTTAGGATAGCAATCATTATTGTGTTCATAATATCAAACAATGTCATTGATAACATGGATGTTAAATCTTTTCTCCATTTTTTTACTTAATCCACAAAGTGCAGTTCATAATCTCTATCATCCTGTTTATGCTTCCTTCCACATCCCACATTCACTCGGGGACCGCCACGGTGGCCGAGAGGTTAGAGCGTACGTCCTGCATGCGATAGGCCGGGGTTCGAATCCCGGCCGCGACAGACCCAAGTCGTTAACACGGGTAGTGATAGTTCCATCGCCCGACGCTCGGGACCAGGTGTGAATGTCACGGGTCCTCGGAGATGACCTTATAAACAGATTTCCCGTGTCACAGTAGGTGTGACACGCTAAAGAACCCTCACTGCTCAATGGCCGTAAGCGCCGAACATAGGCCTAAATTTGAAGCCCTTCACCTGTCTTGGTGACGTCTCCATATGAGTGAAAAATTATCGAGCAAGACGTTAAGCAAGATACAATCAATCAACCACATTCACTCGTGAGGTGACGTCACCAATAGAAATTTAGGGCTTCAAATTTAGGCTTATGTTCGGCGCTTACGGCTATTCAACAATGAGGGTTCAATAGCGTGTCACACCTGCTGTGACACGGGGCATTCGTTTAAGGTCATCTCTGAGGACCTGTAACATGCACACCTGATACCGACCGTTTGACAATGAAACTGCCACTACCTGTTTTAAAGACTTAGGTATGTTGCATCTGGGATTCGAAGCCCGACTTTCTGCATGCGGGGCGAATGCTCTACTACTAGACAACCGTGGCGGTTTTGTTTTCAATAGATACAACTTATACTTGAAAGAAATCTTAAAGTATTACCGCTCTAATTACTTCATATTTCAAATGCATGTAATCAAACACGTGTAGATAAGCAATTACTACTGGAACATCTATATGTGTGGATATTGAGTTACCATGGTGTAACATTGTAAAGAATATTCCTATAGGATACTATTGTCAATTAGTTATTCAAATTCGGTTATTTACATGCATGTTGGTGACATGATGAAAAAAAATAGCATATTTAAAAGTTCGAAGATTGCAGAAACATGAAACAGTTAATGTGCCTTTTTCCATAACATGGTTTCATCATATATTTATATACTATATTCCTGATAAGCAATGGTGTAAGTTAAAAAGAAAGATATGTAAGGTGTCAAGCAGGACGAGACAGCTGATAAACACACCAAGAAGACTCATATTGGTGTTAGAGAATCGCTCCGTAAATACAAGTTCTAAATGGTTTATTGATCTTGCAATGTATGGAATATTAAAAAAGATGAATGATGGAAAGGGAACATATGCTAATATAATACCTCAATATGATAGTTATATACAACGCGTTATCTGATTGGTCTAGAGAGTTATATACAAGGGACGATAAATAGAGAATAACACATGGCAAAATCTGAATCATACCCCATATTAACCCGATACTCCAATATCAGCGTACGACCCTCGGGGTAATACTGTAAAAGTTGATGATTGATATCAGATATGCTGCAGATTTTACCATATTTTGTTTTTTGTTTTTATTAGATATTTGAAAATAGTGACCATAATTCATATACATCTAAAAATATCAATAAGTAATGCAATACAATCTTATAGTTCACTGACGGATAAAAGTAAAAACAATCATCAAATTTATTTGAAATAGCACTTTTAATGAATTTATTTTTAAAAAAAAAAAAATAGCAATTTAGATAACCATTATTAGTAATAGGAACATTGTTTCAGTTCCTTTTAGTTTTATCTTACTATTTAATAAAATTTGTAATTACATTTTCTTTCATGGTGGCACTTGTAAATACGTCTTTAAGTTGTGGAAATGGAACTGATGCACTTGCAGACATGTTGTTTACAATGTCAATATTGAATTCATAGTTCACTATTTTTTAAGAACGTCGTGAAAACCATTAAACTCACTGATTTCCTCTGCTGCATCTGTTGTGTGACCCTTTGAATAATTCCTCAGTAGGTCTGACAAGCATTTTGGTTTATTGAGAGTTCACAAAATATCACGTTCACACCAAGATCACCTTTAGTAAAAGCATTTGATTACTATCCGTATTTGTTTTGAAAAACAAAATGCAGTAACACCACTGACAAAAAGAAAACCCCACGTACTTCTTAATCTGCTTCAGAAATCCATCAAATATAGTAAATTATGAAGAAATGACAACAACTACTTCTGTTGTCTCTCACAGAACGGGATGTAATATGGTGGATTACTAACTACAATGCCTGTCAATAAAGATGACAACTCTTTTTGGTATAAACAAACTCCAATAACACAGTATTCTTGTGTAGTTAATGTCATATCACTTTTTTAAAAGTTTAGATAATCTTCCTATCATGCATTTTATAAATACATATTCTTCTCTAGTTAGTTCTTATTTTGAGGGTGTAAATATGTTCACATAAGAATGTAATTGGCCAGTTAATGTGATAAAACCATGACTTTAAATGCAGCAGTTATTGTAAATATATCTTATAGCAGCAATAAACAAAATACACTCAGTAGATTGTATTGTAACTGTATCATGTGGTGGTTGACTGTGTGATTGATTGGATATTGTTTGACGTCCCTCTCGAAAATATTTCTTCACGCATATGGAAGCGAACATAACGAACAGTATTTAATTTCATAAGAAATACAAAATAGAGAGTTGAGCTAACATGGATCCCTGGATATATCAGAGGTGAGATCAGATGCGTAGGATAAGTAAGCAGCTCCTATTGACAGGTCACACCCGCCGTGAGCCCTATATCGTGATAAGGTAAATTTGCAAAATGCTGACTTTAAACGAGAGTGTTGAAACCTCTGAACCATCAAATTGGTTGGCAGTAGCCTGCCTCGATTTAAAAACTGATCATACACAGAACAAGCTATTGCGTAGCGAATCAGTTGAGATATATACACACTATAAGAAAGTGATAATGGAATATTGCTACCTGTATGTATTACTACATGTGTACATGACATATTGGGAACTTCAAGGCTAATTGGGAACAAGGGAAGGTTGAATTCAGATTTTCACCAGCATCTTTATAATAGTATTTCTTTTTGTCATTAACTTTATAACACAGTATAAAATAAAAAAAAACACCTTATATTTGATGTCTTTTATTTACAATCAATGCATGGAATGATCTAACATAAAAGTTTCTTCTTTTCCTCTTTTTGATGAGGCAAATATACACAGCGACCAAGTAATATTGTCATCACCATTGATTGAGACATTGTATAAAGACGTAATTATATGCGATACCCACACATTTGAATTCAGAAACAACCCCTTAACTACACTAAGCGTCGACATAACTGACTTGATATTTATGGAAGAAAGAACATGACAGAACATTCCAAAAATATTTCAAAAACATTCTGTCATATGTTCTAGATAAACAAAGCTGGGTGTGTTTCCATCTTCCCTCTGAAATTTCTATTGAAAAATGAAAAAAAAAACCCACCTCTTTTTGTAGAGAGACGCCATTCACTACATGTTGATGACGACATCAGAGAAAGAAAAAATCTTGGAAACCAGGAAAATGGAAGTGAACCTCTCCTCAACAATGCTGCAGGTATTTCTGAATCTGAACATCTGTTGAAACAAGGTATAGATAAAAGTAATCATTGAATATTTTTATCGATATTTTCATATCTTAACTTAATTATGATTATCAAAAATGTATGTGGTAGACAACAGTCGTCTGACTAGATATTTACTTTGTTAATACTATGTTAACAGTATCTGATGACGACCCACCTACATTAAAAAGAGAAGATAAGTCTACCAGGGACGATGGCGCGATGTCGATGAAAGAATGGATGATACAAGGTAATATTCTAATTTATTTGACAGTAAGCTGTACCTGTCCGTTCGTTTAAGAGTACCTGCTATTAGAAGTTTAGCATCATTTTTGTTGGAAGTCAATAAATTCCCCTTTCTTTATCATGATTTTGTCGCTTTGACCTTTAAATGACATTGAACATACATTGAGACAGAACCATGTGACTCGTGACATAAGTGGATTATTTTCTAGGGACGTAAAACAGACAAATAAATTCATACCAGGGTTCCGGGTCTGCCCTACTCTCAAGTTTATATTCTGTGAAGAATTCATAAAAATTGTCATTTGGGATTTTACTGTTCCATCATTTACACAAAACCCCGATAAATAAAATGCCTAAGTTTGATATCTTGGGCTAAACAGGAGCGGTGCTACAAATAGTATAAACCTTTCCCAATAGTTTTAGCTCACCTGAGCTGAAGCCTTGAGTGAAATTTTCTGATCGCCTGTTGTCCGCCGTCTCTCCGCCTGTCTGTCTGTAAACTTTTCACATTTTTGATTACTTCCCCAGAACCACTGGGCGAATTATAACCAAACTTGCCGAAAAGCATACTTAAGTGTAAGGCTTTCAGTTTCTGAAGGGCCATCCTCCTTTCAAAGGGGAGATAATCACAAAAATGAAAAATAGGGTGGTGTTATTTAAAAATCAATGGACTAGAAGAATCGAAATTTACATGAAAGCTTCCTGACATTATAACCCCCGGTGGTAGGATAGGGTCATAATAGGGGATCAATTTTTTACATACAAATATATCAGGAAACATCTTTAAAACATTTCTCAACAACCACTGGCCAGAAGAGTTGAGATTTACATTTAAGCTTCCTGATGTAGAGCAGATTCAAGTTTGTTCAAATCATGGCCCCAAGTGGTAGGATGGGGCCACAATAATGGATCAAAGTTTTACAGACAAATATGTAGGAAAATCTTTTAAAATCTTCTTCTCAAGAACCACTAGGCCAGGAAAGTAGAACTTTACATTAAAGTTTCCTAACGTATTGCAGATTCAAGTTTCTTAAAATCATGATCTCTAGGGGTAAGATGGGGCCACAATAAGGGATCAAAATTTTACAAATATACATGGAAACTATTTTAAAATCTTCTCTTCGGGAACCACTGAACTAGTAAATTACCGATTTACATGAAAACTTCCTAATAACATCACATACTAATACACAGAGAATGTCTTTAAAAATTCTTCTTCTGAAGAACCATTGAGCCATAAAAGTTAACATTTACATGAAAGCTTCCTGGCATAGTGCAGATTCAGATGTGTAAAGCAACCAACCAACAATAGACAATCAAAGTTTAACAAGCGAATATTTATGGAAAACTTTTTAATAATAATAATAATAATACCATATTTATATAGCACCCTTTTCATACACTATGTACGCCCAAAGGTGCATCACAATGCATATATACCTTACAACAGAATGTTATACACATAATACATAGAAAATAAATAAAACATTAAAAGCTGTACCTATCCTCATTGTACATATAAAACATGAACACACAAGATAACCATAAATATGCTAGATAATAATAAACATCAGTTTCAGGGCGTATTTAAATAATAATAATGAAATACACAAACGCACACACAGCATATAATGTCTCGGGTATAATACATTAAAACATACAATTCCTTTTATATATATATATATATATATATATATATATATATATATATATATATATTTCACAGTTTTTCACAGAATCTAACCTACACGAATGACTGAAATGATAGAAACTAGTCCTGGAAAACTTGATGGAAAAAATGTGTTTTCAGTGACTTCTTGAAAGCACACAGTGTTCTACAGTCCCTTACATGTTCTGGAAGAGCATTCCACAGTTTTTGAGCTATTGTTCTGAAACACCGATCTCTGTATGTTACGGTTCGACTTTTTGGAATAACTAAAGCGACTGATTGTTTTATAGACCTAAGATTTCGGGTAGGCTTGTATACCTCTAGTAATTGTTTGATATAAGTTGGGCACTCATCATGTAAGGCTTTGTAAGTATAAGTAAGTATCTTATGTTGTGTCCTATACTGCACAGGTAACCAGTGTAGTTCTCTTAGTATTGGAGTGATATAGTTGTAACGAGAGGTCCTGGATATGAGACGTGCGGCAGTGTTCTGAATATGTTGGAGCTTGCTCAGGACTTTCATTGGAACATCAACCAGGAGAGCGTTACAGTAATCTAACCTTGATGTAACTCGGGAGTTCACAAGAGATTTAGTTGCTTCTGTTGTTAAATATTTTCTGATATGGCCTATTTGCCGCAACTGTGCATAACAAGATCTGCTGACAGAGTTCACTTGTTTCTCCATATCCATCTTGGAGTTAAACATGACACCAAGATTTTGAACCCAGATTGAAGGAATAATGTGGGCCAAGGTGACTCAGGTGAGCGGTGTAGCCCATAACCTCTTGTATATTTCCCCTCCTCCATTTAGTTTCCTATTACGACCAGCAAGGGGTACTGAGGACCAGTTCTAACGCGGGTCCTCACGGGATATGTCGATTGTTGGTTGTATGTTGTTTAACGTCCCACTCCAAAATTTTTTCATTCATATGGAGTTGTCCCCATTGCTAATTACGGGCTGCTAATTTAGCTCCATCCTCGACGCTTACGACCTTTCAGCAGTGAAGGATCTGTATCGTCCCACACCTATTGTGACATGGGGTCTACATTTTTGAGATCTCTTCATATTGTCAGTATACGTGAAATGCAGATATTGATATTGTCGATATATGTGATATGCAAATCTTCATATTGTCGGCATATGGGGATCCAATTATTTTCTTAAAGGGTATAGGAAATATAATATAATTGTGAGCTGTATAAAAAGCTTGTGAATACTACTTCTATATGGCTTATCCAATAATCTTGAAACTGTGTACAATGCTTCGTTGCTATTTGCAGATATACATATTGTAGGAACAGTAGTGTCAATCATTATCCTTAAAATTATAGTGGACCTAAGAGGGATGAAGGGTGTAAAATAGCTTGTAAACACTTCTCCTACATACATGTATAGATATGTTTTCACATAACCATGACATTTTGAACAACAGTTCATTACCATTTATTAACATTCTGACATAGTTTTGACTTGGGGATCTAAACTTTACAATGGATCTAAGAAGATTGTTTTATAGTATTTTATGTAGAAGGACATGTGCATATTTTACTAGTACTTCAGCATACCAGTAATTATTTTATTATCATATGCAGCAATGGCATTGGTCACATTGATGTTGAATCTTTTTTCCATATTTTCCTCTATGCACAAAGTGCAGTTCATAATGTCTATGATCCTGTCCATGCTTTCTCTCATATCATATGCAGTACATTACGGGAAAGAGGTGTAACTTGGAGGAATTTCAATTTGGGGAGGAGGGGAGACATTTGGTTTTAATAAAACCATACTATATTTGAAATAGATAAGAGTTAGCTCTTTAGCTACTTAAAATATCAACTGCATGACATCTAATATTTATATGGAACTAGTTATTACTGGAACATCTCCGTGTATGGATATTGAGTCACGTGATTGTGTGACATAGTAAAGAATATTCCTAGGATATTAATGTTCATGATTTCAGCTAGTTAATTAACATCTGGATATATTGAATGGATGTTGGTGATATAATAAAAATACCATAGTTACAAGTGAGGAGATTGCATAATTAAAGTAAGCCAGTAGAATTATCCTAACAGTTACAAAATTCTGTTGGAGACCACGATTTCATCATTTATAGAGTATATTCCTGATAAACAATACTTTTGGTTGAAAAGGAGGTGTTAGCGAAAACAACAGATAATATGTAAGGTTCCAAGCATGACGAAACAGCTGATAAACACACCAAGAAAACTCAAATGGGTGTTAGAGAATTGATACGCAAACTCAATTATTCAATAGTTTATTGATCTTGCAATGTATGAAATATGCAAATTTATACACAAAATGGAAAATGAACGTACGCTACTGCAAAGAATTGCATACACGAAAAATGATACATTTTGAGTGAAGTTCTGGGGAGTACTATATTTACTTCTACAGTGTGCTAGTATCGTTTCCCGATCTGCTCGAAACTTAACTTGACTTTGTATTTCCCTCTGCGGGTTCATCTTTGATATTTCCACTTCATGTCCACTGTGGCCTGTGTAGCACCTTGCTGTGTAATTCTTCACCGACTGCCTTTTGAGAACCAGCATCAAGTTATCACGAATCCTTCCTAACCATGGGGCCTTTCCAGTATCAATGTCATTAGTCATTCCCTTGGTGAACATGCTTGTTGTCTGTTATACTCCGCCATTCTCAACACTTACTGTCATTGAATTTCAAGTATGTCCCCCAGATTATTTAACTGTTTCTAACCATCCGTTTTTCTCCCAGCCTTCATCAGTTGCCAAACAGGCGTTACATTTACACTGTACAAATAACGCAGTGTTTACAAATACAAATAGCGCCATTGTACTCATACTTTTAATGATTTTATCGTGATTTCACTATCTATTCTTTTACCCATTCTGTATTTGTTAGATTATTCAGTATATATTTGATGTTTGATGTCCATTGTTCGTTTATTCTTCTTGGTTTCTATCCTACATACAACAAAGTCTTTCTACATAGTTTACTTCATCTTGTAGGATATTGACTGATTAGTTGTTACGTATTCATGCTCAGTACTATATAAACGATTCCTTTCTCGTCAAAAACCGTAAACACTAAGTATAGACCTAAATTTTGAAGTCATTCACCAGCAACAGTGATGTCTACATGCAAGGTGAAGATAACGAACAGTGATCAATCTCCTAACTCCTACAAGCAATACAAAATAGATAGTTGGGCAAACACGGACCCCTGGACACACCAGAGGTGGGATCAGGTGCCTAGGAGGAGTAAGCATTCCCTGTTGACCGGTCACACCCGCCGTGAGCCCCATATCCTGATCAGGTAAACGGAGTTATCCGCAGTCAAAATCAGTGTGCCAAGAACGGCTTAGCAATCGGTATGAAACACGTCAGACAGCATTTGACCCAATGCGAGGTTGTATTGACGAACTAGATCGTTATACATATTAGAGAAAAGTTCCGAATGGGGACATTCAACAATATACAATCAATCGATCAATTAACTCAGATTCATCCGTCCCATTGACTACATAGGAACAAAACAATTACAGTTTGACTTATCTTTACATGTTTTATTGTGTTTTCTAGTTTGGTGGGTAACCTAATGATTATGGTGTTTGCTTTGGAACTGGGACATCCGGTTTCAATCGGATCCCGGTGGTGTATCAAACTTTCAGCGTTTAGCATAGGTTGTGACTGTTCATTCTCCCGTTGGAATGCACTACAAGTGATTACAGGTATATTAGATATCACATTAAAACTGATAAAGGTGCTGTATCACATCACGGTGAGTTTTTGTACGATGAAGAACTCTCTTTCTGCCGTGAGTATAGGTTAAAATCTGGGACATCTTCTACATTTTATCACTGTATCTGACCCTTTCTTTTCTAGAATCTCACATGTTACCCTCCACCGTGTCAGTTTTGATGAGGAACATAAAATATTCATATATTGTTTACCGCCATTTGAATAAGAATCACTCTGATTCCATGCAAAAGTACTCAAAATTGATGATGCAAGGATGCTGAAGTTTCTCCTTGACAATATCTGTGTGGTCTTAGGTGATCAGGTCTTCCAACATTCTGTTGTGATACCCATTGTCACGAATTGTGCTTCTATGATACCTAATATATTTTGGATTTCTTTTGAGACAGAATTAATTGAAAAGCTACACGAGAATAAAGAATATCTTGCTGTGGCCTTCAACTCGACATTTAAGAGCCATTCTCTGTAAGCATCAAAATTTTTATTATAGGGGTGGAAAGGTACCCTCAACGATTTTGCTGAAATTTGGCATATAGTGATTATTTGATACCCTCTCATAGAATTTGGTGCCAAAATTCGAAATTGAGGTACCGTTGCCATGGTAACAAGAACTCTGTGAAAACAGCTCCCAAGATGCTTAAAAATGCTCGATTTTGGCCTATTTTTGATTAAACATAAACAAATTAATTTAAGTGATGTACAAATTTCTCTATTGCTTGTTTAAAGATTAGGTTCAGCATAATAAATTTTTAATAAAACATCAATAAATCAATATTGGATTACCTATTGTTCCTGAGGTTGAAAAATCAATGTTTTAGCATTTTGACTATTTTTGAAAAAAATCATTTTTAAGCTCATTCATGATATCATTTACAAGAAAACGCAACAACACACATCAATGAAAGTTATATATGATTTAATTCATCCCATTATGTGTAAAATATAAAAAAAAAAAAAACCACAAATGCCTTATTTTGCTAAATAAAATTATATAGCTTGAAAAATTGGTTGCCATGGTAATATGAAAAATCTCATAATATGAATATATGAGTCAAATTTTAATAATTTATCAATATAACATCCTTAAAATCTATTAAATTTGGCATAAACAATGATAAATATCACGAATTCTCATGTTATGAAATACTTCAGTTGCCATAGCAACCATATTTCAGTATTTTATAACAAAGTTTTAATTAGTAAACTAGTATGCTAATTTGTATCAGAAAGCATTACAGCTCTGCTTATTACCATGTGATAGTGTAAACTCAATGTCATATTATATTTGAACATATAAATTGATGTAAGTCTGCTTAAATTAGCAATATAAATGATTAATTCTTTTGTTACCATAGCAACCATTATAAGATACATATATATGGTTCCTTTAAGTTTTGAAGAAAAGTGCTGACTATAAAACTGATTTGTGTCAGGAAGCAGAAATGTGTGTGCCTATTATTAAGTGAAAGTGTTTTGTCATAATCTTAATAATTGTTATAAAGTACAAATTTCATAATTTCCATGAATTGGTCATAAGTTGGATTAGTTGGTGTAGCAAACATTTAAAAAAAATCTTCAAGTCAAAAGGCATTGGTAGAAGATTATTACATTTAAAATGAAAATTAAATTTTTTTAAATGTTTTTGAATTACTTTGTATTGAATAGAATTTTTACTTGTCACAAGATAAAATTACATATTTATCTCTAGGTATTTCCTGTAAAAGCATTATATGACTCTGTTTAATCATTTGAATTTAACTATTACAAATGGGAAAATATGAAGAAAAATGTGTTACTATGGAAACGATAGGGCCAGCAACCATAATCATTGAAAACAATTTAATGTACGTGTACTTCAGTAGATTTATTCTATAATATCATAACTTTATCTTTGTTTTCATAGGTTGGTTAAAATATACTAATTAAGAAGGAATTCAATTTGTAGATTAGTTGCTATGGAAACTTACTTCCATGTAAACATGTTGGCGATTTAGATTTCTTTTCATTTTAAACTACAAGTATTTTACCTACTTATACTCAGTTGAGTCAGTTTTGACCAGAGATAGCTCGTCCAAAAGTGCTGTTATGAAAATGTTGGTAATCTGACTGTTTTGTCTCCATGGAAACATTAAATAGGAACTGTAACAGCTACATGTAACTGTAGTATATTAATGATTGGGTATGCATTATTTTCCCAACATTTTCTTGACACTGATTTTTATAAGCTACCCACATACATATGTACTAACGATTTCTAAATTGTTTTGTGTGTCAACTAAAGCTCCAAGGTACCAGAAAGATGATGTTACTTAGGTCATAATCTACTTACACCAGTACACGACCCTTTCATTTCATTTCTTTATTTCTCGATTAATCCAACTTTAGTAGGGGGAAAAACAACTGAATATGGATGGCATTTTGGCTTGTGTCAGTACTTTCTCCATAAGTACATTAGTGCACTTTTCTGTTACTTTGTTGCAAATAATTTCACTCATTTCTATGAATACTAGATTCTGTGATGATGGCATTAAAAAAGAGTTGCAATGCAAAATCAATGTCCATTAAAATTCCCAAAACATCCATTGTTTATAACAACACAATTTACAGGGGTGGGCGATTGCTGTTGTTAAAAACAGGTTTTGGTTTTGTATGAAAATTATAATATGGGTTTATGTGTCATACATGTAGGTGAATGACTTATAAGATGCATGCATTACAAAAAATACTGCCCAAATTCCAATTCGGGGTGGGGGTGGGGGTATTATTTTGTTTTTAAAAGCAAATTTTGTGTCCATCTTGGTTATATTAAGAATATGAATTTAAAGTTGTCCTGTTTCTGTCAGACTTATCCTGATTGTTTTCTATCAGACTGAAATTGTACATTTTAAATTGCAGTCTGTGAAGCTCTCAGTCAGTGCAGAATATAAATTAAACAATCTTCAATTATATGTTCAAGCTTTATCTAAATATGAGTTTGTAAACAATGTCTAACACACTATATTTGTTTTTGCATATACAATGTATATCAGTATTTTTCTGTAAACTATGGACATATACAGTTGCATTGTTCAGCTGAGTACAGTTCCTTCCATGAAAGGGGATGAGAAATTCAAAAACAGGTCATCAAATATTCTCCAATAGCTTCCGCCTATGTGATTTTCTCAGTGGACACATTCCAGCTTAACAATCTTTAAACAAGTTCCAGCCATATTGGATCCACTTAAATTTTAATGACCCACAACTGTGTTGTCATAATGATGATGCTGAGTCTTGTACATTCCTCACAGAAAATATTTCTGTCTTAATTTCATTTAGAACATCCAATCTTGAATCTGCACCCCTGACTGTCAGAGCTACAAATGTTTATTAACAATAATAAATATTTATTGCTGATTAATAAGTTTAAATAACATCAGAACTTCAAAATGAAATTAAATTGACAGATTTATGAATATTTACAAACGTTAAAGTTAATGTGATAAATCTAATTCACAAACGGGTGCATAGAATCACCGAAATTACCGCTAATCACCGAAATTACCAAAGAAATGACCGAAATTACCAATGAAGGGGCCGAAATTACCTCAGTATATGTTCATCTATATACTATCTAGTCACACATCAAATTTCATGAAGATTAGTAATGATTTGAAGGAATTGTTTCCATAAAACCGATTATTGTGACGTGTGAATCTGAGTTAATTCCCTTTACCGATAGGTACTCAGTAAGCAAACTATGAATACCCAGTTTTAAGTTCCAAATGGCAATATAAAATTCAGGACAACTATTTTATTTTATCTATTTATCACACATTGAATAAATCAATACCATGAATACGATATATATAACATGAGAAATAACTCGTATAAATTTACGCTTCACATTAATCGGTTTAATGACCATAACTCCTTTAAATTGTTACCAATCTTCATGAAATTTAATGTGTGACTAGATAGTATATAGATAAACATACATTGAGGTAATTTCGGCCCCTTTATTGGTAATTTCGGTCATTTCTTTGGTAATTTCGGTGATTAGCGGTAATTTCGGTGATTCTATGTACCGTTCACAAACACCTATCGGCACAGGCATTTCTCATGTACAAGATTTTGCTTGAAGTTTATATTCAACGGTGAATTGCATATGAAATTGGATAGATCTATATTTGTTTATTGTCTAGTTATTTTACAAACTGAGGCAAAATGAATGATAGCAAAGTACTTGCGGATCTGAATTGTTATGACAACAGCATTGAGCACATTTAATGCCAACTGTGCGTTTCTTTTTCGGCTAATCTTCTCGGAAGTTTTTGCATACAAGTTCTCCCTGTTGTAATCACGATCGCAGCGTAAATCCACTGATACATCATCATTGAAAGCTACCCACCGAGAGCATAACGGTCTCCGACAAACACTTAAGTATCAAATATAAAATTCTAGTTGATTTAAAGACTTAAACCAGCTCAAAATATCCAAGTCATCACTCACGAATTTCTACTTTCACTTCAGAAAAGGGACGTAACTTGTCTTGATCATGAATATACTTGGAATCCGCATTGCAGTCAAGAGTCGAGATGATCTAGATTTCGGAAAAACTCGCATATTTTCGCTAGCGCGCAAATTTTAAAATCAATTTATTTTTTAAATGAAATATGACATCTGTAATTTTTTGATATGTTATTCTAGTAGATGCGATACACATTTATCAATGTAAGAACAATCCACCAGTGGTTGTGTTTCTGCAAAAAATTGAAACAATTTTCTCTCATTTTCAGTAGGATTTTGGGGTATTTGAGGGCATATATTTCATGTTATGGCGTTGCAGCAAATCAATTTTATTTTTAACATAGCTTAATTAAATAACAATGGAAATTAAATGAAAAATGAACATACACATTTTTATAAAGGAAAATTCAATATTTACTGAGGCTCACGTCTTTGCACAAAATCGGATGTCTTGTTGCCATGGAAACACGAGTCAAAGCCCATTTTTAAAAGTGTCATGATTAAAGGACTGAAGTATGTATACTTTGTGTAAAATTTCGTCAAAATCCGAGTCGGTCGTATTCCACATGTTTTGTAGCTGCAATAATGTAGCCCTATCCAATTTTTTTAAATTCTGACGTTTTCGGGATAGGGCTACAATTCCATAGGATCTCCGTAATGGTGCAAAATAATTTTATGAATAACCGATAATAAACTCTGTGTATTAGTCCCAAATGTTGTTTACACCAAAAGGAGTACCAACTTTGTGCTCGGGCATGTCTAATAAAGGTGTTTTTCATTAAATACAATGTACAGCATGCAAAATTCTTCGTCTGCTCCGCCATGCTTGTTATCGCGAGATCTCGTAGGTGGATCTAATGAAAAACCTAAGCATTGACAATCAGCGCGAAAATGTAATTACTCGAGCCACTTCGACAAAGAAAGGAAAATCATACTGTTGCAGAAAGAATTTACACTCTGCTGTTCGGTTTTTAACTTGATATTAAATTCAAACCTTTTCAATACCGACGAAATAGCTTTCGCCTCCATACTTTTCCATCGATGTAAATACTACCTTATATGGCATATACAAATGACTTGACAATCGGAAGTTTATACTTCAGTACATCAAACATGGCACACAAATATGAATCGAGAAATTGGAATTTATCGAAATTGTTGAAAACGGTAGAATAGAGCCTCACAAATCTTAAGTTGCAGGTTATAAATTTATATATTGACTAAGAAACATAGAATATCATTTTATTTACGTAAAGAAAGTCAGGAAATGTTTAGAATGAGCGCAAATGTTGCGGGAGTGAATCACTCCCGCATTTGCACCATTACGGAGATCCTAAGGAGTTGTAGCCCTCTCCTAAAAAAAAAAAAAAAAATCAGAGAGGGCTACATTATTGCAGCTACATGTTTTGATGCTTACAGAGAATGGCTCTTAAATGTTTCGACGACGCTTTATCTATTAACAATATCCATTATACCCCTACAAACGAAGTTACAAAGGTATTCTGGATTTACCTTGTCCGTCTGTAGACATAATTTATCTAGATGATATCTATAACACCGATGAACATAGTTGATCAAAAGTGTATGTATATGTTGAAGCAATAATAAAGCTGAGTATCTTCTATTTTGATTGAGATGTTCCAATGTTCAAGAAAGTCATGGATTTTCTTTTCTCCGTTTTGATGGGTTGTTGACTTTGTCCAGAGTATATCTTAAGAACCAATAAAAGAAGTTTAAAAAATTGTGTATATACCATGTATACATGTATAATGAAAAGTGCACTTATGTCATTTTATTTGAGATTTTTCAACGTTCAAAAAAGTTATGGATCTACAACAGTCTCGATTGAAGTCAGCATTTAGCAAATTATATGGTCGTTATAACGATCTAGTTCGTCAGTACAACCTATCATTGGGTCAAATGCTGTCTGGCATGTTTCATGCCGATTGTTAAGCCGTTCTTGGTACACTGATTTTGACTGTGGATGACTCCGTTTACCTGATCAGGATATAGGGCTCACGGCTGGTGTGAGCTTACTCCTCCTAGACACCTGATCCCACCTCTGGTGTGTCCAGGGGTCCGTGTTTGCCCAGCTATCTATTTTGTATTGGTTGTAGGAGTTATGAGATTGATTACTGTTCGCTATATTCACCTTTCATCTATACATTTTACATATTTTTAACTGTATCAACTTAATCGTTTCGTTTTAGCTGTTCTGCCACATAGACCACTGTATCAAATTAGGAAATTGTATAAAGGAATCATCAGTTCACTCCTTTCCCTTTATCTGCCTGTCGGTCTATGGATATGATTTTGTTGATAATAATTTATATTGATTGGATACTGTGGACTCTTTATTTTTCGCGAGTACTTATTATAGCGAAATTACTTCTTGGCGTCAAATCGCAAGAAAATAAATTGGCGAGTGTTCCATTGATCAAGTGTATTTGCATGTGTTTTAGCAATACAACAATAAAGGCGAGATATATATTTTTAACAGGTGATGTTTCTCGCGAAATTACGCGATAATGAATTTCTGGCGTATGTTTAGGAATTTGCAGTATCCCATCGAAAAAACAATCAGAACTTACATTGTATATCAAGCATATAAAATAAATTTAGTAATGCTATATTGCAGAATTCTGTTGCAGACATGCTATCAAGATTTATGACATACAGACAGTTTATCAACTAGGTCAGACGCGGTCAGTCTCTTGGGGGAAAATCATACCCTCATTTATTGTGACAAAATAAGGTGGCATTTTCTAAAGAACAATGCAAATATTTATGATTTTTAAAAACATCAGACTCCTATAGTATTTTTCAAAACATAAATAAAAATATGATTGTAAATTGCATCTCCAATATGTATCTGTGGTCCATGTACATCAGTTATTAATATATATAAATGCCTAGTTGCCTAGATGGACGAGCGGTCTAGCGCGCTGGTTACATGCTGCTAGGAGATTTGGTTCCACAGGTCGTGAGTTCAATTCCGGGTAGGGGCGGAAGAGGGTATAGATATGACCGGTCAACAAGAGATGCGTACTCTTCCTAGACACTTGATCCCCTTTATCTGGTGTGTGTTGGCCTCTGTGTTTGTGTTCGGGATTATACTTTGTAGTTGCATCACTTTTTTTCAAGCTTATCCTGGTGATTCATGTATCCCTACGTCCCCTTCATAAGGCGCTTCCTTAGTTGGTCAGGTTTTCCTTTATGTTGAATATGAATAACTTAATGTTGATTCTATCAATTGCATGTCTTATCTTTAGTATGTTTCATTATGCTTCTCTGTCGATGTTGCTTAAAATACAAGATTTGCCGACCTGACGGAATCACAACTACCAAAACAGCTTGATGTATTGCTTGCTGATTTTTGGGGCTGATTACATACATGCATGTATCAATACCTAAAATTCAAGGTGGCTTTGTCAGTACGAATTGAATTATATCTTCTGCTTTTTCAGGGATTATACACATTTAATTGAGCATGATAGAAAAATAGATGCATGTAGTTAAACAGCCTATTGTACAATTGTTTTAAATTCGCTACGCAAATATGTTTAATGAATTTCCAATTTGCTGAGTTAATACACTTACCAATTTGAGATAAAAATACCGGTGTGTTAGTTTTATTTACAACAGATTTGATACATTTGTAAAATGATGTACATGCATGTAAAGCGTATAAAGTACCAGTTTTGATGCACCAGATGCGCATTTCGACAAATAATGTCTCTTTAGTGATACTCAAGCCGAAATTTTGGAAATTCGAAATGACAAAAACTTGTAAGAGCAAAAAGGAAAACTAGAGTTCCCAAAAAATGGAGCCAAGTTCGTCCAAGGATCAGAGCTGTGCATGGGGGAGATATAATCCTTAATTTGGAAATGAATTTCTAAATTTTATCCCAGAAATTAAATATTCATCCTTATTGTCAAGCTAGCAACGAAGTACTGAACTACTGGGCTGAAGACAACCTCTGGGACTAACAGTCCACCAGCAGAGGCCTCGACCCAGGGGTCTATTATTCTAGGCACGCAACGGACGCCCCTTGTATATATACAAAAATACGTCTAATCTCGGTGGTGGGTTAGGAGTTACATGTGTATGATGTAGATACGTTCATTTAAGGATGTGGTAAGTTTTTAAAATTGAAGCGCTTTCGATGTTTATGTGAATCATCCTGTAATGAAATATACATATTTGCATATTAACCCCTCAAAATCAAACAGTTATATGTGTGCTTGTGTGGTAAATATATACTCTATGTACCTTCAGAAATTTTCCACTAATTCAAATGGGTTTAATCTACGTTCAGAATGAAACTCACATGTATGATATCACCACTGTTTATTTTCTGTAAATACCGTGTACATGCTCAGTGACGGATGTCCTATGGCTTTTCTAATATCAAACCGTAACATTTTTGTAATGTTTCTGGTCTAGAACATTTAAATGTGAAAAAGATATTGATTACCTATCTTTATTTACACAATGCTTCTGATTTACAATATAGATTTACATTCATGATTTAAATATGTTTTAATATTTCACAGATTCAACAGACTTACTAAGTGCTTCCTAAGAAAACACTGTTAGTGTTAATGATACATATATTGCAAATTGAAATGAATGTCACCAGATAACGCTTGTCTATAATTAGTCCTTTCCCTGAATCTTTTTAAGTCAAGCTGTTGATTTCGCACGCCTTATACTGCTTTGAAAGTGTTAAACATATTGAAACATAACAAACTTATTTAAGACGCTCTTGCGGTCGAAATGTAAAATGTGTCTCCATTTTGAAGCCTAAGGTATGTAATGAATGTAATTGGCCATATATTTGAGTTCCATTAATACCTTCATTTGAGTGTAAAATATTATTTTGACGAATGACTACATCACTGACACAGTCCTACTGTTGGGATTATACGACAGCTTTACTTTAAACTTAGTAATTTTGAATCACTTAATCACCATTTGTCTGTCTGTCTGTCTGTCTATTTTTCTGTCTGTAACCTTTTTCACACCTTCATCTTCTCCAGAACCGCTGTGACAATTGAAATCAAAATTTGGAAAATATACTTTGGTAAAGGGGGTTCAAGTATGTCCAAATGAAGCGCCGTGCCCTTTCAAAGGGTAGACTATCAAGAAGAATAAGAAATAGAGTGTGTTTAAAAACACCGGCTTTTAAAGTTTAAATCTGCATGAATACTTCCTGATACGGTGCAGATAAACGTTTGTCCAAATCATGATCCCAGGGGATAAGATGATACCACAATAGGGAATCAATGTTTTACCTGTAAATATAGAGGGGCGTCTTTAGAAATCTTCTTCCAAAGAACAGCTGGGCCAGAACGAATGAAATTTTCTTTCAAAGAACAGCTGGGCAGAAAAAAAATGAAATTTACATGAAAATGTTTTCCTTCTAAAACGTATTTTCAAATGTGTTGAAATTGTTCTCCCCGGAGGTAGGATGGAGTCACAGTAGGGGATTAAAGTTTAACATGCGGATATAATAGGTACAAAATAAAAAAAAAAATCTTCCCCAAAACAGCAGAAGAAAAACATGTTGATATGATGGCATCCATAGGTGGTACAGATTCAACATTGTTCAGTTATGTCTCCTCGAATGAGGGTCGGAAACACACTAGGGAGTCAAATTTTACGTGAAAATGTATAAGGAGTATCTTTTACACCCTCCATATCAACAACAATAGAGTCATGATAAGTCAAATTGGTATGCAAGTATTTTACGGTAGCTTAAAGTTCATTTCAAAGGACCCTTGGGGTAGAGTTGGAAAATAGCAGATCAAAATTGTATTTGGAAATATACAGGACATTAGTTTAAACGTTTTTTTTTTCAAGAGTACTAGGGCCACACTGCATCCTGCATCATACCCTAAAGCTTATGTTTTCAAGTTGTATTTATTCAAGATTTCTATACCCCCACAACTCCATGCATAGTCAAGGGGTATTGTTTCCTCCTGCATGTTCGAAACTTTAACCTAGCTCATAACTTTTGTATAATGAATGATTTGGATCTCATGATATGCACATTCATTTTGACAAGTTTATTCCATGATGCCTGGCCAAGTGAGCCCGACCTTCTTCAGAGCATCAAGGCCATGCAAGTCCTATGTCAGTGTTTAGGGATCCCATGTTGTGTGAATTCAAGCCCGCCTGTGCCGTAACCTTTTGTGAGGTCACAATACGGAGTCAACTGATTGAATGGGGATGTTGATTTTCAAACATCTTTTAAAAATCACAACTGTTAAATAACAACAGTACCAACGTAACTCGGGTGGGGGATGTGAACCATGGACCTCTTGTTTATTAAGAATATAGAAAAGTGAAAGATTTTTTTCTTATATCCAATCCAATGAAATTGTGCATGGTGTCTATCGTAACTGCTTTATGTTCATTTATCAAACACACATAAGCTACACGTCTCTGTTTTTTATAAACACCCCTTACAATGATATTAGCCATGTAGTCCAAATTATCCTGTGTATAATAACAAAGTCCACGAACATGAATGCTAGCTTGTGATAAGTAAGCTAGTGCAATGGAATCTGTTTTAGGGTCCATGGGGCCTATTGATCTATGCAGTTTGATAGGTCTTTTTTTGTCCTTTTTTTTTTTTTTTTTATTTCATCAATATGTATTTGATATTTTTGGATGATCATACATTAGGAAAATAACTCAAAAGGGCAACTATGTCGTTTCAACTCAACAAACCTGATTTTGTCGTGACGGCTGATGTATATTCCTTGTATTCTATTCATGTTTAGTACAATGGATTTCCATTCACAAAGCTTTCACAAAAATAGTAATAGAAGCCGTATGGAGTTTATCCTGGACATATGCAGATAGTGCAAACATTCAGATTGAATTGTGATAGAGAACTACGTGTATGATTACGAATTTTAAGGTATATCGCAATTCTCTGATGTGTGTTTAAGATGATGCTTTGATAATTTGACATGGAGAATGGTGGATGTACAAGTGTATTATTGTTATTCATTGTAGTTTTACACATATACTAGAAAGTGTTGTCCATTTAACAAAATATAGTAAATAAAACAACTGATGTAACTGTATTTTGTGTTGTCTTAGGGAGGAAGATGGCAGTACTTGGTGATTACAGCGTATGGAAAACAGAGATATCAGGTAATCAACTTCTTATACTCAAATTTGTGTGAGTAATAATTCAATCACTTTTACTTGAAAATGATATTACTAAATATATACCTACACTGTATTTAAAAAGGTGCAAATAACGAACATTTTATGCTGAACTGTACAACAAATGGACGAATTCAATATTACAAGCAATGTCCGTTTAAAAAAGGTATTGGAAATTGCGAACGATTGCATTACTTAGTTTTGTCATTAAAACAACATAACCTCACAAGTTCCGGTATTATCGTAAATTGATACTTTCAATTTATCAAAATCAAATGTAACATTCATTATGTATATTCGTTTGAAGAAAACATAGTATTGATCCATGCAACTTTTTAATGCATACTAGTATTAATATACCATCTTAGATAAGAATGGAATATGAATTTTAATGTTTTAGCTCTGCATAGTGCAAAACACTTGAATATGAATGTGTTATGATTCACGTACTCTCTATCTATTATAACATACACGAAAGATCAACAACATCAAAGATCAATAGTTCACTGTCCAATGTGTATGAAATATATATATACAGTGTATATATATATATATATATATATATATAAATATATATATATATATATATATATATATATATATATATATATATATATATGACAGAGATCATATAAAATAGGCATGGTGACATTTGTAACAGAATAAATAATAATCAAATCAACAAAATGAAAATTAAATCCCTAAAATGATGTGTTTATTCATTGAGTGTATTTTGTTTAAAGTCTCTCTCGAGAACAATCTAATTAATATCAGACTTCTTAGATCCACGCCGTATACTCTGAATAGCGACTGTGAGTTATTATTATTTTATTCATTTATAAAGCGCAAAATTACAGATAGTTTCTATGCGCTGTACAATGTGCCAATGATCAATGATATTATACTAATAAAAGACCTGGAAGAGCTATAGAGGAGATGATAAAACACTGAAAAGAATTTAGATAAAACATGGTAGTAAAATGACAAAGTGATTGACTTATACTTGACAAGATACAATTGGTGTATAGGTATTCGTATGGTGGATCAAAATTCTGTTTGCAAGAGCTGGTACATGGAATCCTTAATATTACACTGAATTTTACATTCACATGGCATATTCACGTTGAACAAGAGTGTTTATAGGGTTTTGCGGAATGATCCATGTGGTTTAAGCTCTCGAAGTTCCAGTGGCAGTTTATTCCACAATTGTACACCTAGTGTTTTAATGGCATTTGCACCGTGTTTGTTTGATGGTTTCTTCAGGTTATCTTAGGATGTGATTTTAATTAGATATGGAAACATCATCTTTGCCGGTGAAGGGCTGCAAAATTTAGGCCTATGATCGGCGCATTCGGCTTTTGGACAAGGAGGGTTCTTTAACGTCTCATACCTGCTGTGACACGGGACCTCGGTTTATTTTTCCGATCTCACCTGAAAGACCGCGCCATTTAGTTACCTCGTAAGACAAGCAAAGGGCACTGTAGACCTTATCTAACTCATATCTCCACGGATAATATTAATGTAATATTTAACTAGTTCTAATTGTAACGGGGATCGTTACATATGTTCCCCAAACCTCCCCCAATTAAAAAGTGATGTCCTTGTTAATCTATAGCAAAAATCATTTTATTTTAGCCTTTAATTACATGTAGTACGTTCAATATGGTCATTTCAGTACCAAGAAATGAAAGAAAGCGTTGCAATCACGCGCACGCGTGTATGATTCCACATTTTTGTTGATGTCGTTCAACAGGCATTTGTATCATATACCCACAGTATGAATTTCATAATGTTTCCACCAAATATAAGGAAGTTATAGCGATTTTAAAATCGTCCAATCAGAATTCAGCACACGTGAATGCACATGCTGAGCAGTAATTCTAACCACAGCAATTTGTAAGGAGTGCCAAGACACATCTAAACCCCTAATATCAATAGAATATGATGAAAAAGAAAAACGTTATCGTCCTTTAAAAATTGAACATTTGAAAAACGTTGCACGCGCATGCGTGTGTGCGTTGGCATTTTTTGTTACACCAATATGTAGATACACATATTGTATACGTATGCTGTGAATATCATCTCATTTGCTTCATAAATAAAAGAGTTACAAACGTTTTAGTATTATCCAATCAAAATGAAGCGCACGTGCATGCGCGTGCAAATTGGTAATTTTGACCATGTACACTTTTCTGCTTGTCAACTTCGACGACGACTGTCCCTACACTGCTGCGTATTTGCGTACTATTCTAAATCTTTCCAAAATAATCACTGAGCGTTACGAATTGGATTATTAAATTGCAATTTGCAGCCGCCATGTATAAATAATAAGTAGCGGTCGTCAATTGCAACCAGACCCAACCTGATACCCAAGTTGTCCCAGAAAAGAGTCCTGGAGACTGCTCTCTCAAAATGCGGGACTGCTCTGGGACTGACCTGGGACTGCTCTAGAAAGCAGTCCCAGCGGTCCCAGCAATCCCCGGGACAGCTTTCTGAGACTGTTTTTTTTTTTCAGTGAATGAATCACGGGATGTTATGACTGACAGGAAAGTCCCGTCCACTGTGTATTCAGAAAATACACAAATCACCTCAGTAGTTTGTTCACCGCTTGCTGACGCACTTTCACTAGAAAACTTGATGGAAATAGAATAGCAAGAATATCTCCCTACATTCGGCGGCGGATAATTTGAATAATATCTAACCAATCATTTAAAAATCAAAAATACGTGTACACGTAAGTGGAAAACAGTTTTTGCTAGTTTAATATAGACGATAAGTGAATAAATCATTTAGGCGACTTTACACACATTTATTTGTTTTGATTGTTTTGAACATATTTTATTGTACATAATAATATACAAAAGGATCAGAAACAAGTTCAAATAACTTACGAGTTCTTCTCCTTAAAAATATAACAATATATTATTGTAGAAAATTAATGTACAAAAAATTTAAATTGAACATCAATTGAATCTTTTGGTTTCATGAATAAACGACTGAACATAAGAAAAAATACGCTTGTTTAACTCAGAAGATAAAGTATTATTACCCCAAAGTAGAAGGTGGACATCGATAATAACTAGATCATTTAACCTCAGCAAGCTATCCATTAATTTATATCTAGCATTTGAATATTTACTGCAAATAAAGAAGAAATGATAAGCGTCTTCTTTCATACCACAAGAACATAACGGAGAATCAACAATATTGCGTCTATATAGATCGTAATTCAAAATACATGTGTGTCTAAGTTTGGTATGAATTATATTCAGAAAACGAGTACCATAGGAAAAATATGCCGGTGGTTTGGGATTGTTGATATTTTTGGAGCTAACACTCTTACGAAATTGCTTAACTGAAGTAGCTTGTCTTGATTCTATATCAAGTGAATTCCATTTTGATAAAGCATCAGGTACAAATGATTTCTTATAAAGTTCAAGTCGGCATTTTGGCATTTTATAATTGTCTCCATAACGGAGATTGTACTTGGATGTATTATTTATTTTTCTTGGGATCGTTTCTTGTAGATACTCAGGAACATCATTATTATGAACTCTGAACATGGTAACTAATTTAGCTGTTGTTCGTCTAAAAGACAGAGGCTCTAAGCCAGTTTCTAAATACAAAGAATCTCTAGATGCTAATATAGGAAGGCCAGTAATTATTCGCGCTGCACATAGTTGGACTTTTTCTAACAAATCACTATCGTATGCATTACAACCATCCCAAACCACTGAGGCATATTCTAAAGCTGGTCTAATAAAAGTAGTGTACATTTTTAATAGAGTGTTTCTTCCTAAAGTAAATTTTAGCTTTTTAAGAAGTCCTAAATTTTTGTAAGCCTTACTTGTTATTGTATTTATATAATGTGACCAACCCAAATCACGTGAAATGAACAACCCTAAATGTTTGTGCACTGGCACATATTCCAACTGACAATTTTGAAAAAAATAATTTAGGAGGATCAATATCCTTATTCAATGTAAAAAATACAGCTTTTGTTTTAGAGGGGTTAAATTTTAACAACCATTGTTTAGAGCATTCATCTAGAACACGAAGATCATGATTCAACGTGAATTCAATTTCATGTACGTTCTTAGATGCATATTGAATGGAGTTATCATCAGCAAATAATCTACAAAAAGACAGCATATTTTCAGCAACATCATTAACATAAATTAAAAACAATAGTGGTCCAAGAACAGAGCCTTGGGGTACCCCTGCATTTACACTTGCACTTGCACTTGAAGACAAATGGTCTTTATACATAATTTTTTGGCTGCGACAAGAAAGATAATCAGAAAGATAATCAGAAAACCATTCAAGAATATTACCTTTGATCCCATAGGTTTGTAATTTAAAAAGAAGACCTTTGTGCCAAACTCTATCAAAAGCTTTAGATAGATCACAGAAGACCATGCAACAAGATTTACTATCATCTATGCTTTTTGTAATGCTGTGATAAGTTTCTAATAGTTGAAAAACTGTAGAATGACCTGGTAAAAAACCAGCTTGGTATTTGTAGAATAAGTTGTTTTTATGAAAAAAATTATACACATTTATTTCAATAACCCAGTCAAGAAATAGATATAGTTATGCTACATAATTTTCAGAACCCAAGACACACTTCACGTGTATGAAATATCAAAAAATAAAATAATGAATAACAACAGCAATACCGCCTGATAGAACATGGACGTTAATTGATTTTACGTTGTGTTTGTGGTTATCAGACTTGTAAACTTTGCATGCATCTTTTTCACTCTTATTCATAAACTAACATTTTGGTATAAATTGATGAAAAAGTTTTACACAAGTATTTTAAATATTTGCTGCCTCCATGTATAATGTATTGTTTTTCTCTTTAATTGTATTGTAAGTCATTTATCTTCGATTCCGACTTACGTATTGTCGGCTTAGCTCCTCCCACTAGTTATTGTAACCCCGCCTATTGGGACTGCTGGGACCGCTGGGAATGTTTTTCGGTTTGTTTACTGGGACTGCTGCGAAACTGCTACACAAATTAAGTAGCGGCCGCCAGGTAAATTATCCTGGCACGTATCAGTTGATCATAAAATACTTTGTGAAAAATTGAATGTCATCGGCGTTAAGTCAATTGAATGTTAAATCCTATTTATCTGTGAGAAAACAAATTGTAAATGTAAACAATGCAAATTTTGCTGTATGTAATTTTACAGGCGGGGTTCCTCAAGACAGTTTACTTGGGCCTCTTTTATTTCTAGTATATGTTAAGGCAGTGGCGTACCTACATTATAGCACAGTAAGCACGTACTTACAAATATATTTTGCAATTAATAAAAAAAGATTGTTATTATTTCATAGCAGCTTCCGACAATGCTTTGCGTTCGTACTGGAACTAGTTTCGTTATGTTACAGACCGGTCACCATGGTTAGGTGGTCAGAGGGGTCGTTTTGTGACGGGGAGGGGGTTGTGGATCAGAAACCCACTCGTACCTTGGCCGTGTTATGTACTCACGGCTTAAGAATACATGTAATGACTCGTATTGACTCTGAACAATCCGTAAAGCGATTGTAACCCAACGTGAATGAAATCGTAAATATCACTTAAGCATTCGTAATAATCCGTAAACAACTCGTAAACTACCCGTAACATATCGTAAACTAACCGCAAAGATTAGGGAAAAAAACTGTTTACGATCGTTTTACAGATTTTTACGAGCATTTTGCGTGTTCTTGCGACCAGTTTACGATATTTACGGATTGTTACAAGTTATTTATGGGTTATTTGCGGGAAATGAAATCCGTGGACAAGGGTGATTTTTTTTGCCCCTATTTTCGCGGATCCTTACGAGTGTGTGCGAGTATCCGCGCTGGCCGTGTAGGTGGAAAATTTTACAATATCATAAAACAAGTATTCAAACACTAAATATTGCTGCAAAGACGAATCTAGATATAGTGAACCGTTATGATGATGAAAACGATATTAAAAATCCAATACTTATGGCTGCTAAACTGGAGGATGATAAACTTTATACCACTGGTTTACAGGAAAATTGGCAGGGACAAATACTAAAGTTAAGAAATAAGCTAAATCTTTCATCATCAGATATTGATAAAAGCACATTCTACAATTACCTGAAGAATTATAATATTGTCAATATTAACATGCTGCTGCAAAATACTGAATTCTCTAAACGTGGAAAATTGCTATTTTACAGTAAAAATAGAAAGAACTATGAATTACAAGACTATTTGAAATTCTCAATTGCGAAAGTAGTACGCTCTAAATTTCCCTTTCAACATCTACAATTAAGATGATGATATATCAAAGGAAAACCATTGCAAAGTACTATGCAACCCTGTTTGTATGCCAACATGTTTGGTGAATGAATACATTAATTGAACTGAATTGAACTAAAACTAGAAAGAAAAAAACTCACTTTCACACAGACTCACACAATACACTAAATACACCTTCCGGAACTCTTCTTTTATCGAAATACAAGGTCACCTCTTTAATTTGTAATGTTTGGTCCTGAACTCTTCAATATACTCGATATAACAATGCCCCAGTTTGACAATGTTCACAAGCCAATGGTTTAAAAATCGTAAACTCTTGGCTAGCGAAGATGCTGTTTGACCTTCGTCGCAAGTCACGCCTATTGTCTCCGTTTACGCTACGTCAAGTGCCGTGGCTGTGTGATCAAAATTACCCTCGACTTCATGAATATTTATATTCATTAATCAGCCAATCGGCGAGTTTCCATTTTTTATGGAAAGAAAATATTCTCAAGTCATGGCGTGCTCGTAGCGGAATAATCCGAGGATTGCCGATTGAGAAGAAACTGTACACGTTTTAGCTGTAACAGTTGTAACTAATGGACGCTCTTTGTTGACTTCACCGGTGTAATAAATTTGCCATATCATATGCGTAAACACGCCGCTTTCCTTAAATAATTGTCCGATCGACTCTACTCTTTCAGATTTCAAAACATCCACTTTACCCCGAATTTCCTTATCATGTTTCAGAATAGATTAATTTTATGAACACATAATTGACAAGCGTAACCACTACTGTTAATGCGAATTTCATTTCATAAATACATGTACTTGATATAAACTTGACTTGCTTCTGTAAATAGGGATATGTGGCCTGTTTTGTTCGTTATTACTAGTCTATACTGCAGGCTTTTAGGGCACCTGAGTAAACTCAGGTGACCTATTGCAATTGGTTGTCGTTCGTCGTCGTCAGTCGTCCGTCGTGTGTTAACCATTGAACATTTTTAACTTATTCTCGATAACTACCAGTCCCATTTCTTTTCATATTGACATGTAGCATCTTTGGGACAAGGGGGACATCTATTGCAAATTTCAGGACTCCTGCACCCCTGGAGCCTTAGGGGCGGGACAAAAACTGCCCAAAATTGACCAATTTTCAACAATTCACTTCTATACAACCGCACACGTGTAAGAAAAACTAAATGCGTCGTGATGTAGAGCAGGATTGATTGATTGATTGTATATTGCTTAACGTTTCTCTTGAGAATATTTCACTCATATGGAGACGTTTGTAGAGCGGGAGGCCTCTGTCAAAATTGTAAATTTCATGAACTCCGGGGTAGGGGTTCTGACACCAGGGCAGAGCCATGCTTGGTATATAGTGTTTAATGTGTAAACACTTAAATAACATCTTCTTTAGTGTCATTGATACTAAATGGAAAGTAAATGGATATTTAGAAAAACAGGTAGTCCTTTACCAAAATTGTAAATTTGATGATCCTAAGGTTTTGGTATCAGGGTGTGGCCAAAATGGTCAGTTATTAAATGTGTGAACAATATACATTTTTAATTTCTTCTTGATAATAATCATTCCAATTTTTTTCCAATTTGATATGAAGCATATGTGGGACAAGGGGGAGGCTTAAATTGTAATTGGGCCCTTGGGGGCAGGGCAAAGACTTCCCAAAATTGACCAATTTTCAAAAATCTTTACAACCACACATGTGTAAGAAAAACGAAATGCTTAGTGATATACATGTAGCCTCCACAAAAATGTAAATTTCATGATCCTCGTTGTAGGAGTTTTGACCTCAGGGCGGAGCCAATCTCACTATATAGTGTTCATGTGTATAATACTTAGATAACATCAGATCAGTGTTGTTGATACTAAATTGAAAGTAAATGGATATATAGAAAGAGCAGGTAGTCCTTTACCAAGATTGTACATTTGAAGATCCCCGGGTTAGGGATTCTGACCCCAGGGTGGGACCAAACTTAGTATACAGTATTTATCTGTAAGTTTGCTGATACTGTATGAAATCTAAATGCATACTTAAGAATAGCAGAAAAGGATGTACAAAAATTGTAATTCTACACATCTTGTTTTATACTCTTGCTGAACATTAGAATTTACCTTATACATTCAGAACAGGACAATTTTTTTTTCTAGATTTCATAGCCCTTTGGAGTAGTGATACTTTTTCACTAGTACTCAGGTGACTGATAATACCTGTGGGCCTCTTGTTTGTTGTGGGCGCAGACATTAAAGTATCGGAAATCTGTTATTGTACTTGTGATTGGTCAAAGAAATTATTGCATCACTTTATAAACATTCATGAAAATCGAGGGTTTGCTGATCATGTCGGCACGGTTTGAGGTCGGGTAGGTACTTCTGGACTTAGAACCGTGGTTAACGACGTTGTAGCTTGACATGTTACATGTATGTCTGTGCAGGCCACGTTTTTTCCCGTGCTAGATGGCGCTATGTCGCTTGTCAAACAATCTTGTGATTTTCTACCGTCTTCTTTATAGAATGCATCGCTATGCGAAAACACACGGGTAAACGCGTTATCGGCTATTCGGTTGTTATCGGACATTCGCTTCAATGGCGTATGTTTAGGAAACACAGGGTAACTTCATACGTTTTTTTTATTGATAAAGACACATTCTATGCCGCGGTAATAGTAATACTAAATAGGTATATGATCATCCTTTCAGCAGCTAAAAGCGCACATCAATCAATTCCCATTTAAAAGATTAGCAGCACTGAGAATAGAAAATCCACTATGCATTTTGTAAAAATCTATCAAAAATGTAATACTAGAGCTGTAAAGAATTGTATTTATTCAAGAGGGGGTATTGATTAGCATTTTTAGACTTAAATAATCCTATACAGCATTAACTAGACACCAAATTGGTGTTTTAGTAATAAAAAATTCGTGAAACTGGTGTTGTTAAGTGTTCGGAACAAAGTAATGGAGACTTAAAACTATAGTAATTGCGTTGTGTCATTCTTATCTGCTGGGTACTGAGTTGGTGGATCTAATAGAAATTAAAAGTTTTTTCTGGTGACAAATCGATTGATAATATATTGTTTAATGCCCCTCTCGGGAATGTTTCCCTTATATGGAGACGTCACCATTGCAGATGAAGGGCTGCAAAATTTAGGCCTATCATAGGCACTTACGGTCTTTGAGCAAGGAGGGATCTTTATCGTGCCACACCTGCTGTGACACGGGACCTCGGCTTAAGCGGTCTCATCCGAAGGACCGCCCCATTTAGTCCCATCTTACGACAAGCAGGGGATAATCAGGACCTACTCTGACCCGAATCCCCAGGGGCATTTTGTATATGTATGATTAACTGTCAGACAAAATAGTAGCGTAGTACATGCAATGTATGAAACATTTTATACTAGAGAAAGGGAGCTTGGACTGGTGTCAAGTTATGAAATGATGGAGCTTTTAAAAAAAACCTTTTCCCCTAACAGTATGATTTTTTTTTAAAACTTTTAAAACAATCTAAGTCCTCATTGAATCCGAATTCATATTTTTCTTTCAGATTCCATGGATGATTTCACGTGCTACTACTATAGCTTCTCGACATGTCATTTCGAATAATAGTATAACATAGTACTGATAACTATCCCAGTGATGTTATTAAATGCAGACAATAAGTCATTAAACTTATCAGAGACACCCAAGCGAAAATACATGTATATGTTACAAGAACCTACTAAGAACTAAACCTTGATGTACCACCTACCAAATAACAATCCACATGTAAATGAAATGTAACAATACTAATTTCTACATACAATTTATAGTGTCTGACACATGTACCAGAACGCACGAACTCAAAACTCAATCGAGATGGATGGACAGGGATAAACATACATTCCCTTTGTCCACCGTGATCAAACCCTAACTTGATAGCACAGTCATTCTCTATCAAATGAGGAAATGTTTTCCGACCATGCATTACATACAATTTAGTGCCAATGCGATTTACTCCGATAAGTATGCAGAAAAGGTTTTTTGCCACGCACTTGGCACATTTATTCACTGGTCATTTGCTATGATCCTATAAGGCTGGTTCTTGTCCGGTTGTTTGATATTTGTCTCTTTAGACACGTTTTTCACTTTCATTGCATCCTTGAAATTTCACACCACATATACCTGTACGTACATGAATTCAAATATTCACACTAATTGAATAACATTGCAATTGAAGCCTGATTATGTTTGTCGCCATAAGCAGAGCAGTCTCGTAACCAGAGAGAAAACGAAGTGTACCAATGAAATCACCTATTTTTGTGTGCATAGAAACAGGGTTTCTTGTCAATTCCGAAACCCAAAAGAGTTTACAAAATTATTTTCTAAAGTGTTTTAGTGTACCAACGCATCGTGTGTACGTGGACTGATTTAACATTCGTGTTATGATTTCCCCCTCTTTGTTTTCGACAGAATGGTATAAACATGTATGGTAAATGTCACTGATGAAAGGTGAAGATAACGAACAGTGATCAATCTCATAACTCCTATAAGCAATAAGAATTAGAGAGTTGAGCAAACATTGACCCCTTAATACACCATGGATGAGAACAGGTGTCTATGACGAGTAAACATCCTCTGTCACACCCGCCGTGAGCCCTATATCTTGATAAGGTAAGCGGAGGTATCCGTAGTCAAAACCAGCGTGCCAAGAAAGAAGAATATCCTAATCCGTCTACTTCATGTCCATACACTGTATGATGTACAGTGATCCCCCGCTATAACGCCAACATTTGTACCTCGGCAATTTCGGCATTATAACGGGGGTGGCATTATATCGGGGGAAGGGGGTATGTGTACAGTTGTCATAAGAAATCAAACACATTTATCTACTACATCATGCTTTGAATGCCTGGATAATCCCGGCTTCCTGTGGTCGTAAATGCCTGATAATGGTAGGAGTATTTAATGATTTCTAGTTTTTGTTTGATGTCCAAGACGCTTACACTTAGGTGTGTCCGCCATACTTAGATTTAAAAACCAATACTGCATATCTGAACTCAGTTGATTATAATTTACGTAACTTATTATCTGCTGCAAACTTTGATATCTTGATAACTAATGGCAGATAATTGCGTAAGCCAACTCACTGAAATTTTCCTGCCGTTGATTGGCGATAATTCGCGAGGGTGATTATAACGGAAATTGACCCAATCGTACCTGTAAATAGGTTGGCGGATGGCGGCATGCGGGGGATGGCGCTATAACGGGGTTTAACATAGCAAGGAAAACAGGACTTTGAACTTTTTTGGCGATATGCGGGGGTGGCATTATAACGGGGGCAATATAACGGGGGATCACTGTACATTAAAATGATATTCAGCATGATGTTAATGATTGGAAATTGATTGAATGGACATTATGATGCTGATTAAATCATAAACCGGGGTTATATAATGCAGTTACTTTTAGACACAAATACCTTAATGGCAAAGTCTCCCTCTCTCTCTCTCTCTCTCTCTCTCTCTCTCTCTCTCTCTCTCTCTCTCTCTCTTTCTCAAATAATTTGTACGCAGTTTCGTACTTGCGTATAGGTAGCTACGCGTTTGCAGAGTATTATATGTCTTTCTTATAAGATAAGAATATGCAAGACTCCACGTATTTTTGTGTCTGATTGCTATTTTTGATCTAACTTTAATATAATGTACATAGAAAATAAGCAAAGCCCGATGATAAGATCATACAACTTGTTTATAAAAGCAGAAAGGGGCAATCAATTTCACGTTTTATTAGAAGAGAATTCTTTCCACCTTATGTTATTTCATATACAACTCATTAAATGGTTAATGCTGAGTATTCGTGTGATTCTTACTTTCCTCTACAGTAACATCAACCTAATTACTGATAACCAGAGTTACTGATAACATTCAAAGTAATCAACTGAATTTCCGGTAACGAATTAAAATCAAAATTATTGCTTGTAGATTGACAAAACTTGTCTCAACGATTGATTGATTGTATCTTGCTTAACGTCTCACTCGAGAATTTTTCACTCATATGGAGACGTCACCAACACCGATGAATGGCTTCAAATTTAGGCCTATGCTCGGCGCTTACGGCCATTGAGCAGTGAGGGTTCTTTAGCGTGCCACACCTACTTTGACACGGGTCATCCGTTTTTAAGGTCATCTCCGAGGACCCATGACATTCACATCTGTTGCCGAGCGTTTGGCGATGGAACTGTCACTACCTGTTTTAACGACTTAGGTGTGTCGCGGCCGGGATTCGAACCCCGGGCCTTCCGCATACGGGGTGAACGGTCCGTGGTTCGAATCCCGGCCGCGACATTGGCCATATGTTATATTGTTGACAGTAAGTAATGGTTGATAAATTGCAGAAAATGTCGGGTTGCATTTACTTACAATAAAAATTGTGACCAAAATGTGTAACAAAATTGGTAAATTTTACTTTTGTAAACGTTCTATTCTTCTACATCAACACCATAGAATACATCCGCGCATTTTTCTTGAATTTTAATACTTACGGTCCAACGCAAACTAGTTGCCGTGCCCTAAAAGAACTCCAATCACAATTATTTTAAGAAAATAAACTTACCAGTCCAAAACCACTTTCAACCGAATGTCCGAATTCTACCGAATAGCCGATAACGCGTTTACCCGTGTGGAAAGGTTGTTATTGCTTTTCTTGACATTTAAAATGTTACATATCACAGTCATTGATACAATTTAAAAGATATAAGCCTTTGCTGAAAACATAAATAAAAGACGTCATGCTTTGTTAGAACACTTCTGCGGTGACAGACATCTGTCTCGCAGAAACGCATGCAACTTCTCAAATCTTATTGAACATGTAATGGGCCGGCTCGTGCCGTCCCATAATAAACACATAATGCTATATGCCACCCCCTATTTTATTTACAGAATACCGTTAACTTGTATGGATATCCAGCATCAAAATTGTAGCATATGTATTTTTAATCATGATACATATGTATATATAACTGCAATTTGTTTTTCTACCTACAATGCATTATTTGGCTAGTTGTATTCGGCGCCGGACGTGCCCGCGCGGCAATCGTGATCATTGTTTTCCGGTAGAATTTGCCATGGTAATAAACACTCACATGAGCTTAATTTTCTCTACTTTTTAGCTTTATCGCTTGTTTTTTTGTTTTTGTTTTTTGTTTTTTTTGTTTTTTGGTTTACGGAAATAGCTTACGCAAATATCGACCCCAATCAAAGTTGTTTTTTTCAAAGACAACAAACTAATGATACTTAGTGTCTTTTAGCTATCAATATATATTTTGCCCTAAAGTGTTTATATCTATATGAGAATTCACAATTTTAGGAGCTAGGATACAACCCACAGAATTTCCCACTTTGATGACAAATTATTTACTAAATGAATGAATTATCAATAAATAAGTGTCCCTTCCCAGTGTCTAAATATTAATCAGCCGTCAGACTTTATCAATTGTTATGTACATATTTCTTTTCTTTTTTCAATATTTTTTTTTGCCTGGGCTCATATGATGTGAAAGCCCCCCCCCCCCAACCCAACCCTAACCCGTTTATCAACACTCCAAATGCCATGCGAAACTGCGCATATAAGACCCCCTTATCTTTTTCTGATCCAGTATCAACACATTTATTTTCTTTTTATACTTATGTTTTGTAAGTATACATTAAAGATTATCGAAATCTCTTCTACGTTCAATTAAAATTCTCGTTGTCATTGATGATATTTCTTCTTGATTTATTAAATTTTTAGATAATATTTGATGTATATTTACAATCCATAAGTTAGAAAGGTGTGTAGAAGGTTCGGGGGTGGGGTGGGGGGGGTTGCATGATCCATCATACTTCAAGTCCCTGTCTATATATTAAAACTACCCCTATTATGACCTCACCACGTGCGACTTCTGGTAAAATATCGAACCGAAATAACGTATGATAAAAAAATAAGCGATACATTTCTATAAAAATAATTGTAACGCGCGGACGCATTATTTTTGGTCTAATTGATTTTCTCGGAATAGCAGCCTTATGACGTAAAATTTCCAATTGATAAAGTACCGAAACCTGTACCAAAAATGTCAACGAAGCCCTGGGCCCTACATGTATGTATGGCTATGACATTTTTAAAATTGTTCAGTATACATCAGTGGCGGAATTAGGGGAGGGGAGCGCAGCCCTGAAATTTCAAATCAAAGTCAAATCGTGGTGTGTTGTTTAAAAAAAATGTACTAAACGATACCAGAAGCAATTTTTTTTTTCCACTCCCGGAGAAATAAATCACAAAATCTCTTGATTTCTTGAATTACTTTATTGGGAGAACTTATTTTTTTCCAAAAACCCTTAATGTTTGCGTCATTTTATTAATTTCACATTATAAAAAAATGATAGAAAATGTTACAAATGACTAAATAGGGACACGTTTCAAGCTCTATAAAATCTGTTGAATCCAGGAGCTTTCGGGGGCTTCACTCTGGAGCCACTGGGACCTTTAAGGCTGCGCCCAGAGCCCTTGCTTCATAAAGTGACAACCCCTGTAACAGCAATTCCTGGATCCTCCCTAGTACATGTATATTTATCTATTTATATTTATATCTCTATCTTTCTGTCAGTCTACATACAAGTATCAGTAGGTAGATTTAAACTGATAAGTAATGTCTTGAGTTCCAGCCCCGCTCGTGCTATGACTTCGTCAAACCTAAAAGGTAAACATAGTAATAGTGCTCCATCATAAACCGCTCAGCATTTAGAAGCGAGAGTAAGACCTTTAAGGAGGTATGCTACACCAGAGAAATTTGATGTAGATGAAAAGTGGAAAATATGTACAACAATATTTTGAAGTTGAAATTTTTCAAATTTATTTAATTTTGTCAAAAAATACAGTTTTAGTAGAAGGTAATCTGAAAAAATAAAATAAAACCTCTGCTGGACTTGAACCTGTGACCTACAGTTTAGTAGTCGGTATGCTAACCTACTGAGCTAATCGGCTAGGTATCTTAATTGAAAAGCAAAAGTCAAATATTGCTGATATTGATTTTTTCCTTCATGTTTTAACCCTTTCTCTACCGTATCGGTCAATATGAGCGATAGCGCGTAAAAACAGGGCTACGCAAAAGGAGTGTCTATAATTTTTTGAAACTACGGACGTAATATATATGTTTTATATATCATATTTTTGGAAATTTTCTATATTTTTTTAACTATGCAAAAATCAATTGAATAAATAAAGCCATTAAATTAAAAAAAGCATTTAAAATGAAGGATGACTTCGTCTAAATATGACGCAACGCTTTGTCGCAAGGCCATTTCCCCCCTCGCTATGATTTTTTTTTATTTTCCCTATGACTGCAATATTTTTTATATATTTGAGAAGCATATATTCCCTGCTTTCAGTACATATAAAAATTATTTTTAATGGCTGGCAAAGTTATAAGAAAATAGCAATTTTTTGCACATATACGTTGTTTTACGATTTTATTTCGCAATGTTTAAACAGATCGGCGTTTTATCTATATTTATATATGGAAATAGGGAAAAGTAAATACATCCTGTAGAAGTAGAGGAAATGTTCTTTTTGATGGACCCTTATTCATATTATAATTCTCGGTAGTTTTTATATTACGATAAAATGAAATTGGGACATGCTGCGCGGTTTTCTTAAAAATTAGCGACAAATCGACGTCGCTAAAAGCAATCGACGCGCGTCGCACAATAAAGTGGTGAAAACTATTTGTATTGTCCTCTTTTAGTAAATTCAGTACCTGTTGATACACTAAAACAACATACATACATGTATGAAATAATCAGCCAGGTATCTCTGCTTTTTTTTTTAAAGCATAAAACCAATATTGGTTTATAACAGTTACACAACCTACATGTAACTTCATAAAACACCTATTGAGAATATTACATCGGCAGATTGAATTTAAAAAAAAGATAAATAAAGTACTTCGAATTCAGATATAAACGTTATATTTGTTCGGAATAGTAATAATTTTTTTCTCTGCCAAAGAAAGAAAACAAAAAAGAAGTTCGCCTATATATAGCCTGTATACTTTTATTTTTCCGTGATCCGGATCGCGGGCCTCGCGGGCTTTTCTGAAAGTGTGCACGGAGAACACACGTGTTTCCGTTTCAACGAAAACAACACAGCTTCACCGTGACTGCCACAACCAACGCTTGTATTTTACATCTTTAAAACGACCTGATGTCAGAAGAAGATGCCCTGGATCGCCTGTTGCAGGATGACCCAAACGATCATGCATTCAGTATAAATACGTACATGTAAGTTGATGTAGCCACATAGGCCGACTAAAAAGAAAACAAAAATGTGGTTTTGTCATGTTATGAAAAATTCACGATTAATTAACCACAATTTGATGCCATGGTTTGTCGTTTCATGAAAGCAAATATTTATATTTTATGATATCTAAAACAAGTGAATAACACCCTGTCCGGGTCCGGCAGTTTGATTAACACCCCTCCCCCCCTTTTCCCCAGAATTATCTCCTTACGTGACGCGCGAGTGTAAGAAGGGGGTGTATTTAGTGTATAATGGGATGGGGTGGTTTTAATCAGACTGGGCATTCACGACCGCTGGTGAGAAGACTATTTTCCAAGTTTTTTCCATGTTTATAAAAGAAATTATCTATCTATGAAAAGAAAACACAATCTGTTAGGAAAACACACTTATGATAGAATTTATTATCATAATTTGAATTATTTTCTTTATTCTGTAACAGAAATAAAAACAAAATGTGTGTTTGGGCCAAAATGGGGGTGGGTTAACATCAATCAAAGTCTGATTATGACAGGCTAATGAAAAATCATATTGATTTCTCTTTTATCCAAATGCATGTATTTTATATACACTTAGTAGCTTATGACCATAAATTAAATGTGATCCATACATGCTGGTACTTGTATGCTATGAGCTGATGGGCATGTCTTCCCTTCTTGCCCACAGGGGCTCGGTTATCAGATATTGAAGTTTTGTATTATTTGTTCCTGAATAATAAATTGAAGTTTTGCATGATTTGTGTCCGAATAATAAATTATATAAATGCAAGGTGAAGATAACGAACAGTGATCAATCTCATAACTCCTACAAGCAATACAAAATAGATAGTTGGGCAAACACGGACCCCTGGACACACCAGAGGTGGGATCAGGTGCCTAGGAGGAGTAAGCATCCCCTGTTGACCGGTCACACCCGCCGTGAGCCCCATATCATGATCAGGTAAACGGAGTTATCCGCAGTCAAATCAGTGTGCCAAGTACTTTAATGTACACATGATACACCTTTTTGAAAACCTCTAAAAAAGCGGATTTTGGTGGTGGATTTTATTTATATAATTTATTATTCGGACACAAATCATGCAAAACTTCAATTTATTATTCGGGAACAAATAATACAAAACTTCAATATCTGACAACCGAGCCCCTGTGTTCTTGCCGGTCTCCTCCGTGGCCGAGTGGTTAGAGCATTGCGCTCAAAATCACACGGCCTCTCATCTCTGTCGGCGCGAGTTCGAATCCCATTCGCGCCGGCAAGTGAGAAAGTTTTCCCAGTTTACTTTCGAAAGATCGGTGGTCTCTCCCCAGGTATCTGGGTTCTCTCTTCCACCAATAAAAAAAACTGGGTGCCACCAGATAACTGAAAAATTGTTGAGTTTGGCAGAAAACATCAATCAATCAATCCCCTTCTTGCCTAGATTTTCTCTAATTTCGACTAAATCCACAGCCCATCAGAGTACCATACAAGGGGATTTAGACACTGGGTACCATTAAGAAGCAATTCAATTCAACTTTTATATCTGGGGTCATTCACTTTCCCTCAGAGTTTCAGTATTTTCGCTGGACCCTGTAGGTTTTAACCTGAATTTCTTCAGTATTTGCCCTCGTGTATAATATATGCTAGGCATAATGCAGATACCTACATGATACATTTTTTTTTCATTACCCACTCTGCTACTCTCGCAATGTATAATAAAATATTCGATTCATTTCTAACACATGTATGCAATCCCTTACCATATCTTTAAATAAATTTGAGTAAATAAATTTAAGTGCGAAACTGTTCCATGCTACCGTGAAACTTAGATTTTGCTTTTTAAACATAAACCAACAATTCTTAATTGTGATTTCTTTTCTTCTTTAAAAAGGGTATTGACATCGCAATATTTAGTGGGAAGTTCCCAGGTATCATCCGCTAGCGACAGTCTACTGACAAATCCAGACATGCATTGGAAGGATGCTGATGTGGAGGACACAGGAACACCTGATCCCAGAACTGTGGCATTTCATTCGGGGTGACAACCTGCCTTTCAGTTGGTATGACTCTTTGAGGTTGAATATAGGGTTAAATCAGTGTAAATTTGATTAACATTCAAATAAATCCAGATAATACATTCACAATTGGAATCATGGCATTATGGTACACTGATATGTGTGTACCATTTTACTGTTCCTTTTTTGGTGGGTTTTTTTTTTGCTGCATAACTAGGGATCGTATACATACAAAATGAGACAAAACAATTTCTAATTAGTTTCTAATTATAAGGTATGACACGTTTTAAGGTATGGTGGCCAATACTGATTTTATTTGCAATTTTCTTTCAGATATGGGACCCTATTATTCGGAGAACTGCAGATTTTATGAAGCTGTCTTTGACAGAAGATTTGGTTTTCTCCATCTGTGTTGCCACCAACCATTATGCTGAGATGGTCATATCTAGGGGGAAGGGTTGCCATATACTTCCCAAGGAAGTTTTCAGCCTCTCACTGAAGAGGAACTGTACAGGTATTACTAGTTTTAAAAACCGATATTGTGGCAGTGATTTCCAGTTTCAAAAGAATAATAAAATGCATAGTAAAAAGATTACCTTTACCAAAATTAATCTGGCTGTGAATGTAACTCATTTATTAAATGTGTACTACAATTACCTCTGATAAAATTTCATAAGTAATTAAATGCATACTTTTCAGAGGGCCTTGATTATCGAAAACATTTACAGAGCCAATTTGAGTATTCAAAAGCTTTGACAATACATTAGTATTTAGGACTAAGTATTAAGAAATACTTTTTTTTCCAGATTTTTGTGCATTATCTTATACACGCCTGCTGTGAAGTTCCAGTCGATAGACAGATATTGGTCAACGCATGCCCCTGTCGGAACAACTCGTTATCAAGAATTATGTCTAGAAATAGGTTTCAAGAGGTTGAATATAAGAACATTTTTGTTAAATATGATGCAAGTACATTTAAATCTAGTGATTGAAAGTAAGTACTTGAACATTCGCTTATGTTGAACTTGGAGAGGAAAAATGGTTAGTACTTTTTGATAACATTTGATAAGGTGTTGTTGCTTAGCAACCAAATATAACTGAATAAAAAATAGATTATTTTAGATTAACAATAATTGAAAGATCTTTGTTTTAATGTTGCAATACTTATTCTATTTAATGGAACATAATGGCAAAACGTCATATTATTAGAAAATGATGGACAAGTATATAAAGTACGAAGTTTCCATTTGATGATCTTTGACCTTAATTCTCTTCATTACATTTTTTGTTAAAAACCTTTTAAAATGATTAAGATCTATTTAAAGATTATATTTTTAAAATAATGTGACATTTACTAATCATCATGGATTGTAATTACGTTTAAATTGTGTCGAATGGATGCAGAAAGGCAAATTATGGTCAAAATTGTACTATGAGTGTTGTTACTTAGCAACCAAAAATATTTGTTTGTCAATAAAATTGATTAGTTTGATTTTGTTCTTTTTATAGTATATTAAAAGGCACATTAGCTCATACATTTAGAATTTCCTATTTTTGACTCTAATCTAGTGAGAGGGGTCGTAATATATATATTTCAGAGAAAAAAGATTGCAAAAATGTGCACTTATATGACCTTTGACCTCGTAGACCTATATGAGGTCATGGGATACATTGACAAATTTTATAAGAAATTGTTCCCTGTCCAATTCCTAACAAAATTACATGTCATATGCCTACCCCAAATCGTGATCCATGCAGATTTAAATCGATTTTAAAATACTGTCATTTAGTCTCTAAAAACCTCTAAAATGTGCCGGTAGAGAAAGGGTTAATGGAAGTCAGCCATTATGACGATGTAGAGTACGTCCTTAATATTAAAACGGAGGTCTCCTGTCACTTGAAACTGGCGTACGTTGGCACGTTAAAGTACCTCCACTGCTACGGCCCTGAGCGCTAAGCATAGGTCTAAATTTGTGACACTTCGCCTACAGCTTGTGGCGTCTCAATATGAGTAAATAAGTTCCCGATGGGATGTGAATTAACAACCACTAAAATGATTACTTTTCTGTACATGTATTAGACTGTGATTGTTGTCTCCCCTTCTTTGTGGGGGCGGGGTACATTACAATCTTGCTATCTTCACATCCCCACATCCCTATGTACATCATAAGATATCACCAGTGCAGGATTGACTCTAAACATTTTCCCTGGATGATGAAATGAATAAAAAGTGAAATGTTTAATTTTGAAAACAAATGTGGGATCAAACTTGATCATGTGAGTGTATCCATGTTAATGGTTTTGGTTTGCTCATTTCTGCTATTGGATTGTTTACTTTTAAACAGAAGATTATAAGAAAAATATATTTTCCCAGATTTCAACGATAATCTAAACCGTAAAATCTCAGTAAAATACCCGCATAGGCGTTGAATGAATTTGATGTAATATGATCTTTTTTATTGGAAGTTGAACTATGTTCAATCTCCCTGGGTCATCACGCACTTTTCTGCGCAGTAATTTGTATTGATTTGTATAGTGGTCGTCAGCGGGGGTTCTGTGTCAGCTGATTTACTCCTAGGTAAATCAACATAAACTTTTATAAACATCCGCCATTAAATAATCCATGTAACTTTTCTGAATTAATCTAATTTTGATAATTGATATGTAAATAAATGCAATGATATTGTATTCAAATCAATTTGAATACAAGATTTCGATCAAATTGATACTGATAGACATAGAAAAATAAAAGATAAGGTTGAAAATTGTCGTTTGTAGCGCAGCGTCACCTATAAACATTGATAGGGAAACGAACGACAACTGCACACAAGCCCTATTGACACCGTGGCGCGAAATATCGAATATGGTGCGAAACCTCAGAAAATTTACAAGAAATAACTCTACAACATTGTGTATGTGTATATATTTGTTTTTTTTTTAATGTGATATAAAAAATGCTTACATGTTACATGTAGATTGAATTAAAACACGTCATTCCCAGTCAACAACTTTCGATTGGGATCGGAATACGAAATAAAATTTCTTATATCCGGTGGCAAAGTGAAACTGCTTCATGCTTCAAGTTATTGAATTACGTAGGAATTGCACGTTACACATTAGAGAACTGTTCATTTTAATAAAGAAAGTCACAAAATAGATACAAAATGAGTGTACCTTATTCATTACTGTTAACGAGCTTTCGTCGACTATAATCTCGAAATGGCGTGTTTCGCTGCGCTTGATGACGGTAAGGTCCACATTTTCTACGTGAGTAGTGTGATATTTGTTTATGAATTTTTTGCGCATACATGGTATGTCTCGGCTAGGAATAATGGAAACTTTCTCACCTATGTATGTAAAGACATATTAATCTCTATTTTTAAAAATGTAGAACACTTTTATCAAATGACAATGTTTGAAAACGCTTAGAGCCCTGATGTCAGAATTTCCTTTTCCAAGACATCAATATGTCAAATTCATTATCCTTTTTGAATAGTATGTACCATACTTTGTACCAGTTATCCATTTTGAATCCCCTATTACAATGGGATTTTGCTGCACTCTGTAATGTTTGAGTGGATGTCATGAGTATGTGTCAAACAGAAATTTTAAGAGCATGGGATAAGGTGCTGCCATGTATTACTTCACTATCAAAGTTTAACCCAGTTGCCACAATGTTGAATTTATGCTGCAAAAAGGACTGGAAATTGCTCTGGTCAAAACACATTGTTTATTTGTCTACAGATGAAAGAGACATGAGGATTCTCCCTCACAAACTGAAGGAAAAAAAATAGTTATGGATCTTGTACATGTATAGTTTATTAATCACTATAGATTTCCAGCATCACAAGTCTGATTCCACTGTATGCTTTCCATACTGTCAGGTTCATTCACCCCCTGTTTGAGCCACAGTATAATATCCCAAATACCTTGGCAACAAATAACATTATTTGACTAGTGTTTCATTTTTAGCGGAGTTGCGATGAAGTCGAACTCGGCTTATGATCTGATGAAGTGCCTTTGGGTGGGCAGGCGGGCACGCATCAACATTTCATTTCCGCACCATAGCTCTTGAGCAAATTATAGGATCTCATTCAAACTTATATGGATTGTCACCCTCAGTAAGATGAGGAAGCCTATCGATTCTGGGGTCACTAGGTCAAAGGTCAAGGTCACTGGCTATAAATAGACTGAAATTTGGAGAAAATTTTGTTTTCCGCACCATAGCTCTTGAACGAATTATAGGATCTCAATCAAACTTAGATCGATTAAGTAAGACAAGAAGCCTATCGATTCCGGGGTCACAAGGTCAAAGTCACAGTGGCTATAAATAGACTGAAATTTGGAGAAAATTTTGTTTTCTTCACTATAATTTTTTAACAAATTATAGGATCTCAATTAAACTTAGATGGACTATCGCCCTTGATGAGACAAAGAAGCCTATTGATTTTGGTCAAGGGTTAAAGGTCAAGGTCACACAGGATTTAAGTCGGCTGAAATTTATGTACGCAAAATTTTGCTCCCTGCTTGATAATTCCTGAAAACATTTCTGCCGGTTCCCTCTATGCCCATTCCTTGCGCAACTTGGCTTGTACATTTCCGATGCCCGACAATTTTTAATTTTTTTGCATTTCATTTATTTTGAGTTATTATACAATTATTTACCATTCCATTGATCCTCTACAGGACTGTAGTATACTCAGGTGACAGTTTAGCATATTGGACTAGCTTTTCAAGTAATGAATCCTTAGAATTAGCTATAACTAGGATTAAACTTGAATGTATATATACAGGGGAAAAACTTCTTCATAACTGCAAGGCATTGATAACCATATTGATTTGAAAGTTTGGGCCATAATATGTGGTCACATTTTTCATGAGAATATAAAGGGGTGAAATCATAGAAAACAACAACACGACTTCAGTTACTCGAGGAGCGTTGTGGCCCACGAGGAGCGTTGTGGCCCATGGGCCTTCCATTATCCATGTTTGCTGTTGTAACGCTTTGAAAAACAACAACAGTTGATTTGTATCTAAAATCATGATAACATTCAGTCATTTATCCCCCTACCCTTCCAGTGCTATCTTTTCTAACTGAATTTCCACAATGTTCAACTCCCACGAGTACTTTAAGTACTTTGATTTGAGGAGTGTGGCCTGCTTTGTTTTTTATTCATACAAAAGTACATAAAATGACCATGGAACTCTACCCCCCCCCCCCCGCACTTTCCCCCGTGTTCGTAGGTTTCAATTCAAAACTATTACATTTGAAAAATTCCATAAAGAAGATTTCAAAAGATTATGTTGGTGAACAAATGACAAATTGTTTTCGCGATGACTTCTATCCCTTTAATTTCATTAATTTCTCATTTTTGTTTCCTGAATCTGATAATTTTAACATTGGATCCTCATAGTAAATAAAATGTCCAATGTTTATATCAGTTATATATACACTGTGACAGTGTTTGTAGTATTCATGAACTTCAGACTCTTTACAAGTTGTTGTTTGTGATGTACTCATTGTTTGATATGTATTTTTTCCCAATTAAAAATATTGTTGAAACTCTCTTCCTCCCCGGGAATATTCCAGTTAAAGCCAACCTATGTTTACATGCACAGTACGCATGAAATCTGAAATGAAAACTATGAAATAGACAAGGATGTGCAGTACATACGTATACCTATCAATCATACACTTAATCTACAGTGAATCGGATTTATAAGTATCACACTATTTACTTCAAATTCATTTTATGAATAACATTTTCTTTCAGACCAGTTCTCCTCCCTGTCTGATGACGAGGTGTACGTGTTATTCTGTTTTCTGTGTTCTGACTCCGGTACCCCCGACTTTACTGATACAAACTGTCTGGACATTCTTAATGAGATACAAAAGGAGATGTACGGTAAGGGCAGTGTAACAAGTGAGGAGGCTCAGCGGACTCTGGACGGACTGAAGTCACGTGGATTTCTTTGGGATCAGGACGGCGTAGACATCACTGAGGACGTCAAGGATGAGACCATGTACCGTGTTATAGAACGTGGTATAAACCGTAGTGTTACACCGTTCTACGTGCATCGTTTATACAGTTATACTACAGCAGTGAGGTATCTGAGATCACACAGATACACCAGGAAGTCTGGAGAGAAATGTGTCATTATTGACGACTCGTTAGTTGATTACTTACTCATACGCCGTCTACAGATGAACATACTGACCCACGTCACCATGGAGGACACGAGTATCTGTGATGAAGTGTCACGGACATGTAAGTTGATATTCTCATCTTGTTGTTAATTCAAATGGAGAACAATCTCTTGAATATTCTCTTAACGTTGATTAGTACATGTATATCGACATTCTTAAATCATGTTACATGCTATAATTTCTTCTAATTAACTCGATTCATTAACATAACTGAGGATTCACACTTTCATTTGAATATCGGCCAAATTAAACATTGAAGTTAGAGTTTCTTGACTGACGTTATATATCATATGTCTGTCTCAGTCCTGTTATTCAGTATCTCACATCGCTATATCTAATGTACATTGTATCCTCTGTATCTACACATCACATGTAAGATGTCACTACTGGGAGATCACTCTTATTCTGTATATCTTAAAGTTAACACGTAATACTGCTTTCTAAACACTTACAAAAGTGAAAAAAATACCCAATAATGACGTATGAGGGATCATATGAGAAAGAGAACATTACAGGTGTTGGCAATGTTACAACACAGTGGTTCTCTACTTGCAGTTTTAAGTTACTATATATGTACAGGGGCGGATCATAAACTTTTAAACAAAATTACGTCTTCGCACCATTAGTAGCATACGGATGTACTTCATGGTATACCCCTATAACCGTATGATCTGGTATTCATGTGAGTCATTTTAAAACGCAAAGTTCAGTAACAACATATAGATGTGCATGTAACTTTAAAATATTCAACTAGGTGATTTAAAGGGGTGGGGGGTGGGGGGTAGTTATGCCATACATGTACGTATATACTAGCTGCTGCTACTCGCTACAAACAACTTTTCTTTTTTAAAAAGTGAAGACATCGGATTCGAATACTAGATGTAAGTTTGTATAAGTAAAATGAATGAATTTCACTGCGTGAAATTCAGAATTTTGACCATGAGTTCTCTGTTATGACCAATATAGTTGGAAGACTTAATTTATATTGAGTTATATAAAGAAGGGTGGGGTATAGCAATTTCTGAACATGATATAAAATATACAAGTTCGTGATATTCTAGAATTCCTTTGCACTTTCTTTTCACATTTGAAATTGGATACCCTATGTTTGACTTGAGCTTTTGTAAATGAAGCAGCAGTATGCCTGGTTATGCCTTGGGAATTCTCCTTTGTTATATATATGTATTCCTCAACACATTTTCGAACAATCTAATGAACTTCTAAATAATCTGACACAGAGTGAGGAGCGTGTAATTAATCGATATTTATTTATATATTATTCAGTGAGCATCCCTCTAGATAAAGTACGCATGACTGAGAGTGAACGAGGAGCGTTTTTAGAGGACTTACAGAAGACCGGAGAGTGTGTACAATCACAGGGCAGTGTACAACACGTCAAATGGCTCTGGAGACTATACCATGAAGCGAGACCTGACATCGTGAGATCCTGTATAGGTCCCCACCCACACTGGGATATTTACATCATCAACAACACGGCTTACAGAAAGCACAGTAAGTCGAAAGAAATAAACACGGCTTACAAAAAACTTTCTTTGATTTACTTCAAATAGTTTGTTAGAATACATAATCTCCATCAGCTGTTGGTGCAAAACCGCAAATGTAGACCTACGCTTAGCGCTCAGTGGCTTTGCATTGAGGGTTTTTTAACGTGCCAAATCAAAAAGCTTATTATGAAGGGGAGCAGAAATTACAGAGAGAATAGGGAGTCACCCACGGAACCCACCGTTTCATATTCTTTATACTACTGTAATGCATGTATGTATATTAAATCCATTAACTAACCATGAAAAATATTTAGCAGGTGCCTTGGAGTAACATCCTTTCCCCGGGTTTGTCATTTTTATGAGGTTACACAATGAATAAAGCCCCCCCCCCCCCCCCGCCGAAAACAACAGATCAAATACTTTTTCCAACAACACTATTTTCGGGAAAATCAAACTTTCCTTTCATCGAACTAGATGTTTTCAAGATGATTAAATCTAATTTAGTCCTCCAGTTGGCATATAATACATTTATGTGACACATTAAATTTTAAAGCCTCCTAGGCCGAGTGTTTAGAGCATCGCGCTGAAAGTCACCCGGCATCTCACCTCTGTCGACGCGGGTTCGAACACAGGCACCTTAAGTATGGATATTACTAACCTCCCCCCTTTTTTGTTTAGAATATTTTGATGGCAATAATTTCTCTGAAATGTGTGAATTCCCAGTCTATCCCATCCCTCGTTCGATTCATGTAATCGTTTCACGCCTTTTTTAAGCTTTAGAGATTGACCTTCTACCGGTATAATAAAATGCACGTGGGATAGTAATATCCATACTTCAGGTGGAGGTGGTTCGAATCCATTGTACCATAGCTTGGCGTGCTTTCTTTTGTTAAAAGTGTGGGTTATCTGTACATAACCCACACTTTTCTTCAAACCCCGCCCACATTCTCGAAAAAACAAATCAACATCACTGTCCACTGTATGAAGTTCCTCCAGATCAAAATTGCACATATCAAACACGGATAACTGACTCAGACTAAATTCTCCAAATACATTATAGATATTCACACTGAATCTCACTTACATGTAAACCTTAATACAAGATAATATCGTCAATGGTCTCGTCCCAAAGACTTTCTATTTCCATATTCTCCTCAAGTCGAGAAACACGTGTAAGTAGAAATACGGGTATCATTTATAAAGAGTTTCATAAAAGACCCAGTCACGTGATAAGAACGCGTTTGAGAGATAAACTTGTTTAGCGAACAGAGTGAATCAGACTTGTGTTTCTTTTATGGTTTCGCGTCTTACAATTCTTTTTTTTTTTTCTTATGTTTCTCCATTTTTTTTTTTTTAAATCTATTGTGTATACATGTAAATGTTTTTCCAGCCAATTTAGTCAAAATATGTATTAAAATAAAAATATCAAAACCAACAGTCCAAACATTTATATGCACTTTAAAAACGGCTTTTTTAAAAAACAATTAACGAACATACATTTTTCGGTGATAGAAAGTCATTATGATAGAAATATATGGTGTTCAAAGTGTAATGTAAAGACATAACAATTGGCATCATATTGTAAACAGGCGACCGCGCTTCCGAAAGCTATAATAAAATATAGTGAATAATAGTAAACTATGGTACAAGTCACTTACCCCATATAATATTGTTGATTATGTTCAGATACCCGATGGGCGTGGTCATAATGACACTCGGGAGCTACGCTCCCTCGTGTCATTATGACCACACCCATCGGGTATCTGCACATAACCAACAATATCATATGGGGTAACTACTACGTAAATGAGAAAGTTTCCCATTTTACTTTCGGAAGGTCGTGGTCTATTCCCAGGTACATCGTATCTGGGTTCTCTCTTCCACCAATAAAAACTGGATGTCACCAGATAACTGAAAAATTGTTAAGTGCGGTGGAAAACATCAGTCATTCAATAATTGAGTACGTTGGGTATAAATTTTTGCCTCATTTGGGATGGATCGATGAAAAAGTTCGTACATTTACCGATACCCTGCGGATTAGTGTTGAACCTGAAGAAAGACTGAAACAGAACCAATGAGAGTAGTGACGATTATGATCCATATTAAGTGGTTTGTTGGTTGTAGATATAATTTTTCACTCTTAAGGAAATACGTCACCGTTTCCTTGGCGTTTACGGCCTTTGAGCAGGGAGGGATATTTATCGTGCCACACCCGCTCTGACATGGGGCTTCGTTTCTCATCCGAAGGACCGCCCCATCAGTCGCCTATTACGACAAGCAATACGACTTAATAAGATAATGTATTATCGTTGTTTTATACATACTACATTTCCTGTTGTAAGTGTACATATGCACGGTATTATGTGTATATTGATACATGTACATGTGCGTTATTGACGCTTTGCTACGAAAGGGGGGGGGGGATCGGGATTAGCGAGAAATACTCGCAAAATGCGAGTACATTTGAAAAATAGCGAGTATAAATAGTGGACACTCGAAAATCTTAGCAAGTGGTGATTTACAAATTATGACCGTATCGTATCCGTTTTATACGGTGATGCGCTATTCGCTTTTCTTAAACTTGCACTCTGAATCATACAAACGCTTACATGGACGACCGATTTCAACTACCGTCTCTATCCGGATTATTCTTTTATGATTTTTTTTTAAGAAACGCGGACATCGCGCATTGCATTATGATGGAAAACATAGACATGTGCCACGAGTCCTGTTTACTTATAGGGGTGATTACATTGAATTGAAGTACGAGGTTTTTGTTATTCATTTATCTTTTTTTTAAACCGTAGTCTATGTTTTACCAAGTCTTCCGGAAGTTAGTTTTATCAGAATCATTAGACTGTCCTATCTAAATTATTTTATTCTCATATTGAGATACTGCTGCGGCCCTAATATGCTTCCGTAGGTTGTAGTGAAGGCACGTGTGCACTGCTCACCGCGTAAACGATTATCAAAAAAGTTCATGCGACCCGTGATCGTGCTGTTTATAAAACCACGAGTCCGCGATTCGCTTTGAAAAATCACTAGTGACAACCCTGATGTGGCATGGAATTGGAAGACTGAATCTAGGCCTGCGGTAAACAGGTTGTGGATTAGAGGTGCGATAATCAAGATACCTATACATTGCACCATATGACTTACGTAAATTAGTGTCTTGTTCAAACGATGCCTGTTGACCCACTAGGCCCAGTAAGGATGGGGAATATCATTGATTAAAAAAAAAATGAAAAAAAAAATAATTGAACACTGCTTTACTATTTTTATTCTAGCTTGTATGTTTTCATTTTAGCCTGTGCATTTTTTACTCACAGGCTAAAATTAGCCTGTGGTAGAAAAAGTTACTTTCGACCCCTTTGGGGGGGGGGGGGGGTCATATAAACCGCGCATGTTATTTCCATTCTCTACCTATAGATGTTGCTGATCGCTAACGCCTCTACCAATGCCGAAATTACTAAATTCTTATTAAACGCTTTATCAAATTTGATACTAACGTTTGACCTCGCTTTGTCAATTTATGATGCAGAATCATAAGATAAAATTATTTTGGTGCATTTTTTAAAAAAATCCAAAGTTTTGCTATCTTGTCCACATAAGTCATTCCCATTCTTAGATTCCGTTCACTTTTCGGTTCAACATTTTACTAACAAGAGAGAGAGAGAGAGAGAGTTGAATAACTGGCCACCGTCGGTTAAATTAAGCGACGACCGCCAGCTGATTTATATGGCGGTCGCCAGATAATGAATTAAGTGGCGGCCGTCAGATAAATTAAGTGGCGGCGCCTGCTAAATTGAAATTAATTCTATACCCCGACATTTATTGGCTTCCGTAGATTCACAACATTGTTAGCGAACATTACAATTTATATTAAAACCACGCGAATTGAGAACACCGCTCTCTGGATTGTAAGAAAGGGAATTTAAATTGGACAAATTCTAGTCAGAATTAGCATTTTTAGGCGTTGCATGTGACTTTCAGAAAAAAATGTGATTGATCCGTCATAGGTTTAGGAGGGATTGACATAAATAGGTACGTCGCTGGAATTTCTCTTACTTTAGGATTTTTCATCAATAAATATTGTTTCAGCTTCAAAATGGCAGCTTTCCTTTCAATGTCCTTTTTAGCTCACCTGACCTAAAAGCTCAAGTGAGCTTTTCTGATCACCCGTATTCCGGAGTCCGTCCGTCTGTAAACTTTTGACATTTTTGACTTTTTCTCAAAAACCACTGGACCAATTTCAACCAAAGTTGGCACAAAGCATCCTTAGGTAAAGGGAATTTTAAATTGTTAAAATAAAGGATCAGTCCACCTTCCAAGGGGAGAAAATGAAGAAAAGGTAAAAATAGAGTAGGGCATTAAAAAATCTTCTCAAGAACCACTGAGCCAGAAAAGATGAAATTTATAGATAAGCTTTATTCGGTAGTGCAGATTCTAAATTGTCAAAATCATGGCCCCGGGAGGGTTGGATGGGGCCAGAATAGGGGATCAAAGTTTTACATGCTAATATATAGGGGAAATCTTTAAAAATCTTCTCCTCAAGAACCACTGAGCCAGAAAAGCTGAGATTTATATGAAAGTTTCCTGATATAGTGCAGATTCTAAAATTCTTAAAACCATGGCCCCCGGGGGTCGGATTAGGCCACAATAGGGGATCAAAGTTTTACATGCAAATATATAGGGACAGTCTTTAAAAATATTCTTCCCAAAAACCACTAAGCCAGAAAAGCTGATATTTACATGAAAGCTTTCTGACATAATGCAGATTTAGTCTAGTCAATCTAGCAAATCACCTCAAAGTAATTGCAGCAGAAACAAACTCGACGGAATTTAATAAACAAAAGCGTGATTAACAAAATACAAAAAATCGAACAAAATCGGACAATGGGAAATATTTAAAATTTAGACTTAAATGTTTTAGTAAACCATCGATAATTTGTGATGTTTACGGCACGCCGTACACGTACAGGGGAGTAACTTAAGGTATCACACCGGTAACTGTCCAATCAAAATGAAGTTAGTCAATTGTAGTTCCATATATTTAAAGAAATATTTTTTTTCCTTGCGCGATTTTTCTCATTTCCTCTTCTTCTTTTCTCTTAATTTTTGTACCCCTGATTAGGAAATTTTGTGTAATTTGTAGAAATAATCAAGTGTATACAAAGGAACTATTTGCTGTTGGTAGCTGAGGCTACTTCCTGAGGTGCACTCCGGCTGTTTACACACATGTGAAAAACACGTGGATTTGAGGGTAGTCTTGTTTGCGGGTAATTTTTTTTCGAAAATGCCGCGTAGGGTGTTGTTTTTCTGGTGTCGGCAGACGAGATAGGTAACATAGAACGTGTCTGACTGCGTTATTCGGCATCAATTTTGTAAACTGATTTTTAATGATTTTTTCCCCTCTATAGTAATATATAGTGAAAATAATTACCGGTGTGATACCTTAACTGTGACAGTCATCGGAATAAAGTTATACACGACGATCTAAAGTGCATGTAATAAAAAACGCGATTAAACAGCTTAACAGTTGTATTAAAAAGGTGATTTTAAGACCTTCTATATACATACAATATTGCGCAGCATCTCATATTCTTTGCCGACTTCCATTCCCGGGGAACTTTCGCGAATAAAGCTTCAAAATATTTTGTTTGACCCTCTACTGAATTAATTTTAATTTTAAAACACAGTATTTACTTTAGAAGTTATGAATAATCAATTATAAATGAAATCTTAAAGAATTAGTGTCAATTTACAAGGGGGAATTACGGTTGTTAAAAAAAAAGTATGGAAAGCCATTCGGGTTAAAAGTTTCAGTTATTTTGTATCTTCATCATTTGAGCAAGCGTTTTGTATTAAAAACTTTTATAAAATTAAGTAAGTAAAGTATTTTTGCTTTTCTTTTTCAAATTCAGGTTTGGGGAGTCATTCATGGGTAATAATGATAATAAAACATTGATAATATAAATAATAAAAATCTATCTAATTAGTCTTGGGCTCACGACCTGCGGAACCACATCTCCTAGCAGCATGCGAACAGCGCGCTAGACCGCCCGGCCATCTATTCAAGACAAAACTTGTTTTCGATGACGATGGAATTCTCGCCAAGCTGGCACACGATCATTGAGAATGGAAATGGGATACAGTTATTTATCGTAAATTTTAGAAGATCATACAAAATGCACATTGTGTTTGAAATGTCTATATATAAAGCACAGAAATAGCAACGAACTTTGAAATAAACATAACTGCCCTAAGGGACGAAGTCAATGTCGGATGGAAATTTAAATTCAATTAGTTAGAGGGAGGGAAAAAAACTCCCGCAAATTTCTGTCATCCGACATCGATTACACTTTAGTGGAAAAAGGAAAAAGACAAGCCACTGTTGAATACCACATAATATTTAAAACATATTAATGAACATTTCATAGATTTAATGTACACTTTCATTTGTAAATAAACAGTAGAAAAGGTATACATAGTGTTATTTATAATCGTACGTTCCTTTTTTGTTATTCGATTAGTTTCAACATTTGTCATATTAAGTTTTAAAGGGGGGGGGGTTCTTGGTGAAAATTATGTGAACTTAGTTTTTTGTGAGACATTGAATTTTTGATCTTGCCCCTAAGTGAAGAATATCGTTAAAACCAGACGTCTTTTTAGGAACGAAACTTTGTCAATCCTTGCCCTTTGTAGATGCATTCACAGGATGTGACACAACGTCAAGAATGTTCGGCATCGGAACAGGTCCTGTATAGTCAAAATGTAGACAAATCGCGAAAAAATTCTGTATATGATTAGTTTTTAAATGGAGGCAGGCTACTGACAAACAAGTTGATGGTGAAGGGGTTTCAGCTGTTTCGTTTGAAGTCAGCATTTCGCAAAATGTATGGTCGTTATAACAATCTACTTTGCCAATATAACCTATCATTGGGTCAAATCTGTCTGACTTGTTTCATATAGATTGTTAGGCCATTTTTGGCACAATGATATTGAATAAGGGTAACTCCGTTTGCCTTATTAAGATATAGAGCTCACGGCGGGTGTGACCGGTCAACAGGGGGTGCTTACTCCTTATAGCCAATAGGCAACCTGATCCCACTTCTGGTATATCCAGGGGTCCGTGTTTGCCCACCTCTCTATTTTGTATTGCTTATAGGAGTTACGAGATGGATCACTGTTCGTTATCTTCACCTTCCTATATGAGTATTTCATCGAGAAAAAGATATATTCTGGTGTCGATGTCATATCGACTTTGTACGATGGAATACCATAGAGACACTTATAGGAGATTTGCTTTGTGAAGAATTGTCTAACACTATCATTTTTATAAGTTCAGTCATTGCCACTAACTACTAACTACAGCTGCAGAAAAGGAGCACTGCAAGAATTTTTTAAGTCATAGAGTGGACTAAAGAAATGATTTAATTTGGATCCTTCGAATTGGGGCTTATCACTGCTTTCAACAATTCTTGTATCCGTTAAAACTAAATTACAAGTCGCGCCAGATAAACTTTTGGAACGTTTTTCGCTGTAAATGCAAGGCAAATTGTGACACTAGCCGTTGTACTTGTAAAATCATGGACTGAAACTGTACTGCAATTAACTCAAATGATCACTTATATAATTATCAGGCACGTAGCAATAATGGCTCTACACCTTGTATCATTACATGCAAAGTTGATAAATGTTTACGTACAGAGGTCGATTTTTAGACAGATTTGTTTCCCTCCCTCCTCTTTTTTTAAAAATAGCATTGTCGTGAACTGTACACAGTGGAAGTGTAAAATGGAACTGAGAGAACAACCTTACTACCCCCCCCCCCCCCCCCCACACACACACACTCACACCAATGAAGGATTTTTATAACTTTGGATTAAAATTTACTTGTCAATTTTCAGGCAATATTGTGAAATTATCTTCACATCCCCCCCCCCCCTTTTACGATGCTGCGTGCCTGATTCCTTTTGCTTTTAATTATATGTGTCCATTGTTTTTAAAACAGATTACTCCTGAAATTCTCGGTATTAATTGCACAATAAATTTGGATAGAACTAAACATCAAATACGGCTATAACACCCCCCCCCCCCCTTTCCCAAACTCTAGAACTTGACGAAGAGCACGTATTAAAGATTTCTTTATAAAATCTAAGAAACTGAACCTTGTTTCGTCATAGATGTAGTACAAAGTTTTAAAACGAAGCTTAATAAAGAATTTGGTAACGTAAGCTTTACTATACACTGTTTGTTTTAAAATACTACATGTATTTATGTGAAACATAGGACCGGAATGGTAAGCGCGCCTCCAACTTCCGATGTAAGGGGAGTAACTGCAAAAAATGTAGGTCATCTTTTACAGACCCATTTTTGAAGGGGCATTTGTTTTGTGTTAACAGTTTATTTTAATGTATAAATCTTCATGTGGTAACTCATATATGCCTAATGGACAGGAAAAAGTATTTTCTTCCGAAATCCAGTTTTTAACGATTTTTTGTTGGAAAATGAAGATTAAATTTTGGTGAAGAAAATTTAGTTGTGGATTTGGACTTTTATTCTTAAATTCATAAGATCACTGTCATATTTTTTATAAAACAGTCATTTCCTATTATTTCCAGTTTTTCACTATTTTTGTTTTAGAAAAAGGTAGGTTTTCCCTACCTAAAATGGTATTTTTCATATACATTGCCAATAATCTATATATCTTACTTGTTGAGCAGTTTTTAAAATAAACCCTAACATCAATTTTTTATTGGTAGACTCAAATGTATGACAAAATGTGGGTTTTCTTCTTAAAATTTCAACCATTAACAATTATATTCAAAAAAGCAAGATTTTACCCAAAAATTACAGTCAAGGAAAAGAATATATTCTGCTGTAAAAAAAAAATAATCGAACAATCCCAGGTTGAAATTTGAGGTTATGAAACTTATTTTTACTGTATATTACATAAAATGGACATTTTCCTCAATTTCCAGTTTTTAGCGATTTTCATGAAAAAACACATCCTTTTACCCCAAAATTCCAATTTTCCATGGAAATACAAAAGCCGATTTTTAATATGTTGTTTGCATGTGTTTTCTTGCATGAATAATCAAAATTTCATTTCTGTTGCATGTTGCAATTAGTTGGAGGTTTTCCTCAGTTTTGAGCTAGATTGACTAGACTAATTCAAGTTTGTTCAAATCATGGCCACCCGGGGGGGGGGGGGGGGGGGGGGGGATGGGGCCACAAGGGAATCAAAGTTTTACATACAAATATATAGGATTTTGTTGGTTTTTTTAAAATCTTCTTCTCAAGAACCATTGGGCCAAAGAAGTTCACATTTACATGAAAGCTTTCTGACATGTGTAGATTCAAGTTTGCAAAAAACATGGCCTCCAGGAGTAGGTTCGGGCCATAATAGGGACTACGGTTTTACATGCAAATACAAATGTAAAGTCTTCTGATATGGACCAAGGTAACTCAGGTGAGCGATGTGGCCCATGGGCCTCTTGTTCTTCTAAGCTTGTCATATATGTTCAAGGACACATTGTTTTCAAATATGATACAAATCAACGGGTTTCAAGTGAAACATGTATTTTAATTACAATTTCCAATTTTCGTCGATATTCCATCCATTTAGAGTGCTTCATCTTCAAAATAACAGCTTTCGTTTCAATATTTTTTCTTAAAGGAGACATTTCTTCAAATCATGATCCTCGTGGGTAGGATGGGGGCCACAATATAGTGTCAGTATTTTGTATGAATATATAGAGGAACACTTTTTTAACAGTAGACTTACGAATACTGATATTAGTAGGCAAACATGCTCAGGTAGTGCAGATAAAAGTTTGCTTTCAAAATGTTCTGAAGGAGTCCTGCTTATGCATATCGATATGCAAATATCTCCAAGCTTTACAGAATCATTTAATTTTACATGTTGCACGCTTTTTCGTTGATTGAAAAATTATTGGAATATCGTATTCAACAAAAAAATAATAAATAGCAGGAACTACTTTCTATTAGAATGTTGGGGATTCCTCTGGATGCTTCGTGTTTATATATAGATTAGGGAATCCTGAAAAGAAAAAAAAACTTAATATTTTTATCGACATATAAATTTATTAAACAAAAACAAACAAATATCAAATATAAATAATAATTAATTATGCAAAATGAAATAAAGATGGCTATTTGAGACACCCCCCCCCCCCCTAATATGACAACGCGCTTCTGTTTCTGCAATTTCGGGCTGAGAGTTAAATGTATTCAACCGGGAATGACAATAGTCCAGTTTGCACCTTGCGACAACTTCCTTCATGTCACGAACCCAAATACCAGATCCACCGCACACTGCCTCAGAGACACTGTAATATCGTAGCCCTTAACGATTATGGTTCCCAACTCCGGCATAATATGTTTATGAGTGGGCACCGAGACGAGGCATCCGTACGACGTTACAACAGCTGTGACGCCTTCGAAGTTCACTGATAAAACTCGAAAAACGCTCTGTAACACTCACTTGTCCACCTGGATGCCGTGACAACCCTCAAGAGAACCCTATACCTGGCATCCCACATCATGACTATCACGTGTCCCACGCTTTCCGTTATTACCGAAATCGAACTTTGCACATAATTCCAGTTCCACTCAACAAAATTCCAGCAATTTTCTCTAAACAGGACTTATCTCTAACTCATCCTTTTATAACTACATTGTTCAGTCCACAAGAAATCCGTTTGCTCAACAGTAAACAACACCATCTCGAAATGATATATAATGTAGTCTAAGAATAACTCGTTAATTCAACTCAAATCATATCTTTTATCAGATCAATGAATTGAATGAATATTGTTTAGCGTCCCTCTCGAGAATATTTCACTCATATGGAGACGTCACCACTGCCGGTGAAGGGCTGCACAATATAGGCTTATGCTCGGCGCTTATGGCCATTGAGCAGGGAGGGATTTTCATCGTGCCACACCTGCTGTGACACGGGACCTCGGTTTTTGCTGTCTCATCCGAAGGACCGCCCCATTTAGTCGCCTCTTACGACAAGCAAGGGGTACGGAAGACCTATTCTAACCCGGATAAATGATTTTTATCGTTGGAATAAGGTATTCCACGAAAAAAAGAAGACCTAATTCCTTAATTCTAATTTGTTCAAATTGTGTTCTGTAGGATGCGCACAATATGGGATTAAAGTTTTTACACGGGAATATATAGGAGAAATCTGTGAACTTTTTCTCAATCGCGGGAGCTGAGTGACAGAGTTCGCTTCATAACCGGGAGGTTGTGAATTCGAGATTTAAAACTTGAACATATGTAGTCAGCGTTCCTTCGCCATGCAGGCGATCGACATCTAGAAATGAGAATCACGGTTCTTTTGGGGTTATGAACTTAATACGGGAGTCCCTTGTCGCGGCAGGCGCTGGCACGTTAAAGAAACCACGCAGCTACAACCCTGAGTGCTAAGCATTGATCGGTTTTATTTTTATTTCACCAAAAGCTGCTGACGTCTCAATATGAGTGAAAACTCTCGACGGGACGTAAAACAATCAATCAATTTCAATAACAGCAGGGACCTGAATAATCATATCAATATGTAAACATCACCAGGTAGTGCAGATTGAAGTTTGTTCAAATCATAACCCAAGGGGGTAGAATTTGACCACGATAAGGGATTGGATTTTTATATGGAAATGTAGAGGGAAACACCTTCATACTCTTCTCATGGACAGCAGAGGTGAGCTTAGTCATTATGATATTAATATGCGAACCTCTTCAGGTAGCGTAATTGAGGGTCCCGAGAAGTAGATCGGGACCATAAGAAACCGGCCATAATGACCTACATTTCTGCACTCAGCCCCTTTACACCGGAAGTTCAGAGGGGGTACCATTGCGACCCTAAGCATTAACAAACAGTGCATAGTAAAGCTTACGTTCCCAAATTCTTTATTATGCTGAGGTTTAACAGGTCGTTTTATATCTATGGAATTAAACAAGTTTTAATTGCTTCGATTTTATGGAGAAAACTTTTAAAATATGTATTTGTCTAATTGAAGAGTTGGGGAAGGGGCTGGGTGTTATAGCCGTGTTTGATGTTTATTTCTCTCTAAGTCATAATGTAATTGATATGGAGAATTTCAGAAGTAACCAGTTTTAATAACAGACACCTTGAAATTTAAAGCACAGTGAAAGCATTCGATATGATCAGATAAGTAACATCGTTAGAAAAAAAAAGGGGGGGGGGGCTGACTCACAATATTGAAAACTGAAAATTCTTGACAAGTAAATTTAAAAACAGAAATTCAAAGCTCTAAATCCTAAATTGCAGAAGAAAAGGGACAAAGGTTGAACTTTCAATTAACAGGTTGCATTTTACACCTTCACTACAATATTCCTGAGATGCTATTTTAAGAAGGGGGGGGGGGGTAAGCCTACAAGTATATGTAGATCGACTTCTGTATGTAAAAATAACCAACTTTGCATGTCATAATAAAAGTGGGCAGACACTTTGATGCGACGGGCCTGATAGATGTCTTTGTGCTCATTTAATTTATTGCAAAGAAATATTACACTAGATATCCCAATCGAAATAATTAACGTGTTCGGTTTATCGACGCCTGATGCACATCTAGCAACAGGTAAATTTGTTCAGTGTGAAATGATAAAGTTCCTGATGTTTATTGCGTTGGTTGCAAATGATTTCAAACATATCTAATTGAATAGAATTTTGGTTTTTGAAAATAACGATAAAAACTAATAATGAAGAATTGCTGATATACTAATCAATAGACAGCCTGATTCTGATCTAAAGAAACTGAGGACTAGTTAATGTTTACATATGATAATTAAATCATGATCGTAAAATGACTGAAATATTGTGCAAGCGGCGTAAAACCATATTCAATCAATCAATCATTGCTTGCGAGAAAATCCACACAAAGGACATATATAGACTAAAGTATTAATGTTCAGTCAGTCAGGAAATTAATGAAAACAAATTAATTTCAAGATCAGCTTGGCCACACTAAATCATATCAAAATGCAAACTTGCTTAAGTTGTGTGTATTCAAGTTTTTTTGATGCCCTAGGACTAAAATACATGTGGGATGGGGGCGTGGTGGTAGGGGGCATATTATCGTTGCCCTGCCTATCTGTCTGAAACTTGAACCTTGCCTATAGCTTTTGAATGGTGAGTGACAAGGCTCTCCTATTATATAATACGCATTCATTGTGACAGAGCCTTTTGGCACCAGACCTTTTAACCGTGTAACCCTGTCCTCTGATTTTGATCTACGCTTAAGAGAACATGATATAAACAATGACTTGTGAACTGTTTAAGGTGGGGTAATCATATTTTCTCTATAAAATTCTCATAATAAAGCTTTATATTTTACATGTATACCATGGTTGTTTACCTTGTGACCTTGAATCATGGTTATGCCGTAACCCTACTGGGCTAGGTTGGGGTCATAACATGAAGTCTAAATTTTTCATACGAATCAGTATTGCATTTTTTTTTTTGTAAACAGCTGTAGAAAAACAGGGTCAATATGACTCAGGTGACCGATGTGGTACAACGTGTTTTGCGAACTTTTCTCTAGCGTCTTTGGTGTTGTGAGATCCTTGAATTGAGCAATAGTTCCTCTCCATATGCATCTCATAGAATTTCAAATAAAGCGATCAAATACCAATATTTACAACATATTAAAAATTGAAGCGGGGCGATATATCTTCCGTAATGAGAAGATAACTTCTGCAATGAACGATAACTCGGGTTTATTCATATTCCGAATTTGACATAGATGATAAAAAAAACTCACCAGAAAAGAAATATAGGCTATTCCACATCAAACATATCAAAAATGTTATGAATGACCATGCATTGAATTGACCGGCCGGGATTCGAACCACGGTATTTCACATGCGGGGCGAAAGCTCTAACCGCTAGGCCACCGCGGCGGTCTTGTCATTTGGAAAAATGTTTCTAAACTCCATAGTTAAAACTTGATGATCATGTGCATTTAGAAAATGAATTTTATTTTTGGAAAAACTGCGACTCTTAACGCCAGCAAACTTCATGAAGCCCATCACCACTCCATGACAAGTATGCTGACGTAAAGCGTTGTAGTTCTTATCCTCACATTTTTCAAAAAATGATTTTTTTTCACATTTGCATTCTACTTTCATTTCTGCCGGAAGTTCCAGTCGTTGATTTTGACGTACGAGATTTAGTAAAAGATTAATACGCTCATTGTTCACATCTGTGTCACATTTATGAAGAAATCTTTTTCAGTAGGACAATTCGCGTGCACACACGGTGAGTTTCATTAAATGAACGGTATCAAAGTTAATGATTGGTCTGCTACATGTATGTTACTGGACTTTAAAAACAATGTGCGATTAGCTAGGTAGGTGTGTGCGCAGCTGCTAGCTCAGAATCCGCAGATACTTGGAAGAACATTGTTGAATGAGAGGCGGCAATTAAACTTCCTCACAAGGCAATTCCCGTAAATAACACGCCTACACACTGTTATTAGTGACAATGGTGGACATACTCGTTATTAGTTAACAAAATCACATTTCCGCCGCATTCCCAATGACCCTCATTTTGCTTGTAGGGTTTGAGAGATGTGAGTGAATTTCCAGCCGTTAAAAACGTGATGATATGTTTATCAAGATTCATTTGCACGCCATTCACATTCATAGGGAAATGGATATCATTTTAATTGATACAGATATCAAAGGCAAAATCAATGGACATGTAAATAAAAGAAAGTGTCCTTTCGTAGAGATATGATCCATCTGAAAACTACCGAAAACGTGGCTAGATTGGGGATTCCTCCTCTCTCATTTATCATTTTAATACTATTGAAAGTTCAGTTTAATGCATTCATGCTGCATACGGTGTCATTCTTTGGACTGCGATCGTTGTCATATCAAATACACTGCATATTTGATCCATTGTAATGAATGAGTCTTTGTTTGTTTGTTTGCTTTATTTCTATAGACGCTTTAAATTTTAGAAATAAACAATAATGACACCATATTTATATAGCACCTTTTTCATACACTATGTACGCTCAAAGGGGCTTTACAATGCAAATATACCTTACAACAGAATGTTATTTTCATTTGCTGAAAGTGTACATGTAGGCCTACATGTAATAATGATAGCGTTCTGAATACTGCCAGCTTACAGATATGTTTGTCTGGAGCAAATCATCTTCATGAATGAATTCGATTAAGCTACAAGAGTTACACTGGTAAAATTGCAATTAGTATTTAACTCGTTTTGCACGAGTTTTAGCAAGAGTGACAGGTGTTTCAAAATGATGGCGTTTTTGGAAGAAATGTAGTGTGAGGATTGAATTTCATGATATTTTGTATTAGAATATGTACAGTATAAATAAACACATACTACATAATATGGTTTTGATATACATTTATAAAATACAAAATATTCCATTTAAATGCCCTGAGTGACCCTTTACACTAACAACAAAGCGATAAGCAACTGCAGGCAAGAAATGAATAATCCGAATTGTCAGTCATATTCAGGGATAATGCTGTCATATCAATGCACTGAAAGCAGTTCAGGCATGTTATTATCAATATATATTGTAAAAAATATCAACCATAATTAATCATGATTAATATTGAATTAAGGTGCAGATAATACAGCGGATAATACAACAGATAAGAGGAACATGGCAAAGTGAAAATAACAAAGAGTGTTCAAGATCATAACTTCTATAAGAGTAGTATACAGCGTCCCGATGGCCGGTTCAACTGAGTGCAGTTTTGAGTGCGGTCCGATAGGGAGTTCAACGGAGTGCAGTTTTGAGTGTAGTTTGGAGTGCGGGGTTTTATAGAGGGGGTCAAGCAGTTGGCCAGGTGGCCGGGGCCACCTGGCGCGGTCAAGCGGGGTTGGCGCGGTCAAGCTGGGCAGGTGGGGAGAGGTGGTGGTGTGTAGCAGGCGAGGTGTTGGGGGGATAGCGTGTGAGCGTTTTGTATTCCTGGTGTATTCCTTTATGTGAAATTTTCAAATAAAAAGAATTAAAGAACAATTAAAAGTTTACACATTTATTCAATGAAACACATTTATCAAATGAACAATTTACACATAATTTACGGACCTCGTCTAACAGCTGACAGAAAATAGATAGGCGTCAGGTTTCATTTCTCGGAAACGAGGATATTTTGTAAACAATGAGCTCCGATATTCCGAGGGATGTTTTCAAGGAGGTCCGCTTTCTCTCGTTATATAACGACGCTCTCGCCAGTTTGCTTCACTGGTGACCCAGTAACGTTTAGAAGATTGAAAAATAGAACATGCCAGGTTTCGTTTTCATTTCGCGGAAACGCGGGTATTTTGTAAACAATGAGCTCAGCTACGGAATTCGGTTAACATGCACATAGTTTATGGATATGTTCACTATATTGTGTGGTTTGAGTTAGATCTTTCTGCATTAGGCCTTTGTATTGAATCTTATGTGATTGATTTTTTTTTTTTTTTTGATTTTTTACTCGGGAATGATTCACTCATAAGGCGACGTCATCACTGCCCGTGAAGGACTGCAAAATCTAGGCTTATGCTCGGCGCTTACGGCCTTTGAGCAGGGAGGGATCTTTATCGTCTCACACCTGGTGTGACACGGAACCTCGGTTTTTGCGATCTCATCCGAAAGAACACCCCATATTTAGACGCCTCTGACGACAAGCAAGGGGTAGTGAGGACCTATTCTAACCCGGATCGCATATAGTTTTACGCTATATATTTAAAAATAATTCATTTTTACTCTAAAAGTACTGTGGACATCAACACTATTATGGCTATAGCAGAACAGTTTTATAGTATATAAAAACAACTATGATATCTGTGCACTTCGCACCTTATGAGATCACAACGAAAAAGTACGTCACGACGTACATCTTACAATTCATGTCTATATGTTGTCGTTATATTGATAGGCGTTATCAAGTAAAGTTGCCGTCTAACCTATACATAAGCTGTATACGTGAAATTTTTTCTTGTCAAATAATATATTATTTCAATTTCGCATCAAATCACTCAACATTTTTATATTTGTGCGAAGGTCATAATATATATTGTGACCTTGAAATCGCCCCTCTATTTTCTCCCGATCATCACTACGTTATGTAAGAAAATCTAATTCTACATAATTATTGCGAGCAGCGTGTAAAGGGGTAACGATATACGGTGTATGGTGGTGTATAAAGTGTATATATATTTATATTCCTTTTACCAAAGGAAGAGTTAGGACACACTTCTGACACCTAAAGAAACCCCCCTTTCCGCATCTGATTATTTATAGCCTACTCTTGAAAATGGAAAAAAAGAAGAAAAAAGAGTATCCTGCATTAGATGCATTTTACGCACATTTCCATTAACAACACCATACTACCACTCACATTTCCATTAACACCACATACCACCACTGATACACCACTCACCACCACTTGTACACCACACACTACCACTTAGTTTTTGTACGTTTCTCAAGCATTGTGATATACAGCATCTTTTCAAAAGATGTGGGTGGCCCTTAAAAGGGCCGGGGGGACTATGAAAGCCCCCCACACTGTCTAGAGGTTGATTACCCCATTACTGCCTGGCCTTGTTTCGCTGGCGGCGGCGGCGTCTCTTCTTGAGATCTCTTTAATTAATATTATGGAAAGAGATGCAAAATTAAGGACCTATATAGGTAATAGTGTGAGTAGTGTTAAAGAAACCCTAAGTCATGGGAACTGGTGTGCCGATAGTGGGGAGTAGGTGTTATTTAGCGTATAAGTGGTAGTATGTGGCGTATAGGTGATGATATGTGGTGTTAATGGAAATGTGGGTGGTAGTATGGTGGTGATACATGCAAACTAAAAACGGTAGATCAATCTCTTTCATTAATATTGTCATGCTAAGAAATGCACAACTTAGGACCTATATAGGATGTGGTGTGAGTAATGTTAATGAAAATGTAAGTGATGGCATCTGGTATGCCAGTAGTGGTGTACATGTGGTGGTATGGGTTGTATAGGTGGTGGTATGTGGTGTTTGAGTGGTGTATAGGTGGTGGTAAGTGGTGTATGAGTGGTGGTATGTGGTGTATAGGTGGTGGTATGTGGTGTTAATGGAAATGTGAGTGGTGGTATGGTGGTATTCATGGAAATATGCATGGTAGTATGATGGTAATACATGCAAAGTAATAACGGTAGATCTATCTCTTTCGTTGATATTGCTATGCTAAGAAATGCAAAACTATATAGGTAGTTTTGTGAGTAATGTTAAAGAAGATGTAAGTGATGACATCTGGTGTGCCAGCAATGGTGTACCGGTGGTGGTATGGATTGTATAGGTGGTGTTTGAGTGGTGTATAGGTGGTGGTAAGTGGTATATGGGTGGTGGTATGTGGTGTATAGGTGGTAGTATGTGGTGTTAATGGAAATGTGAGTGGTGGTATGGTGGTGTTAATGGAAATATGCATGATAGTATGATGGTAATACATGCAAACTAATAACGGTAGATCTATCTCTTTCGTTGATATTGCTATGTAAAACTATCAATTCTCAGACCTATATAGGTAGTGGTGTGAGTAATGTTAAAGAAGATGTAAGTGATGGCATCTGATGTGGCAGTAGTGGTGTACAGGTGGTGGTATGTGGTGTACAGGTGGTGGTATGTGGTATATAGGTGGTGGTAAGTGGTGGTATGTGGTGTATAGGTGGTGGTAAGTGGTGGTATGTGGTGTACAGGTGGTGGTATGTGGTGGTAAGTGGTGTGTATGTGGTGTATAGGTGGTGTTAATGGAAATGTGAGTGGTAGTATGATGGTAATACATGCAAACTAATAACGGTAGATCTATCTCTTTCGTTGATATTGATATGTAAAACTATCAATTCTCAGACCTGTATAGGTAGTGGTGTGATTGGTGTAGAAAAAAAGTGTTAAAACACAAGTGTTAGCATCTGATGTGGCATTAGCTGTGTGTAAATGGTGTTTATGGAAATGTGAATGGTGGTACGTGGTGTATAAGTGGTGGTATGTGGTGTTAATGAAAATAAGGGTTGTGGTATGTGGTGTTAACGAAAGTGTAGGTAGGGTGTGTGTGATGTTAACGAAAGTGTGGATGGTAGTAGTTGGTTGGTTATTTCACGTCCCCCGAGAAATGTTCACCCTTATATACACCACAATAACCATTAAGCATAGGACTTCATCCACAAGAATAACAAATAATAGTTTGCAACTTAAAGTGTTTAAGAATAAAGAAACATATTCGTTTTATCTATCAATATCGGTGTATGTTGGAGGAGGTGGGGGACCCATCACTCTCTCTTTATGCTCGTGTAACATATAAAGTCGTCATACGTTGTTGACTGAACTTTTTCTACATGTAACTCAAACTTGTTTTTGAAATTATATACATATAATGTACGGAAGCCGATAGGTGCCAGGGTATATAATTGATATTCATTTTACTGGCGGTCGCCATTTATTAACTGGTGCATGGTCGCCACTTATTTGCTGGCGGCCGCCATATACATAGGTATATATATTAACTGGCGGTCGTCACTTAATTCAAATGGCGGCCACCACTGAATTTATCTGGCGGACAACACTGAATTCATCTGGCGGACGACACTGAATTCATACATGACTGCCAATTTCAAAAATAATTCTTATTTCTGAGACGTCGCGCTCGCTTTTTGCATCAATTTTGGTAACGTCAAAATGACGTGAAAACGCAACGTCATCACATCGATATATGATTCACGTTAAAATAAGTCTCGATGAAAGAAAAATATGAAATTGATATGCCAGGGATATGACAGTTAAGGCTAACAAAGCGCAAAACTAATTACATTGTAGATATTTTTCTTGAGACATTATATTTAGGTAATGGATACACTAATCATTTAATAACTTTTAAAGTGATGACTTATAAACGATGCTGATTGGTTGAAAAATTCGTTTGATTTCTCTGTCAAAATTTCGTTCGGAGTTCATCTGCACTAAGCACGCGGGACTACTTTTCTCTGGAATGCGCCTTCCCCGTTCTAATTTTAGCGCTATTTCTAGCACGGGATTTTCCACACAAGCATTATATATAACAAAATGCATTTGTTTGATTTTTGTTTTTCATTACTATCAAAAATAAACACAACTAAAGATATGAATAAAATACAAATTAATTTAAAGAAACAACATACATAGGCGATGACGTGGCAGAATAGTCAATTTGATGACGTAGACCACTTACTGGTAGAAGTAGACAGATTACACGAGTTCCCGGTATGAATCGTCTGCTTTACGAGATCGATAACATGACGGAGCAAGTGGCGACTTCTGATCTGGTAAATATCAATGAAATTGAACTGCGTTATATGGGGCTCAGTCAACGAGTGCGTTTTAAACGTTTTCCTCGATATTGAAATGGAGCCGAATTGCATTCCACCGTTCCAACGACACAACCAGTGTTCAACGTCTCCTCCAACACGATGCTGCATAAATCCAGTCACCACTTGTTATCTTCCTTTATATTTAATTCAGCTTTTAACCATTGCACCTTTAATTTGGCGTATAATCCATTTAACGTAGTTCCACACTCCTGTGACGTCATAAGATTTTCCAAAGTCAATAATTTAATGACTGGAACATAAATTTTGTTGGAGTCTTTTTCAATAGTTATTGTAAAAAATCTTGTTAGCCATAAAATATTTCAAAAGTCTTAGTTATATTTGAATAGTCAATGTGTTTCAAAATATTGAATCCAAGGACAATAACTCTGTTTTCATTAAATTATTTATCAAGTCCATTATGCAATAGATTTCCTATATTTTTCACAAACATTTTATCAAGGTGATAAGGAATTATTATCTGTGTCTTTTCATGTAATTACATAAAATTTTAATCCATCAGTGGTTTTGAATAGCTCAGCTGTATGGTGCCAGACTTAGGTTTTTTATTGGGGTATACATACTCTGGAAGCTATAGATTTGAAATTATTTAGGAAAGGTATGGATTTTTTTTCATAAATAACTATAGCAGATGTACATCTACTAATATAAACAGAAAAAATGATATGTAAACCATGCTATAAGGAAGTTGTGTCCATATTAGTTTGTTTTTTAACATTTTGGAGAATAAGGCTAATTCAATAATTTTGCACTTATTATACTGAAACTTGATGAACATATTGAAAATGAAATATGTTTTAGTTATTGACATGTTTCCTGATAAATAAATGCAATTTAAATTATTATTTCTTTTTTCATTTTAAAATAACAACAGATAACTGTTTCCAATGAATTTCATAAAAATCTACATAGGGGTACACGACTTCAGTAGTGACTGTAATGAAAATTAATATGGAAATCCTTAACTAATTTGCCTTTTTTCATTACTCTGAATGTTAATCTATTGATTCCAAACAAAAAAATGCTACCTAAACCCCAAAAATTCAGGACTAAGGACCCACCTTAAATCTGCACAGTAACTGTTCCTGACCTGAACGCACAGCCATGCCGTTTTGTTTTTGTTTTCATTCTTGCCTATATGTATTCCTACGCGCCTTTTCAGAAACGTTAATTCAAGCTTTTTGATGGGAGAAACTATTTGTTTTTCTATCTTAAAAACATAATTATATGATAAGAAATAAAACTTATAATTCTTTGTTTGATGTATGTATCAAACAAAGAATTATAAGTTTCATTTCTTAAAACTTGCGACTTAATGATGATTGATGAGTTATGTTTTCCGCCACACTGAACAATTTTTCAGATTTTATTGGTGGAAGAGAGAACCCAGATACAATGTACCTGGGAAGAGACCACCGACCTTCCGAGAGTAAACTGGGAAACTTTCTCACTTACCGGCGCGAGGTGAGAGGCCGTGTGATTTTGAGCGCGATGCTCTAACCACTCGGCCACGGAGGCCCTACGATATTTCATCCGTTATCTTCATTAACTTTTCTGTTTTAAACCATCAGGAGTATATTATCATAATATTTTAAAAGAAAAGTCCATCATGAACTCTCCAAAATAGTTTCGCTCATCTTGTGATTTTGAGTACTTCGTCATGCAATAATTGTAATCTTAAATGATTACAATAAAAATGTATATTATAATTATGTAATTTGGCACATATTTTTATGCGCGATTAACAACTAACACGTCACCCGCCGTTACACAGAGATATTACTTCCATAGACAATATATGTTGATTTAGAAAAAAAAATATATTGAATATAATCATGGTACGAGGATTTAGGTATGAATTAATTCTTACATGCATGCATGCAGCCTAACTGAAATTTACTATCCATAATTCAGTGCATGTCTCTAATACTGTATAGGATGGTTTTCTATGTATATGTGTAAACACCACATCACTGAAGTGAACACGAAACGCTTACATTGTAAAATTGTTTGATGAATAAACACATGTACATGTATGTATCCTGCGAAATCACAATTTCGTTTTGCACTTCGTTTTTTGAATACATGTATAACATTGATTAAACAGACACAGTTACGGATATTTTTCTGGTTAACCTAGAATTGTAAGGGGTTCTCATGGCAATGTAGGCACGTAGAAAAAGGGAGGGGGCTTTTTTGACAATGTTCGACAATTGCTATTTCTAAATTCAAATTTCAAATAAAGATATTTTGGGTGATCCCCCCCCCCCTTCTATTGTCAAAGGCATTTGATCATGCATGACACAAGGGACTTACTAAGTTACAAATTTAGAGTCAGTGATAATTTGCTAAAATTGTTCCAAAGTTATCTAAACAGAAATAAAATGGTATACTGCACAGAAACACATGTTTAATTCAAACTTACATGTTAGAGTCCCTCAAAAGATCTGCAAGACACATACACCAAATCTTTTTAATGAATTGAATATTCGTTGTTTACGTCGGCGATTTTTAAAACAATGCTATTTCAAAATTGCACTTTTAATCAAACTGATGCTTCGATAATGATACATTGAACGTTAGGAGCGAGCTTCGCTCATGACCAACTAGGCGATATCGGGAAGATCGCTGATCAATTTAAGTACAGGTCTACCTAGTTTGTAGATTTTATTTTCATAGAAAATGTCTTGTATATCGAAAAACTTACAGAATCACTCATTACTACATCAGCATCCTCTGATTCGGGTACTACATCGCTAACACTCTTCCATTCCCCCTTCTCGTCTGTACAGTACTGTATAAGAACTGTATCACCATGTGTGCGGTTGTGCCTGCTTGTCCGTAACTTTCTTTGTCTGCCACTCACTCGTGAGAATATCGGATGTAGCCTGATCTATAACTGCCCTTTTACTTCTAACGAATCGGCTGTGTATGTTTCTGGACGGCTTTAGAATAGGCTAGGCCTAAATGCGACATCGTACACTGCACATATATCTTCGAAATCGCGTTTGTTTACAATCGTAACGTCATCATGAATGTCATAAAATGAGAGAAAAAGTAAACAATTGTCATGTTTTAATTAATCGTTGTTAGTTTATTAACACATTACTCTGAGAGAGAGAGAGAGAGAGAGAGAGAATAACTGGTGTAAAGTGTTTTATTCATATAAAACAGCCCAGATGTTACCGTGCTGTAATGCCGTGTAATACGTTTTGACACCAGCAGCGTGCACAACATTTGAGTGATTATTATTTTTTTAATATTTAGAATGGTACACAGTTACGCAGGTACGTAGTATCGTTTTCTATGGAAGTCGATAGGTGCCAGGGTATATAATTCATATTCATTGAACTGACGACCGCCACTTAATTTATGAGCGGCCGCTACATAAATTAACTGACGGCCGCCACTTATTCTATCTGGCGGTCGCCCCTTAATGTATACATTGCGGTTGTCAATTTCAAAGCCAATCTGATTCATACTGCTAAGTAATTATTTTTGAAAGATTTAGAATAGTATGCAGACACGTGGCATCGTTTTTAAAAGTGTAGGGACAGTCGGAGGAGAAATTATCTACTATTGTTGACAAGCAGAAAAGGAACCTAAAAAGTTCACTTATGCCCAAATTTTAACCATTCATTACTATCACGAAAAGGGTCAATCCGCCAATTAATGTTATTTCACATGTGAAAATTACTTAAGTTTGCAGGAGAAAATAGCGGGGAATGAACGTCGTCAATAAATGGAGGGTCAGCCCCCCCCCCCTCCCCCCCCCCCCCCCTCACCCTGGTTCTACGTGCCTGATGCGTTGGTGTATAAAGTACACATAAAGATTTTCTCGTACGCGAATCTATCGTCATTTAGTATTATAAAGAGTTATATAACTTTGTAAATTAACAGCACGACTGACAAGCAATAATACTTTAATTGTATATCAAATATATATTACTAACTATTGGAAAGCGATTGGACATCTTTCATTTTATGTGTGTGTGTGAGAGAGAGAGATAGAGAGAGAGAGAGAGAGAGAGAGAGAGAGAGAGGGGGGGGGGAATTACTGACGACCGTTATATAGATATTAAGCGGTGACCGCTATATGAATTAAGTGGAGACCGCCAGTGAAATTATGTTGCGCCCGTCGGTTAATTCATATGACGACCGCCGAATAATAAGTGGTGGCCGCCAATTAATAAGTGGTGACAGTCAGATAAATGAAGTTACGGCCGACACGTAAATTAAGTGGCGACCGACAGTTAAATCAGTATTGATTATATAGCCTAGCACCTATCGACTTCCGTAAGAATGACATTATTTCTTGTGTTACATCAATCTTGGGCTTATCTTTCCTTGTCATGGTATCTAAAATCCTCAGTACCCCTTGTCGTAAGAGGCGACAAAATGGGACGGTCGATCGGATGACATCGCAGAAAACGAGGTTCCGTGTCACAGCAGGTGAGGCACGAAAAAGATCCCTCCCTGATCATAGGCCATAAGCGCCGAACTTATCCCTAAATTTTGCAGTCCTTCGCCGGCAATGGTGACGTCTCCATATGAGTGAAATATTCTTGAGAGGGACGTTAAACAATATTCAATTAATAAATCAGTCAATAGTATCTCGAGATGAAGTGTATCATTTATTAACGACATTAACCCGCGTTCTTAGTATCGCCGAATAGAAGGGAATCTGCGTTATGCTGCATCATAATCCGCTGTCCTCTGTACTCCATTTCTTTACCAGTTGAGTACTGTAAACCGCAAATTTAATGCATTATAAATTGATGGAGGTATATTGTACATGATTAAAAATAAAAGCAGAGTTCGCTCTCCTTCAGTCGTTTTCTGTTGGTGTGTGTGCCTTACAATCTAGCGAGCATTGACATAATCATTAAACCATTCTTTGAAGAAATAAAAAATCTGCTTCGTAAATTGAGAAGACGAAGTCACAGGGGGGTGGGGGGGGGGGGGTCGATAACAGTCAGAATTAAAGATCAGAATTATATATGATACTAGTATAGAATTTTGTGATATAAAACATGTATTGTTTAATTTTTCCAAAGTTGTCATCGTCCTCAGTGGCACAGTGGATGGAGCTTTTGTGAAAGGTCTTGGGTTTGACTCTCTTCTATGCCTTTAGGTTTTAATATGAAACTCACTCTGTATATTTTGTTAAAATAGTAACCGGGGCTGGGGCATTAGGGGGGGGGGGTGTTCATTAAAACCCTATCTAACTCAATATATCATCATTACCATTATTATTTACAGTATTTATATAGCGCATTATATAATAAAAAATAATTACTCTAAGCGCTTTACATTAAAACAACAATAAACTACAATTAAAAATTGAACATACCTAAAACAGTGTAAAAAAAAATATTCGTTTCATTAAAAGAATATGAATTCTAGTTCTGGCTTACACAAAATCGTGATTAAACTACAGAAAATACATACAAAAAGGTTTCATAAAAAAGAATATCAATACTGTCACTGGAAATGGCTTACATAAAATCGTGATAAACAAGTCTGAAGAAGTAAGTTTTTAAATTTTTCTTGAAAAGCTCGAAAGAATTTTCGTTGCGGATGTAACTTGGGAGGTTATTCCAGAGTGTGGCGGTTGCTTTGTCAAACCTTTTGTCGCCATACGTTTTGGTCTTAACTCTTGGTGTTTTGAATAAGCATGGCGTTTTCGGATCGTAAAGAATTACTAAGAAATTGTTTGAAACTCACCATTCCTGAAAAAAAAAAAATCAATAGAATTGCATAACAGCTATTGCATTAAAGGTATTAAGTTGTGCATCTACCGTTTGTAACGTCTCCATATTAGAAATAAATTCTCTAATTAACGCACAGCTAAAAGACAATCGAACACAAACATTTAATCGTACATTGTATAGAAGTATGGTCATCATTAGACATTATCATATAGTGGTATATTGCATAAAATTATGGACCTCACTCTTCAACCTCCGGGGTTCATTTGATTAGAAAACACATGTACAACACTGCTGGAATGTGTGTTGGTGTTATTGTGCATTACAAGTTTGATTTATGATAAAGACACGTGCACAATATAACGTACGATGATTTATTGATTTAAATAATTGTATTTTCCGAATTTCAGGTAAATACCATGGCTACTCAACAAACGACAAAATCACGCTGTACTGCCTATTATTGGCTGATGGTTATATGTTGAATGTCAAAGAGGATTCCTACCAAAGCAACTTCAATAAGATCAAAGAAAGGTATTTTGGTGAAAATACCACACCTGATTATGAGACAGGTGAACCTCTACCTGATGGAATCATAAAAAGACAGGACGATGTAATAACGTTTGCCTCTGACGACATCCAACATGACGTCATGTACGCGTTCGTTACGGAGTGTCTGGTGGAGGACAGTGATCTCAAGTTTTTCCTGACCACGGCGTCACGTGACGTGATATCAGAATACTGCCGGTCGTGGGATTATGAGAGGAGTGATGGAGAGAGATGTCTGTATATACCGGGTGAGATGTACGAGCTATTTATAGACAGACTACAGCTAGACATCATCACACACTGTACCGTGTCAGATTGGGAGATTCATCGCAGTATCAGTAAACGTTGTAAGTATGATTATCATGGATCACCTGGCTTTGTTATTCACAGAATGTTTCTACATTGATTACCCAATCCTTTGTTAAGAATCATTGACAATTATGATATGATTATTGTGTACATTTGCAATTTCCAATTCATTTTGCATATGTCACCTAATATTGAACTTTGTAACAAAAATGATGTAAAAGTATACAACACTTTAATGCATTATCAATTCATACCTATGACGCATCTCTAAATTAAAAATTTGGGTCTAAATATTTTTGCGTAGTATTATAGTATAATACCTGTAAAATTCATGTACTAGAACATACTTTGAACGAAATTTTAATACACAACAACCTCCACAGGCCCCATCAATGTTTTCATTTTCTTATCAGTACAATGAATACATGTATGATAATGCGGCATATCAACAGACGTATATACGAGTGTTGCTAAAACGTGGACCGGAAAATGAAACGGAAGAGGGAACGGAAAACGGAAAATATTGTATGCAATAATAATTTGAGGAAGTCAGCATTTTGCAAAGTAATTATGAACAGGGGAAGCAGAACTTACACAGAGAGGGGGTAGTCCTCTACATAATCCACCGTTTAATATACTCCATACTAATGCATTAGTATTTTAAAATCTTTAACTTGCCATGAAAATCATTAATAAAAAAATCATACTGAAAAAGATTTGAATTTTAAAATTTCATATACAACGAAGAAAAGCCCCCCACCCCCAAGAAAACAACATTGTAAAAGTTCAAACATCTTTTCAACAATTCTCCCCAAACACAGCTTTCTTAAATCTAACTTGCTTTTATTTGTAATTTAGATATACACCTGGTATAATACATGTACAGTGTATGTATTATGTATCACATCAACTTTTTAAGCGAACGAATCCGATATGTATAAAGGATTTGGCAGTGGCGGATTCAGATTTAAATTTAAGATAAATCGTGGTATCTTGTTTCGAAAAATGTATTAAACGATAAAAGAAACTATAATTTATTCCATTCCAGGAGAAATAAATGACAAAATCTTTTGATTTCTTGAATTACTTAATTGGGAGAACTTCATTTTGAAAACGGCACAGTATATCAATGTCTATCACAAAAACATTATAAGGTGTGACAATCAAAATCACCGCAATACTTACAATGTAGTAATTAGATACAGAAGGATTGCAAAGATGAGTGTCCATGTGGAGTACATTAAACCATTCAATAATTTCCTATTTGAAAAACTACTTAATGTATACATTGTTTCAATGTATGTGGATGGGTCTCTGTTCAATATGGCTACATGTATGACAAATTACCGATGTCTGACATCACGGTCAGGAGTTTTGTGTATTCAGCTAAAACACACAAATTAACATAATTTGATTCCATATCGGCTTATTTGGTCATGTTTTAAAATTAATTTACACACCAAATTTTTCCACAGTCTTGGCGTAAAAATGCGTAAGGGCAAAAATTACAAATTGTACCCCCCCCCCCCCCTTGCGCTTGACCGCTAAGGAAGGATATCATAACATATTTTGAAATAAATCGAAAGAGAAAGATGTATTATATCGCTTGTTTAAGATTTCAAAGTCCTGCCTCCATTCTCTCTAATTTTATTGACCCTCTAATAAGCGACAAACATAAGAATTGCATGAAACAATTTTTCGGATTTCCATACATATCAAACTTTGAACGGAACGTTTGATAGATGCTCACAAAATAGAAAAAGAAAAGCCCAATTCATGGTGACAGAACACGATGAAGTAATAGGTGGAGTTAGGGAGGTGAAAAGAAATACAACCTAAATAAACAAAAGGAAAGTATTTGGGGCATATATTTGTTGGGGTGAACCTTGCAGGGTGACATTTGCAAATTAGACGATCGATCCCGATGCCGGCTTATTTTGTAGAATATTAAACATACCTTTTTGATGCACACTGTGCATTGATACAGTAGTTTATATTTTCAATCACTTTACTACCCCCCCTCCCCATAAAAAATCATGCCAAGAAATTCTCAGTTAAATCTCCGATGTAGGAAAACCGTTATAAATCATTGACCACAATTAAGAGATGAAGCGGCGGCTACTATACTAATCAGTATGTAATGTGCTTCTGTTGAACCCAAAACGTCCAGAGCGGACGGGATTTCTTGGCATGGGTTTCATTGTTTTGTTGAGCTAACTTCAAAGGAGATAAGAAATAAGGCCTTTAAAACGGTGTAAACGTTCATGTGGAACAGGGGCGGATCCAGGAGTTGCGGTTAAGGGGGCGCCACTTTATGAGGCAGGGGATCTGGGAGAAGCCCTGTTGGGTGCCCATGGGGCGAATTCCCTGGAAGTTCCTGGATTTTACAGATTCTATAGGGCTTGAAATATGTCTCCTATTTAGTGACTTGTACTATTTTCTATCATTTTTTACAAGGTAATAAATTGACGCAAATATTAAGGGTTTTGGGAAAAAAATAAGCTATCCCACCAAAGTAATTCAAGAAATCAAAAGATTTTGTCATTTTTTTCACCGGGAGTGGAAGAAATTATTGCTTCTTATATGGTTTAATACATTTTTCTAAACAAGATACCACGATTTACCTTAGATTTGAAAATTTTATGGGAAGGGGGGGGGGGCGCCGACTGCGCCCCCCTTAAATCCGCCACTGTGGAGGACACCCCCCCCCCCATTCCCCCACATATTTCTCATCCTCATATATGCATATCATAACATACAGAAAAATAAGGTTTAGATTAAAGTAATTTAAAAAAAAAAAAAAAAATGTTCAGAACCTCTGAGGAGATAAGATCCATTACTTTAAACAAAAATTACCCGTGAGTCACAGTTCAATAGATTCGAAAAGCATAATTAATGAGTAATGTTTCGGATTGAAATTCAGCAGATGCAGATTCCATTATAGTACCAACAAGCAACACATTGTATCACATTGAGCGACATTAAAGATCAAGATGAAATTATCTGAGATCTAAATTTAGTTTTTTTGAGAGCGTCAATTTCGGATTTGAGTAATAATACATTGATCAGCATCTTATTAGACAGTTTGTACAGTATCAGATTCCTTACGCGGGCTTTCAACTTGGTCCTAAAAATGCATCCTAGTCTCAAACTGATTTCAGTTCAAATTCTTTTAAAATTCCATCAAAGCCTGATATTTTTATATCTAGAGAAGATATCTTCAAGAGTGGCAATTCTAACGATAACATAATCAAGTTGTTTTTTTTTAATTTCCCAGTACAATGTGTTGTAAGTCTGCTTAACTTGTTGAAAGGGAGGGGGTGACAGATTGAGATAGAGGAGCTGGAGTGCTTGAAGTATATAGCGGATATTCAATGTTTTGCTGTTGGATATAGAATTCCTTTCACGAGGGAGACAGAATTTTTGTTTATATTTACACGAGAGCGAAGTAAGCGTGAAAATATAAAACAATCCTATCTCATGCATGAAATAGATTTTATATCCAATAACGAAAACATTAAATTTTCTGTTAATAACATTTTCTTCATTTTTTCCTTCAGCAAATTTAGCTGTCCCTGTATAAACAATGATGAATAGAAATCACTTGTAGCGCACAAGGAATACCGACGAAGCGAGAAACTGCCGTCTTGGTTCTTCTGTACATGTACTTGGTTGATCAAAAGATATATGTAGGCTAAATATATAGGCCAACTTTTACTTCAAAGCACAAGATCGACCTTTGAGTCGCTCCGACGGAAAACTGAGAAAGAAATCTAAGTTTAACATCACACAACATACAAGTACCCCCCCCCCCCCCCCCCCCCCACCCGTGAAAATTATTTTGAGGTATTCATATAAAAAAGAAAATAAAAAATCAATTATATATAACGTAAAATGAAGGTGATCTTGTGTATCGCGGATGAATTTATATTTTGACAAGTAGTCACGGTTGTTATTATCACACTGTGAAAATAATACTTTTGTGAAAATATGTTTTATTCACTGGATAAAGTTCAGTATTTCACTGTTGAAAATGTAATAAATTGAATTAAATGGTGATTAGGAATGAAATTGGTTTGCGAGGTATTGGTATTGGTTTGTATTACATTATCGCTGAAAAATTATCCCAGGTGTGAATATAAGGCAGAACGTCAGAGTCTAAGTGTATGAAATTTCCATTATGGTGGAGTGACACAAAAGACTTCCGAACTCCTGTACGATCACTACTCACATAGAATAACTGAAATCTAAGTACGCCCACTTACATTATCAAAACTATTCCATGGTGTTAGTTAATCAGTTTATACGAAATGCCAAATTAGACATTTAGACTATGTTCACATTCAAAAGGGATGACATCATGTTTTTTCTACAGTAAGTTATATATAAATCGCAAACATAAATATACATGAAAAATCACGTGTACATGTTGCATATTTGAATAAATGAAATATATTTTACGAATTAATTATTTTGAATTTCATTTACGCACATTTCAAAGCTACATATTTAGAATGCACGTGTATCATTGGTTATATGATGTGTAAATCACTTCATATCCTGATCATGTAGATATAGTCACAAAGTGATTATGGATAGGGCACGATGTTATTACGATTTCATGTTGTAGTTTTCTCCTTTTAAAGTCTTCAGAAAATACTGTTGTACTTTTTGTAAAGCTGAGTTACTTTTGTATACTTTCAGTGAAAATACCTAGGGAAATTCTCGAGTGGGACTATGATGCGCGAAGAAGATACGCAGAATGTGTCAAGAAAGGAACTCAAGCAATACACAGAGCTCGTGCAATGATAGTTGGATGCGCAGGGGCTGGGAAATCTACTCTGCTTAAACGTCTACAGAAACGAAGTATGGATGAACTGAAAAAGGTTCAGTCTACTGTAGGATTAGAAGTACACGAAGACTTATTTGAAATTGTTCCAGAATGTGATTGCTTAAAAGGTAAAATGAATACATAACGCACGCACACACACACGCACGCACGCACGCACACTCACACGCATACTCACACGCACGCACGCGCACACACACACTCACACTCATACACGCACGCACACACATTGATTATCGCGTAACCCTATCATAATCCCAAAATATATGTACCCCAAGGCTTATAATGTTGCTGAAATGTAAACAATGTCATTTTTTACAAAAAAGAACAATACAACTGTTTCATTGTGTTTTCCCACCGGCTGTTTCTTTGTGTAACGTTTGGGGATCACATGGAAGATTGACGTCAAGGCCGATATTCCTTCAAAATTTGTTATTGATATCAATGATAGAAAACAAACAATAATAATGTCTCAAAACGATATAAGACCAGGATTTTACCAACAAATATCAGCAAATTCATACTGTAACAGTACGTGTTATCTAGCATTCATGGCTGATTTATGACAATAAAAACCATAGGCGCCCGGGACACTGATAATGGAAAATAAAGACGATAGAGGGAATTCGAACTATGATGGATACATTTTAGTAACTGTATTGTGTGAACTTTTAGTATGCTAATTGATTTTGTTCAATTTATACTAACATGCTATATGATGAATTTACCACGTTTAGGATTGGACCTTACCCACTATAAATAGAAAAGAACACGCATTGCCACTATCTAGTCCAACACGTGTAGGATTGGACCTTACCCACTATCAATAAAAAAGAACACGTCTTGCCACTATCTAGTCCCCTTCTGTGCCCCTCGATCAGAATATCCGTGAGAAACCGATAAATCGCCCTTTTTCCGTTGTAAAGTAAGACGTGTCTAATTACAAAGATCAAAATTATAATGTATGTCCGTCTACAACCAATATTCACCACATTTCTATTGTTTCCAACAAAACTTTACTCGGCTGTTCAGAATTCACTCTACCAATCACTGAAGTTGATTTATTCGATCCGAGATAAAACTGAGCGCGATCTATCGAAAGCCAGGGGATACCAAATACACATGTATTGGAAAAGGACAAAGATGAATGCAGGGACTATAACGTTGTTCTACATGTAACACTGTTTGACTGCCCAAGCAGGTTTTTGCACAATGTGTCATATGTGTGAAGAATGCATCGCCGCAAATGGCGGTCATACACGCTATCAAAGTGGAAATTGTTTGCACCCCCTCCCTTATTTTCAATGAACATAATCTGTTATTTAGTGTTTGAATTGAAAGACAATGTATTCTTTTAAATATTAGTATACATGTCCTGGGGACATAATCTTATGTATAAGAATCTATAAGTGGGATGACTAAACTACGCAGTCTCCTTTCACAATCTTATTAAAACCAGATCTTCAATCCGCTCCTCTATTGGCCATGTCGCGAATGCGACATGGCCAATAGAGGAGCGGATTGAAGAACGCGACATGGCCAATAGAGGAGCGGATTGAAGATCTGGTTTTAATCAGATTGTCTCTTTTCACAGCTAGTATGTATTATATATCTACGTCTGTTGATATGACGCATTACCATACATGTATTCGTTGTACTGATTAGTAAATGAAAACATTGATGAGGCCTTGGACGTTGTTGTGTATTAAGATTTCGTTCAAAGATCAAATACTTGACTATGGAAAGTATGTAGCCCTCCACACAAAAAATCCCCTACCTACATGTATCTCTTCGGGGTTCAGAAATCTGAACCAAAATAACATTGAATGTTTCCTTTTTACCCCATCTTCAACATTTTAAATCACGTGTGTATAGAAGGGGCTGGTGTTGGGGTATTCATCTCCAAAATTTGCTTCCATTTTCCCCCAGACTTCAATTTCGTAAATTGTGGGAGAGGGGTTCGCTCGCACTCCACTACATTCATAATTCTCAAAAATTACATTATTCTCATTCACTATGGTTATCAATGTTTCGGTGTTTAATCACTGACGGATCCACGCGATTCAACGTGGCTGCTTTACATTGTATTTTAATTTACGGTGACCATAAGCTACATTATCATAGAATACTTGATTCTGGAATAGGTTAAGATAATTCAAGGATTAACATACATGATGAGAAAATGCAGTAAATGAAGTTTTAAGACTTTTATACTCCTGATCTTCTTGTAATGAAATGGATCTGTAACGCTAAAGACAATTCATTTTCATCATCAAAGAACATCTACTGCTTCGTAATGATTTAGACATCCATTGATTGACATATGCAAGGTGAAGATAACGAACAGTGATCAATCTCATAACTCCTATAAGCAATACAAAATAGATAGTTGGGTAAACACAGACCCTGAACACACGAGAGGTGGGACCAGGTGCCCAGGAGGAGCAAGCATCCCCTGTCGACCGGTCACACCCGCCGTGAGCCCCATATCCCGATCAGGCAAACGGAGTCATCCGCAATCAAAATCAGTGTGCCAAGAACGGCTTAACAATCGGTATGAAACACGTCAGACAGCATTTGACCCATCGCGAGGTTGTACTGACGAACTAGATCGCCATAACGACCATAGAACTTGCGAAATGCTGACTTCAATCAAGACTGTTGAAACCCCTGAACCATCAACTTCTTTGTCAGTAGCTTACCTCGATTTAAAAACATATATATGTTAATCAAGTGACCCTCGTGATTCTTTTTCTATTTTCTATACCAACGCATAGTTTGAGAACAATGGAAAACAACCAGGAAACATTACATCTAAACATATAAAACCGCATGTATCAAGAAAACACATTAAAAGTAGAACAAGAACACTATGTCGTAATTAGATTTGTATCACTGTTTGAGCCGCAGAAAACACAATATCAGTCATATCATATCTCCCGAATCTTTAAGGTAAAGTGAATGTGACAGAAGTGAGACCATACCAAAACTTGACTAAATTGTCTAAAGTGTACGTCTACGGCTACATAGAAACTAACTATGCTGAAACATATTGTTGCGGTGGCCATATGCTTAGGGCGTTCGTTTTGAAACTTGGAAATCCCCGGCTTGATTCTCGGTCCTAGTGCCATATGTACGGAATACCTTGTACATTTATACGTTTAATAAGTTGCATTACGTACCACATGTTACATGTATTTGAAGTGAAAGCCATGGTTCTTTCGGATATAACGATAACAAACGGCCTATGGGCCACATCGCTCACATTAGTCACATTAGCCCTGTCGCTGTTCACCTGTTGAGATTTTTTATTTCATTTTTTTTTGGAGTCGGCTCGTGAAGCGAGATGATCCTTGCTGTCAATGGCGTGCGGATTTATCGCGGCTCATAAACTTTCTGTTTATTCTTACACCGACAGCAAATAATTCCCGCGGACAAAGATCTTCAAATAAATTTCATTTGCTTTTTTGAACACCTTCATTAAGTTTTGAAGACCTATCATACATATATGTTGACATTCTTATAACAGTGTAATTTAAATGAGTCACCTCAATACCTTTAAAGAATCTAAACATAGTGCGCATGAATACATGATGTAAGCAAATTAAGTCAATAAGGAGTGTCACAGGGATTGTACATTAAACAGGCGACGTACGCGTGTCTAAATATATCGACTACAAAAATAGAATCGTAAACATGAAACAAATAACTTTTATAATAAAGAAAGTACTATGTCGCTTTCTTGGGTTGGAAAAGAATAGTAAATATTTGAAAATGGTATTGGTCTATTACGACCGATCATACTCCCCGTCGAGGCCTTTTCGAAAGTGTGTCAAAGACTACACAATGCGACTATTTCTACGGGAATCTACCGGGATGAGACGATGAACGTACGTTCAGTTCATCATGTTTTCGCTTTCAGACTATTCTATAGTCAGACTCAGTTATAGATAATTACATTAACCGCATTTTGCCGAATATATTTAATACGCATCCCCTTTTGGGGCCCGTAAATTGTGAAAATACCATAGTTCGTGTGTACCATCGCATTTAACTTCACGAGAAATCTTTGTGGAATGTATTATTTAATAATGCAGATTCTCAAAAAAAAAAATCCTATACTAGAATTTGTATACAGTGCAGCAATCTTGTCCTCGTACACTACATAGCAGTATTTTCGGGGAAATAATGTTGATTTCAGCAAAGCACGAGAGTTTGTAGCAATGAAGTTTTAACAGACTCGATATTTTTAATTTCATATCAATTAAATAGCCGATGCGAGCGGTCAATGTGTTGTAATCAAAACATCACCCAAGCTTCGAAAATTGACGTTCTAAGGTGTGATATAACGACCCCCTCGGTAATTATAAACATATCAATAACCCAAACCAGTAATTTAATTGGTAATAAATGAAGAATTCAAACATAACCCTCTAAAATTTCGCCGCATTTAGATGGATAAGTACATCAGTCGTTTACTGCATCAGGAAAGTCAAATTTCAAAAGTAATCGCATATTCCCAGACCCATGAAAAACGTGCAACATGCAGAAATCTGAAAAAAATCAAGTGACACAGGACGTGTACACAAAATATATGCTAGTCACGATATTATAATATCATGGCAGTTTTAAAAATAAGATTTTTTTTCTTCTTAAAACAATTTTACGCTTTTAGATATGTAATTAACGTGGCGAAAAATTAAGTGCACATTGCATTGACTACTTAAAACAAAATGAGTCAAAAACCTTTAGTGGTATGTAATATGGGTCCGTTCTCATAAAAAGAGAGTGCGTATCAAATTTGGTTAAATACGAGTGTAAATTAATAAGCTTAATACATTATTCCGATTGTAATTTTTTCTAGAATTATGGAAGCCCATTAATGTCATCGTAGTAGTCAATACTTACGTTTTTTTTTCTAAGTACGGAAACCCATTTTAGCCATATTTCTAAATCCATGTGCCTGTATATGAGATTCTGTAAACAATTACTTATGCCCCCTTTCAAAGAAGAGGGGGGGGGATTCCTTTGCACTTGTCGGTCTGCAGACCACATGTTCGCTCAAGATATTGGGAAACATTCACTTGATTGTTATGATATTTGGTTGGTTATGAGTAGAAGGGGAGCCCTATTGATTTTAGGTCAAAATGTGAATAGTCAGTCCACTCTGGATATAGGAATATACTGTCCGTTCAATATCTTGAGGACCCTTTGCTTGACAGACATCAAACTGGGTACACTGGTACATTCTAAGGAGCAGATGACCCCTAATGATTCTAACGTCACATGGTTATAGGGCAAGGGTCAAAATGGACATAGGAATATATTATCCACTCAATATCTCGAGAACACTTTGCTTGATGAACATCAAACTTGGAAGACTGGTACATCTTAAGAATTAGAGGACCCATATTGATTTTGAGGTCACATGATTAAAGGTCAAGGGTCAAACTGGACATAGTAATATATTGTCTCCAATACTTAAAGAATCAGTAGCTTGATTGACACCAAGCATGGCACACTGGTACATCATACAGAGTAGATGATTCCTATTTATTTTAGGTCACATGGTCAAAGACCAAGGGTCAGTCCATTCTGGACATAGGACGATATTGTCTACTCAATGTCTTGACTTGAAATGGTTTGGTACTATTATCAATTAAATGATGCATGTGTATAACCTTTTTATCAATTCTGCACCACGTAGGGGGTGTTGTTGTATATTTGTATTGCTTGACAAACATTTATTGTTAGCCGAGTTGCGTAGCAAATCTCGGCTTTTAAATTGGCGAAGGATGGGTGTCCAGTCGAGCGGGCGGGCGGCGTCCACAATTAGCTTGTCTGGTCTCTAACTTTCATACTTTTAGGTGCATCTTTGTGAGACTTCCATCACATAATCACATTCAAAAGAGGAAGGTTCCTATATATTTTGAGGTCGAACAGTCGAAGGTTAAGGTCACTGTCATTAAATGACATATATTTGAGCTTGTTCGATCTCTAACTTTCATACTACTGGGGGCATCTTTGTGAAACTTACATCCAAACGAGGAAGGTTCCTATTTATTTTGAGGTCAAAAGGACAAAGGCCAAGATCGCTTTGTCATTAAATGCCACGGACTGAGCTTACCCGGTCTCTAACGTTCATACTACTTGGTGCGTCTTTGTCAGACTTGCATATTTTGATCACATCCAAAAGAGGAAGGTTTATTTTAAGGTCAAAGGTCAAGATCTCTTTATTACTATATACTGTAGATTTGAGTTTGTCTCTAACTTTTATACATGTACTTGCTGGTGCATGTTTATCAGACTTCAAATCCTGATGACATTCAAGATTCATGTTGCTATTGAAATCCAAAGCTCAAGGTCATCATCACACTATATACCTATTGCGACCGAACACATTTCAAACTTCATCTCGGACATACGCATCTTTGATGCGTTTTAGCGATTTTTGTCCCTCACCGCAACGCGGAAGGGGACATAAAACACCAGTGTTCGTGCGTCCGTCCGTCCGTCCCACTTCACATTGTGGACGCAACTCCTCAGAAACCGCTCAAGGGATTGTGTTCATATTTTGTAGGATTGTTAATCCCCATGTCTAGTTGATCATATTTTGCTGCCATTTTGATTCGACAATTTTTACAGGAGTTATGGGACTTTGTTGAATTTTTACATGCTACACTATAGGATCACATTGTGGACGCACCTCCTCAGAAACCGCTCGATGGATTTTGTTCATATAATGTGGGATTGTTAGTCACCATGTGTAGTTGATCATATTATGCCACCATATTGATTCGACAAATTTTACAGGAGTTATGGAACTTTGTTGAATTTGTAAATGCTACATTATAGAAACACTTTGTGGACGCAACTCCTCTGAAAACGCTCAACGGATTTTGTTCAAATGTTGTAGGATTGTTAGTCACCGTATGTAGTTGATCATATTGCGCCGTCATTTTAATTCGACAAATCTTACAGGAGTTATGAGACTTTTGTGTTTCAACTTTTTTTTGCGGCGGTGGGGGACATGGCTACGTGTAGCAATCTTGTTTTTCTTTATTGTTTTGATGGTAGCATTTTATGACTAGTTGCTGAATAAACTCTCAAAATATGCGCTGAAAGTCAGTACAGTAAAACAGTGATGTTTCTTACAGATGTCAACTACATAGTCATTGTACCATTGACTAAAGGTTAAGCTCAAGGAATTGATTTGCTAAATTGTTTTGTTGGATGGTGTCTTCTTACAACCACTGTGGTGCTTATCTGAGGGTTTTCTTTTGTGATATAAGTATTATATGACTGCATAATGATTTACCTCCAATTCTTACCATTTGTACATCATGGATTGTTCAGCACGATCATCAGTTAGCAATGACTCTTTACATCCATGTTGGATATGTATATTATGTAATTTGAATGACAGGGGTCATGGCTTAGTCAAATTCAGTCACTTAAAAATACAAAGGCATGGTGCATTAAAGTATAAATCCTGCTAAAAGAAGCGTGTATATGCAAACTTACACACACGATGTTCGTCATCCTTGATTACTACTATCTTGCTCCTTCAATATTACCTATTCCAGTTAATAATGAAGTGCGAGTCGACTCTCAGGCCCTTCAGGCCTTTGATTTCAATCTTTATTTCAGTGAATAATTTGTTGTTTCAACCTAGCCCCAAAGGTCACACTATAAGCTGAAAAGGAATTCACATAATATGGGGTGACTCAAAACAAACCTGACTAATATTACCTTGCTGTTCTGGATAAGGCCAATATCACAAAGTCATATACCGTGACATGAAATGAAAGATTTTGTTACAAGAAATCTGTCTACAAAATATGAAAGTTCTGCCTTAAATCGTTTAAGAGATATGGATTAGGTCAGAGTTGTACGAAGTAGGTCAAACTTCAAGGATAAGGTCACGCGAACATATTTAAAACTGATGTGAAGGAGAAACGTATTGTTCCACGAAATATGCCAGGAGTGGTATAAATCAAATGTAGATTCTAAAAAAAAAGATTCTAAGGAAGTTTTCACAAAACTTTTCTCATATCAACAACGCCAAATTATAAAACATTTACGAGCTTACGCGACCATTCCTCGAGGTGAATTAAAGACTAAACGTTTTGACATCATAGAAATTCGCTTCTTCAAGAAAATTTTGAAAATGAAGTATGCATATCTTGTGATCAGTCATTCAACTATTAAACTACACTCTGATTATACGCACAAGTACTCTGAAGTCGATGTTAAAACTATGCCGTAGTTCCTCATTCATAATATTTTCGTAATATGTGGTATTCGGATTTTCAAACAGTATGTTGGAATTTCATTAGCACAAATTGTGCTCTTTTTGAGTTTACTTGTATTTATATTCTTTTGATAATTTTTATCCCTGTTTGTAGCCACATCCTATTCCCTGGGGTCATGATTTGAACATAATTGAATATGCAATATCAGGAAACCTTCTTGTAAATTTCAAATTTTATGGACAAGTAGTTCTTGAGCAAAACCTTTTCAAATATTATTTCTGGTATATTCGCATGCAACACGTTGACCCCCCCCCCTTTTGTGGTCCCACCCCTCTACGGGAGTTATGCTTTCAAGAAACTGGAATATTCATTATGTCAGAAAACTCTCAGGTAGATAAAATATTTTCTGAGCGAGGGGTTCTCGAGAAGAATTTTAAATGACCTTCAAATTTTTTTTTGCTTTGTTTATTATATCCCTTTTAAAGGGGACATGGTCTTTTAATTGAACAAAATTGAATACTTAAGTGCAAAGGTAAAAAAAATCGAGCAATTACATGTATCATTAGACAATTCGGAATTGAGAAGATACCAGAAAATAATTTTCTAGCATTCACAATCAAGCAAAAAATATGAAGAAATTTGGCGTTTTGAATATCCCCATCTAAATGAATGAACGGGTATGGAATGAGACGTGAACTTGCAAGCAAAGTATTGTTGATTGATTGTATATTGTTTAACGTCCCTCTAGAGAACCTTTCACTTATATGAAAACGTTACCATTGCCGGCAAAGGGCTGCAACATTTAGCCCTATGCTCGGCGCTTATAGCCATTGAGGAAAGAAGGAATATTTATCGTGCCACACCCGCTGTAACACGGGCCTCGATTTATGCGGCCTCATCCGAAGGAGTGCCCCATTTAGTCGCCTCTTACGACAAGCAAGGGGTAATGAGGACCTATTCTAACCCGGATATCCAGGGGAAGCAAGCAAAATACCTACTGAATTTTGGATCTGATGATATTCATATGGGTAGAGATATTCATAAGAAATAATCTTTTAAAGAATCGAACACAATCCGATGTTTTGAATTATCTATCCTATACTTGTGTTTCGACATTTTCCTAATAGAGCTACCAGTTGACACAGATAAAGAAGGGAAACAACTCTTGAGTATTTTGGACTTTGGTGGACAGTGTGCCTATTACGCGTGTCACCAGGTCTACCTCAGCAGAAGAGCCTTCTATCTTCTAGTCCTCAACATGTCTAAGGCATTTGATGAGAAAGTTGACCCTTCACTCTGTGAACAGGAAGGGACCATGTTTACTGACTGGAGCTACGGGGGTAAGTGAAATAAATTAGTATTTTCACAGATAGCACATTCAGGGCAATCCAGGTTGTAGTAACCATCAGTGTGTTCAATGTTAATGTGTTTGTTGTAATGTATACGGATTTTCACCAGCTTTCTTTATTATTTTGGTGATATTTACTATATTGCACTTGAAATAGTGTGTTGGCAATAATCATAGTATCCTCGATACATTCAAATGTGCTTCACCTTAACATGTGAATGGCTTTTTTTCGTGCATTGAACATGAATTTCACATCAAAGTGACCTTAACTTAAAATGCGATTCACTTGAACCTCAGGTTGAAAGTATTGGTCTTATTTCACGCGAAACACATATCACACCTATTCAACATCAACATCGATTTAAATAAATTTCACGTTCAAATATGAACAAGAATTCCATGTTAAAAGGTAGTTAAGTTTAGGATTTTGTTTTTAGAAATCCAAGCCAGGAACAGATACACTGAGTATTTCATAATGCATTTGCTCTTGAAAATTTAAAGTAGGATTTAAAACGAGTTTCGAACATTGGGTTTTTGAACTTTTCCTCCATGAAAGAGGACACAATATATATTGATAAACGACACTGTGCATCAACTGCGACGAAACCGGTGGACCTCCTACTACACTTTCTGTTCCAGACAAGCACATTATCCAATACACTCAAAGGACAGCGCTTATCTAATTGTTATACCCCCGCAGACGAAGTTTGTGGTATACTGGAATCACCATGTTCGTCCCCCGTCCGTTTGGTCTTAGGATATTTGTATCACCAATGAGCAGATTTCATTACAACTTTATAAATACCTTATATGAATATTGAACTTCTGCACCTGTTATTTTGATTGAGATATGTATTCCCCCTTCAAAGAAAAGGGGCATATTGCGTTGCATCTGTCGGTTGGTCGGTATGTCGGTCGGTCAGTTGGCCGGTAGACCACATGTTGTCCGCTCAATATCTGGAGAACTATAACATTAATCGTAATTATATATCATATGTTGCCTGGTATATTAAGTGGATATTGTCAGTTTTCAATGTATATTTTATAAACCAATTAACAGATTTGATGCAAAATTTGTGTATATATTATGTATATAATGGAGCTTTGCTGTGACGTTTTCTTGCTCAAGCACGCTAAATAGTAGTTATCCATGTAATATTATTCAGAAATTATATTAAGTACTCCTTCATTATTCTGAGTAACACACTTCTGCAGAATATATAATGTTACATTAATTGCTCTCCAGAATTTTCATGTCAAAAGAATGCGATAATTCTTTAATTAGCACACATTCACTATTTCTCACCATCCACTGTGTCCTTCGTGGGTATTAGTCCCACTAAGACAGTTCTACCTGCTATTGTAGTCCGAATGTGACATATGCCCTACAATTACGTTTAAAGCGCGATAACAGTCTGAGTGGATCCGTATCTCGAAAGTATATACACAGTTGAGACCACATTAAACCTAATGACAGGCTGTATTTGCAAATAAGATCATCAAAATAACCATATAATTTGCGAAATATTTCCTTTAAACGAGACTTGAATTCCTTCAAACACCAACTTATTTGTCAGTAGATTGCCTCAATTCAAAAATTCTCTCATACGCAAAATTGCTAAGTGTAATTAATTAGATATGAATGGAATAATCATTGAATACATAATTATTTAGGTGTAAGTGTTTCAGAATTTGGCATACGGATAATAGTAAGTAATATAAAGCTATTTTATATAAATTTTATTGCTTCTTTATACACCATATACACGAGACCGTTCGCGGTTGCTCAGTGGTAGAAATTGATTGATTTTATATTGTTTAACGTCACTCTCGAGAATATTTCTCTCAAATGGAGACGTCGCCATTGCCGGTGAAGGGCTGCAAAATGTAGGCCTATGTTCGGCGTTTGTACGGTCTTTGAGCAGGAAAGGATCTTAATCGTGTCACACCTACTGTGACATGGGACCTTAGTTTTCGTGGTCTCAATCACAAGGACCACCCCATTCAGTCGCCTTTTACGACAAACAGTAGTACTGATGACCTATTCTAACCCAAATCCCCACGGCATCTTTCGCTACGTAACCGGAAGGTCGTGAGTTCGAGGTCTACTCGCGTCTCGACCGCGTAAAGCCTAAAACGTTACTATAGATAGTAATTGCTCCTTCGCATAACGCTCGACATTTAGAATTGAGAATCACTGGTCTTTTAGATAATACCCTAATATCAAACTCCTTTCTCGCGACAGGCGTTGGCACGTTAAATAATCCTCATTGTTACGGCGCTGGGTGCTAAGGATAGGTCTAAATTTATGGTATTTCACCCACAGCTGGTGACGTCTAAATTTGAGTAAAAAATTATCGATGGGACGTAAAATAAACAGTCAATCAATTATATACATGAGAAAGGAAAGGTAACCCATGCTACAGACAGTCTGAAAGGGAAAGATAAATCTTGCTAAAACCAAATAAGAAAGAAAATCATGTCTGCCTCATAAATGTGGAATATCGTGGTCTGAAAAACTATTCATTGAGTTCGTTGGCCTTATTTCTACAGGGTACTTGTTGTTTTGGTTGAAGTCAGTATATACCTACTGTGACAATGACGCCCCAGTGATCATCGTTGGAACTCATCTAGATCAAACCAAAGGACAGGTATCTTGTTCTTTCTTTTTAGGTAATATAAATCTATAATACGCTAGTTTTAATGTATAAACAAGGAACATACATTTTGTTCTTTATTTTAACTAACGTGAATCTATAATACAGTAGTTTTAATGTACACTTACTGGTATCCATCTTAGTATGTTCTTCTATATCTTTTAATGATGAAATTCTGCAGATTTTAGGAACCAACTGGTCATTATTCATTTCAAATACCAACTTTAATTTTCTATCTATACTGTTAGAAAACACGACTATATCTCAATTGTATAGTTTCAATTAATGATCAATCTCTATGTTTATGCTGTGTTGAGACAAACGTACAGGATTAGTTAATACAAATAAATCAAAAGAATATTATAAGTGCGGGATGATCGAGTGTAAGATAGTTTTATAACAAGGACTATAGCCTCTGTCTGTTTATCTTACGATTCCCTTTCATTGTTATAATTGAAAATATTCCGCAAATGTAATTATTAATACCACAAAAATCGGATTCCAATGTTTTAGCGTTAAAAGAAACAGCATAGTGTTTGATTGATTATTAATGTATTTCCATTGAGAACATCGTATGCTTACTCACAGCTATTTGTTATATACTTTTAACCTCACCTAGATTCTTATTTTAAGGGCTGACCTGAAAACTTAATATTGTCTAATAATCCTAATATGTCTAACAACTATTACCAAGCTGAATATTTTCTAGTTTCAAGATAATTGCATTGTGATATTGATGAGACAATCACGTAAATCTTTTAAAGGACCATTAGCTGTGAAAGTGACGACAGCCATATTTTTCTCAAACTCTCTAAATTGGCTAGGAATATATATTAATGACTAATAAAAACTTTCATTTTGTACAAGAACAAGATAGACTTTAAAAAAAAACTACGTTAGATAACCGCTTTTAGAGTAAAGAAATATGTAAGGAAGAATTATTGTCTTGCAAGACAATAATTATTTAATCACCGAATTTTCATATCCATGTGTCGGTTCGAGGTTAAAAAGTGTCTTGAAGTAATTAAATATTTATGTTATTACTGAAATATATAATGCAGAGCAGTTGTTATTGAATTCAAATTTTAGTGACAACATGACAATTAAAGCCCCTTTAATGGATTTTCAAGAAACGTATAAAGATTGTGTATTATTCAGAATAACATTCTGAACTATTGCGTTCGTTACCGCTTAACAAACGTATTTCATTTAAGTGGATAAATCCGTCGTGTTTCGTACATCATCCCCCATTTCAATCCCTTGTTGCGTAATCAGTAATCAATACTATTTTTTTCTCTTAATTTTGACAGTCAAAACTAGTATCTTTGCTTCAATGTTGCATTGCAAATTCTTTATAAATGTTTGAATATTTAGGAAATACTGTACTTTTGACCAATCGAGGCTCCATACTTCGGGGATGGCCCATAGAACGTGAAACGTTTGGGCTGACAACATTGTTTTAAAAATTCTTACATATTTTGATATTTCCCTCAATATTAACCAGGCATTTACTGAGCTACAATACTCTTTTACTGTAAATGGATTGGGACAATTTTCAGTCAATTGTGACGTAACAATTACTTATATGACTAAATGACTGAGAAGTCGCATCTGTTTAAAAATAACAGTTGGCAGAGCATCCCTTATGTTACCAAATAAATAAAGAATCGTGTGCTTTTAGAATTAGAAGTGTACAGGGTATAGAGGGTGAAAGATGAAGATAACGAGCAGTGATCAATATCATAACTCCTATAAGGCATATAAAGAATATCAAATAGAAACGTTGGGCAAACACGAATCCCTGATATAAAAGAGGTGAGAGCAGGTGCCTAGGAGAAGTCAACAGCCCCTGTCGACCTGTCACACCTATCGTAAGCCCTATCTCTTGATCAGGTAAACGGAACAATCTGTAGTCAAAACCAGAGTGCCAAGAACGGTCTATCAATTGGTATGGAATGCACCAGGCCCAATGACAGATTGCTTTGACAAACTAGATCGTTATAACGACCATAAAATATGTGATATGCTGACTTTTAACAAGACTGTTGAAATCCTTATTACAACAACTTGTTTGGCAGTACCCTGCTATATATTGACTGAGATTCGGAAGATTTACATATCGAGTTCGTTTTAAAATACCGTGGGATTACAACAGAAGGATATTGAGTCTACATCTCCCGATATTCACTTTACTTATCCCGATAGTTAATCTGTAAGTATTGATTGATTGATTGATTGTATCTTGCTTAACGTCTCACTCGAGAATTTTTCACTCATATAGAGACGTCACCAAGACCGGTGAAGGGCTTTAAACTTAGGCCTATGCTCGGCTCTTACGGCCATTGAGAAGTGAGGGTTCTTTAGCGTGCCTTACCTACTTGCTTGTGATATTTTGGCTGGACGCCGTACCGACAGTACATGTGTTTTAACCATTATATGGGTGTATTCAGAATCCTTGTTTCTATACAATAATTATGTGTTAATACTGGTAACTGAATGACACAAGTCGGGCGATAATTGTCCCTTTGTTTGAACATCAGACACACTGCAGTTAAATGATTTGTTCGTTATTTGTTCGTTTGTTGTTGTTTTTTTCAAATAGGAACTTAGAGTTTATTAGCGATTATTAACTTAATTAATATATTCAAAAACATCCCAGTGAAATAGGAATACACTCTACTTTTGTATTACTTTATTGTTTGTGCGACGAGGATCAAGAAATAAATAAAAAAAGATGAACATTTACGGGTGGGGGGGATCCTCTAAATATGTCATTTATAAAGGTAAGTTTTGTTATGCTCATCACCAATCATTCATGACTAAAAGAAATGATGAAGATGTCTTATAAAAAAAACGTTATTCTTGCCTTACGAATTCATTAGAATCCAAGAGCTTCCGTTCCCTGACCCCCACTAGAACTTCGCCCCGCGACCTACTGCCCCCTCCCCCAAGTTGAAATATTGGATCCATTCCTGGTGAGGGTAAACTTATTGCATGAATATTGTATGGTTAGATTTACGATTCAAGAATTCTGGAGGTTTTAATGAGACGCCATAATACAGTACACAAAATCCGCAATAAATTCAATGTAATTCAATAAAGAGAGAAAAAGTGAGAAATGCACCAAACATCCTTTGGTCTATAAATACAGATAATAATAAATAATTGTATATTGGTTAACGTCCCGCTCAAGAATTTTTCACCTATATGGGGACGTCACCATTGCTGTTGATGACTTGCAAAATTTAGGCCTATGCTTGGCCCTTATGACCTTTGAGCAGGGAGGGATGTTTATCGTGCCACACCTGCTGTGACACGTGACCTAGGTTTTTGCGGTCTCATCCGAAGGACCGCCCCATTTAGTCGCCTCTTACGATAAGCAACGGGGTACTGAGGACCTATTCTAACTCGGATCCCCACGGGTTCAGATAATGATAAGTTCTCATTTAAATGTGAGTATTGATTTAAAAGTAGGTATACACAATACATGCGCATGTATCTTATTTAACACGTGGATGCATGGATGGTCTCTATTTAAAAATAAATAAATAAAAGAAATATTTAAAAGGGTCAATCTGTGCTATTGATAATTAAAACATGAAGCAGATTCAGTGGGGGAGGAGATTAGGGTTAAGGGAGCCTAAATGTGACGTCCTTCCACCCTGGGATTTATGAGTTTCAAATATTTATTACTGATATTTACACCAAAGACATTGGAACCCCATGGAAAAAATGAGTTACCTAAATATAATTCGGACCCCACCCTTTGTGAAAATGACATGGAGCCTCCCCTGATATTAATATCATAATCTATTTTCTCAAATATAGGTTCTATGTTGGTTTAAGTTTTTTAAAAAAAAAGTTTGATTTCGTAACCCCAAGTTTTGATTGGTTTTCAATAAAGATACCATGCTTATGCCCTGTACCTTATGTTATTCTGGAAACAGCAAAACTCTTTGGCTTGTTAAACGTTTTGATTAACTAAAAGGGCAATAACAAATTCTTTAAAAAACTGGTTTTTATTTACAAGGGACACATGGACATGATTATATTAGAACATTAGAACCTTGGAACATAAAATTGGTATTACTCAAAAACCAGGTCTAGTAGATAAATGGAATCTTCAGAAATGTTGAACGGATGATGAGATCTACAAATTAGTAACAAGGCCAAGTGTATGAAATACTGAAATTCACCGCGTCGTACACGAGCAATCATTTTAGAATGGATCAATATCATTTTTTTCTCAACCTTTGTTAATATCTAGTATAATTATTACCACTGTATTGAAACTATTTCTAATTTGAACTAATCGTAGGAAGACCCAAACACTGCCAAAAAAAATCAGAGCCTGCAGGTCACCCCTACCGTTTCGTACAGACCGTTCACACCCAACCCTCAACAACACCCCCCCCCCCACCCCCGCCCGAAAATATCCCAGTCTTGCCAGACGAGAAGTTTTTTTAAAATCATCTTACCTCTTGTCATACACGTATACAAAATTGTTTATTTAACATCTGTATTGAGAAGAAGCCTGGAATACACAAATTGCACATGTATTTTAACTACGCTCAGATTGAATGTACAAGAATAGCAAAACAGACGCGACCATTTCACTTTCAGTTTGAATGAATTAGATAGAGCAATGGATCAATAAAATTTAATAATCCGTATTCCATATCGACCCAATCTTTTCATCTGTTTCTTTTATATCCGAATGTAAACAATATCCATTTGTTTTATGCCAACATGTTCATCATCCATTGAGCTAATGCGTAACAATATAATTTACCACGTCATACACGAGCAATCATTTTAAAATGGATAATTATCATTTCTTTCTCAAGCTTCTAGAATATTAGCATTATATTGAAATTATTTCATGTTTAAACTAATCCCAAGAAGAACCAAAATTATGCTAAAAATTGAAATCGTGCAGATCATGTCTATCATTTCATGCAGACCGTTCACAAAGCGTGTATGTCACGCCTACAAAGTGATCAGCAGTTCGTGCGAACCGTTCACCGTTCCGTGCAAACCGTTCAGCGTTTCGTGCAAACCGTCCACCGTTCCGTGCAAGAATCGTTTCGTACCGTTCTGTACAAGTGGTGTAGTAGTACGCTTCAGGGTCTGTATCATTAATATTTGCAACAACACTGCAAATGGACTGCTTGATGATGCAACATTCCAGGGTGAGGCTGGATCGCAATGAGATGGATAGTATTATGACAGATAATACAGTCACCGATCGGTTAACGATATATAGTTAACCAATCCCACGAATATCAAACAAACAATGCAACATTCCATAACTGACTACCACAACCTCTACTATAATGTATGGCTCGTATTCTTTGGTTCAGCAAGAGTGCAATAACGCTAATTTGTAATCAGATATTTTCAACGCAGAGCTTACTAATCCATGAAATCCATGAAACTATTTTACATACTTGACCAGATTTGTGCAATATATTTCCCTGATCTTTAGTAACATTTGAATAATGCGTTATAATAAACATTTGTATTTTCAAGAATTTAATATGATTCTATTTTAAATTCTCATAATTTGGGTTTTAGAATTCTAACACACTCTACAACAGCATACTGGATTTCCTAGAACACAACCAACATCTGAAGTCACACTTAACCAGAGAACGCTGCTTCGTTCTAGGTTTTAAGTCGGATGGGTCATCATTCCAAGACACGCTACCTGACCTAGAGAAGTGTATGGTTTCAATTGCTCAACAAGACAGATGGAAGGAAACCATTCCTACAGACTGGGCGCTGTCTGAAGTCGTACTCCGAGAACTCAGAGGACGGGGGAAAAGAATGATATCAGTTGAAGACTTATCGGGAAGTTGTTTTGGGGAAAACGAAGAGAAATACACACAAATCAGAGATATCCTGAAATTCTACCACGAGATAGGCGTTATACTACACTTTGACGAGAGATCTCTTGACGAAACTGTCATCATTGACATCCAGTGGTTTGTTGATTCCTTTAAGAACATAATAACCGATCCAAACCATGTCAGGGATATTGTCGAAAACAACCGCGATTGGTTAGAGTTTAACGAAAACGGCCATATACAAGACAATTTATTGATGGAACTTTGGGGCACTCTGAACTTTCAAATTGATCGCTATGACAAAGCAAACTTGCTACAATACATGGAACGTCTTGGTCTCCTCTTTATTGGTAAACAGGCACATTATATTCCTTGCATGAACAAGACGACATTTGCTATCCAACAAGAGGAACATTTGCAATCCATTGAAAGTAAAACATCAGTATTGGTCTTTCGATTTCTTTTTCTGCCATATTTCATTTATTTTCGTCTGATTGTTGCTTGTTTGACAAAGACCAGAGGAGAATGGAGATTCCCAAATGACAAACGTCTTCCTTTATATAAAAACTTGGCGTATTTTGTCTATAAAAACCACATTGTAGTTCTTGCTGTGAATAGATATTCCATTCAACTTCAGGTTTATCAGCGCAACAGAGATTCAATCTCAAAAAATGTCACATTGGAAATCCGCGACGATATTGAAAGATTACTCAATGATCTAACCAGTAACTTTCACAAGGAAATCATGTACACTGTAGGATATCAATGCTCAAAGCAGGAAGTGTTCCGTGAACACAATGCTTATTTTGTTGAAGAGAGAGAAATCCACGGGAAAGGCAAGCAAACGTGCCCTATACACGAAATAGAAAACCATCATATCCTGATAGAATCAAACCTCCTATATTATTGGAATAAGGTATTTTATCTTTAGATAGAGAGTATTTAACGTACCACCATGTAGTTTGATTCATATGATGTACATTAGTAATAATGATGATATCGTTTTTCTCAATAGGATGTTCTGGACAAAACAAAACGTGAGTAAATTTAAACATTGTATGAAACAATATATTATATTAGTTTAAAAATGGTAGCATAAACGTCTCAGAAAGATTGTTTCTGAAAAAAAGTCATGTTCGTCGTCATTCAGATATCTTATATTCGTTAAATGTAAGCTGGTGTAAGTAATCACTTATTTTCAAGTAATTAGATGTGCATGCATGCATAAACAGCGGTCATGGGAAGAATCATTGCATGTAGTTTCCTTTATTCAATTGAAGATCGTGATTATGTTCATGACACCTTTCATCCGGTTAAAAACTAGTTTCATTGTCAACGATTATATATGTTGGTCCATTACCGTACATGGAATACCTAAAACTCTGAAAGTGTTATTTCCACTTCACTAAAATTCTAAAATTAGTATTCTCTCATAGCTGAAATTAGTATTCCAACATAGCTAAAATTCTAAAATTATTAATCTCTCATAGCCTAATTTCTTAGATTGTTATTTCCACGAAGCTAAATTTCTAAAATTCTCACCCCACATAGACGAAATTCTGAAATTGTTATTTTAACTTCCACAGAAATTGTTAATACCACGCAGCCTGCTGACACTTCCCTAAGTTCTGTGATTGTTATATCCTGTGATTTCACGTCTGAGTGGTCCCTATGTATAGTCTGATTATACTAACTACCTGTAAATATCAGCTGAGTCTATCAAATATCGCACATGATATTAAATGTATAACTAATATTCCAATCTCACGAAACGCCTTTAGGTACAAGGTTGTTGCATAGGCGCCTGGGTAAAGGATATTGCACTATGACCTATATGTAAACAATGGAGGAAACTCGAACCTCCAATATACATTTATCTATGGTATCTCCTTTTACATTTGTTATGTGTCAGGAAGCTTAAATACACGTTACATTATCACAGAACACTAATTTATCCACGTTTTAAACAAATTGCTTATCCAACCTATTCATAATATATAACAAGGTTTACAACTCAATATACACCTTTCTTATTTACCCATACTAATATGCAAGCATCCCTAGGTAGTTTAGATTCACATTTATTTAAATCATAACATGTGTATCTGAAGTAGGGTTGGGTAACAATGGGGGATACAAGTTTTACATGAGAATATAGACGAACAAATCTTTACAATCTTTCCAAGAACAGTTTTGTCATGATTAGTCGTATTGATATGCAAGCATTTTAAGGCAGTGTAAATTTTATGTTTAATTCGTGAAACCTAGGAAGTAGAGTTGATCCACAATAGGAAATCAAAGACTTATATGGAAATATACAAGGAATTAAAACAAATTATTTTTGGGATTATTAGGACTGTACTAAATCATATCAACATGCAAATGTTCCTAAGTTGTTTGATTAAATTGTAATGCCTCCGTTATCAAAGGCAGTGCTGTGTATTGTTTTTGTCCTGTATATCTGAAACTGGAAGCTTGCTGAATACTTTTGAATTGAGAGTGGTGTGGCTCGTATATTTCATATTTATATTCCTTGCGACAGGCCTTTTTTGCTATCAAAGACCTTGATCTTGGAGTTTAATCCACGTTGTAAAGCTATAACCGAAACTTTAACCTTGCACATAACCTTTGATTGATGAGTGATGCATCTTTTTTAATTAATGTATGCATTCCCTGTGACAAAACCTTTTTGTTCCAAAATTTTGAACCTTTCAGCCTTTACCTTGAATTTTCAAATACTTTTAGGAAGAAACCGCGAAAAATGTATTTGTGTAAATCAAGTAGCTCATAAGCTGTCAGCTCACTAAGTTTCTCCAACAATGGTTTAGAAGAGTAATCTGGACTTGCATCCATAATTATCCCTGCAGCTCTTTTTTTTTTTTTTTTTTTTTTTTTTTTGTAAATTAGACAGTTTGGAGGTATTATCTCAAATAGTCAAGCTGTAATTAATAGATGGAAGAATATACGCATTGTAATAGAGCCTTCTGGTATGTAGGGGTAAAATTCGTTCTTTTATCTTGTGTGGTGTAAATAGCGTTATCCTATGACCCTATCGGGCTAGGCTAGATTACAACATAAAGTCAATATTTTTCATGGGAATAAAGATGACAAACAATCTTTTAAAAATCACAGTAACTGAACAATCAAGCTAAATTAATTAATGTGAGCGATGTGGCCCATGTACCTTTTGTTTTAATTATTTTTCTTGCGCTATTTATCTACATTTTTTTCAGAGGAAGCTGGGAAGTGGGGGGTTGAGAAGGATAACTCAGTCAAGTTAAAGTTACCTTCAAATGAAATATTGAATTTGAACAAAAACATCACATAACAAGAGGTACTGTGAGCAATGCTCACTAAGAATACCCCCCGCTTACCCCAATCTCCCAAAGGGTGTTGGTAATAGGTATAAACTACCTCTTTTCTGAGTGTAAAAAACAAATGGCATGACAAACCGAACCATATTGCTACTTCGATGTCCAGTGCGAGTGACCTTTGACCTTTTGACCCCAAAATCGATAGGGAACATCTTCATCCCATGGGTAGTCCATATGTATGATATGGTGACTGTAGGTAGAAAGGATAACGCTTTAGAGCCCGGAAACCATATTGCTACTTCGATGTCCAGTGTGCTTGACCTTTGACCCAAAAATCGATAGGGAACATCTTCATCCCATGGGTAGTCCATATATATGATATGGTGACTGTAGGTGGAAAGGATAACGCTTTAGAGCCTGGAAACCATATTGCTACTTCGGTATCCAGTGCGCGTGACCTTTGACCTTTTGACCCCAAAATCGATAGGGAACATCTTCATCCCATGGGTAGTCCATATATATGATATGGTGACGCTAAGTGGAAAGGATAATGCTTTAGAGCCCGGAAAGCATATTGCTACTTCGATGTCCAGTGCGCTTGACCTTTGACCTTTTGACCCCAAAATCGATAGGGAACATCTTCACCCCATGGGTAATCCATATATATGATATGGTGACGGTAGGTGGAAAGGATAATGCTTTAGAGCCCGGAAACCATTGCGTCTACAGACGGACGGACGGACAGACAGACAGACGGACAACCCGATTCCAGTATTACCCCCCCCCCCCCACACACACACACACACAACTTGTTGCAGGGGGTATAATTAATATCTTACATTTGTACATAATTTGTCAACATCAGCATTTATCATTGAATCTTGAAAGGTATTTCAAGATTCAGAGTTTCCAAACAAAATTATGTTCATTTTTGGGTGTAATCATGTATACTCTAGAGACTGTACTTAAAAAGTATGCGAACATTGTGTTGATATATTTATTTTTTTTTGATACTCTATAGTCACATAATTATCAATATTGCGACATTTTGCTATTTACTGGCGTCCTTTGTTGTCCGTCGTCCGTTAACAATTGATCATTTCTGACTTTATTTCATAACTACCATTCCTTTTTCCAATTTGGTGCCGGTATAATAATCTCTCTGATCGATAAGGGGGACATAAATTGTATGTTTCAGGATTCCTGCACCGACTGGATCTTAGGTGAGAGGCAAAATCTGACTGTATATAATTGACATTGTATTGCAGTTAGAGTTTGGGTAGTTCTTAACCCAGAGATGTATTTGATTGTCATATCTTTAATAATTACAGGTTTATCCCTTGGCGAAACAAACGTCACAGTTTTATCTGAGCATGATTTAACCGAAAGATACATTTGATAGTCAGATCTTAAATAATTGCAGGTGTGTCCATTGTTTTGTCTGAGCGGGATCTGTCGAAGTTCAACAAGGTGATTGGAAATGATATGGAATTGATTGCCACCTGCTTGGGATTATCACAAGTGGAGATAGATAGATTGAAGAGGAAAAATCCCACGTCCATGAGTACTGTGGTACACAACATCCTTCTCACATGGAAACGCAAACGTGGTCCTGCAGCAACATTAGAGAACTTAGAAAAATCCCTACAGGACGCAGAAAGACAAACTGGTGCAGGTGTGGATTGGGATGGGTTTAGTCGAGCAAAGGAAGAGATTTCAAAGGAAGGAAAATGAATTGAGTCTAAAGACACTAGCCTGTGAAGGCGGAACTACGTATGTAAATATGTTTTAGGCTCACCTATTCAATAATCAATTTAAGGGAACGACTCCGTTTTATCAATGTTGTACATATAGTTAGACATATATCATTTAATTCATTGTTGCAATAGATTATTGTGTGTGAAAAAGAACAGTCAGTTAATATGATTGGTTATGTATGATTGACGTCTTCTCCAGCGATCACATCTTTCATCTCGAGGGTTGTAGCTGAATTCGGATTAATTATACGAAAGCTTTTAAAAAAAGAGAAGTGAATTATAATATGAAAATATCTTAATTTCAGTGCACTTTGCAAAACTTGCATATAATAGTGTAGATCGGTTGACGTTCAAAACTCTCTCAAAATGTTTTATTTGCAAAGCAAAATCACAAAATAGCAGGAAATTGTTCTTAACGGGTTTTTTTCTTTTAGGGGGTGGGTGGGTCAGAAATAACAAACAGGTATCCGTTATAAGTAACACTGTTAGATACAAAATGTATATTGATTTTGCTGCTGTAACTTATAGTGCGTAGTTATCTGATGATCTAGATAATATTATTATTATTTTTGGGGGTGGTGGTGGTTTTCAGTTAATTACACACAAAGAGTATTTAAAAGAAATAACAGGGAGCCACCACACTATCATCACCATTTCAAATTTGTATTAAATGAATATTTGCACTGAAAGCTTCCTGACATAGTACAGATTTACGTTTGCTCAAATCATGATCACTGGGGGTAGGGTGGGACCACAACAGGAAATCAAAGTTTTACATTCAATTACAGATGGACATTCTTTGAAAATCTTCTTCTTAAAGACCACTGGGCCAGAAAAGTTCAAATTTACATGAAAGCTTCCTCACAGAGTACAACAGAGTTTGTGCAATCCATTGTTCCTGGGGGTAGGGTGTGGCCCCCATGGGGGACCAAAATGTTAAATGCTCGTAATCGGGAAAAATCTTTAAAATATCTCTTGAACTTTACATATCGATTTTCTACGAAAAGACATTTCATGTGATGCAATGGTGTGTGATGTGACATTAACCAGGAAGTTTGACCTATTTTTAATATAAATCCGGCCTACATGTGTCCTAATTATCTAAGGTAGATCTTTCATATCTTGCATACAGTGGATCCTCGTTAATCCGGACACTTTGGTTCCCAGCAAAATCGTCCGAATAAATGAAGCGTCCGGATAATTAAATTGCATATTTTCGATCTTTACATAAGTAACTAATATATGCGTACTTTATTAAAGAGACACTACAGCTCATTTTCCACATTTTAATAAAGTGTTTTTTTAAAACATGTATTGATAAAATGATAAAATTCATATCGATACTGACAATTTTGAACAATTGGGATGCATCAATTTACTCTCAACTGCGCTTTGAAGATCGTTCGGAATTCAAAGGTTTCTTCATTCTGACTGCTTATTTACATCACGTGGTTTTGAATGACAGCAAATGTGTTGTGTAGGAAATTATTTAAATTCCCCTTCAAGGGGGTCCACACTCACCTTTCAAGTATAAGAGTATGCCCTGCTCCTTAAAATAAGTAATTATGTAAATCATTTTTTCAGCAGAAACCCTTCCATTTGCCCATTGACCGATGTTTTTACAACTAACACGTGTCGTGTTCAGATAAAAATAGCACTTACTTTCAAAAGTAGTGTCTTCGCAGCTAGTCTCAATGGCAGATTTAGGGTGGGGGGGGGGGGGGGCAGGATCCCCCCTCCCTTTTTACGCCACAGATTGTGAATGAAAATCCACATTTTGCACCAGAATGGCCGATTACTGTGGCTAATCTTTGACTTTCACACCCCCTTCGGAAATCCTAGATCCGCCACTGAGCTACATGGGTTTCTCCGAGCTCTTTGTTTTCCAACGGTCAAACTGATACCAAGGTAAATTTTATTTCACGTATGAGTTTTATCTCATTCTATTTTTACCTCTTTTCTCATAGAATCTGTCAAAATTCTAAATCTATCAACTACACTTTCTCTCACTGGACGACATGCTGCACTGTTTACTGTCTATGCGCATGCGTCTGAAGACTGAAAGGAGGAGACTCGATATTTTTGTATAGGCCATCAAAAAGTATTAATTTTTACGTTAAAACGATAATTTTTAAATTTAGATAAGTGTTATTTTCGCAAAGTTCATACTTTCAACAATGTAACAAAAATAGAAAAAGCGCTAGGAAAATTGTGATTTCATGATTTTTGCGCAAAATGAGCTGTAGTGTATCTTTAATGCATAGTGAATTAAACACATTCTATCATTGGATTTGACCATTTTCATTAGTAAATCAATTATGATGATGTTAACATTTACATGTATTTCAAAGCACTAAAATTTAATGTACGTGTTCAGTGTATTTGCCTGTGCTTGAATTGTACATATATATGAGCCCTACAAATAAATATACAAAACTGTGTACCGTATGCACTAAAACAAATAATGAAACACTATATATACATAACTATAAGTCAATAAATCATTAGTAACTAACATTATAATTTACACTTCAAACATTTCATCACACTTTTACTTCTTAAAGAGGCCGTTTTTCATCTGTCACGATTCACGGGTTTGGCGGTCTGTTAAAATAATCTTCATCGTCCAAAGTTGATATAAGAATTTCGTGATTATCATGTCAGTTGACAACATTCTTTAACCAAAATTCAATCTGCCATAATTTATATTTCTTTTTCTATAATTATCCAAGACAATATCGGGAGAATAAGATCATTTAAGCTCGTAATATCAAGACCTACTACTGCTTTGATCTAGCCACGCGCACCTATTATTTTCATGATGCGATAATAACGGAACAAAACTCGGGTGAAACTAACATTACGGGTACATACAAAATTTTATTTTCATTTTCACTTCTACCCAGAGTTTAAGAATTCGAAAGCAATAAAGCTTTACAACATCGTGACAAGAATCAATCGTACACAGGTGCATTGTACATTCTACATGCGTGCCATTCTAAACGTTAAAAACTTACTACATATACATGTGCATGAACATACATGTATATTTCACGCCAATCAACAGTATAAAATCCAGAATCTAGAGGTATAATCTACACTCTTTAGATTTGCATACGCCGATAATCAATTTACGAATCAATACAACTAATATGTGTAGCAGTTTAAAAATTATCATCACGGCATGATGTTTAATTTATTAATACTATTAGGCTATTGATCAAGACTATAAAATAATATGCAACAGATATATTTACAAAATTCAACACTAATCTTATGTGCGAAAATTGGAATACAATGTCTCGATCGGCACGTGCTATCTAACTGACATATCATCACACACCACCTAATTATAGGGAGTTGTTGACAGGGAACAGGTAATCGCTTCAATTAGACAGTTTGGCTTGTTTTCTTTATAATTTACGCCGTGCTAAAATTGTCCGACACAGACCTTCCCTAAACAAAATTACCGTCCGGATTAACGGTACAATTTTCAATGCATTATAACGTTTTGTAGTAAAAAGTGACCGTCCGGATCCGGAACACGAATTTCCGGATTAATAATGCAAAATAATGTATAAAAATTCCGTTCCCTAGAAAATTCGTCCGGAAGGTGAAGCGTCCGGATTAATGGCGTCCGGATTACCGAGGCTCCACTGTACATGTTTCTTATGGCAAAGCCGTTCATTTCATATTATGATCTTTGAACTTGTCACCTTGAGCTAAGAGTTTGACCTACTTTTAAGGGAAAAAAAGCGTATTAAATATATACGGAACTATTTTAGGTGGGGTTTTCCTAATTTATATACATATTCTTCATGATAAGACTTTGTTCACGTTGTTGTATGATATTCAACTATTCCTGACTACATACGAGTTATATCACTGCACATAATGCTGATAAAAGCCCGGATAGGTGTCATCTTTTTAATGCATGAGTTTAGATATTAATGTGACCTTAAATATCAATGTAACATTTTGGATATGCATATACTACTTTATGTGTTCTTAGATATCAATAATGATTTTAGATATTTGTGTGTTATCTTATTTATCAATGAATAACCTCAGTTATCAGTTTAGGATGTATCAGCTTAGATATTAATGTATGATTTTAAATATCAATGTATGAGGTTATATATCAATTTATGAATTTAAATACCAATGTATGATGTCGGATACCAATGTATAACCTTAGATATCAATGTATGACATTATGAATCTATGTACGACCTTAGATGTCACTGTGCGATCTCAGATGTCAATATGGGATCTTAGATGTTAATACGTGATCTTTGAAGCCAAGCATGATCTTAAGAATCAATATGCAGTCTTAGCTATAATGTATGGATTGAGATATCGACATACGACCTTAGATATCAATGTATGTTAGAAATCAATGAATATTAAATGTCTATGTATGATCTTAGATTTCAATATGCAACATTGAATATGAATGTATGAACTACGATATTCACATATGATATCTAAAATCAATATATGATGTTAGATATCAATATATAATCTTCGATATCAAAGTATGAAATTATATATCAATGTGTTTGATTTGTACATATTGCATCTAGGGTAAACTAGTCAGACTTCAACCATTTTTTTTTCAGTAGAATTTGCGAGCCCAAGTATTTATTTGGTCTATGACCACTTTGTCTCAAATTACGAATTTCAGATCTTGTACTTTGTATTGCAGTCTTTAACGAAAAAGAAAATATTTAAAACAACACAAATTTATCTACGAAATACACTAGATACAAGTCAATTTCGACTGCGTCAGAGTAAATTTAATCACGACAGCATTCAATTTCCACAAGTACCAGTATCAAGGAAAAGATCAATACCTTATAAAAAGGTCATTGTAACCCTCATTAGTCGGATTAGTATTACAGTATATTTAGAAAATTAATTGTTTAATTGTGTGATAGATTGAGATCATGAAGCCCTAATGTTACAGTACAAACAATAAGGGGCGTTACGGATCAGGGAATAGTTCTGGATTTGAAATTCATTAAAGAAGTTGCTTTTAAAAGACATTGGAATTTAATTGTAGGATTCAATACACAACATGGTATGAATTTAATGAGGCATCCATGACTATGAATGGTAGAGTTGATTGTGTTTACCTTTTGGAATCCAAGTCGTTGAATTTACCACTTTAAAAGAAAAGAAGTAAAGTAATTTCAACCAAGTTCAATGATGATTAAAAAATTCTTTGAAAACACATACACACATGTATACATACACACATGCGCGCGCACACAAACACACACACATAGAAAAAAACCCAGTAATGCAATTAAATTCTTGCAGTAATTGTAAAAATATATTCGACAAAATGTAATTTACACCTTTGATGTTAAAAAAACCCACTTAAATGTTTTGAGTTATGATTTGTTAGGCGAATTTACATTTTGATATCCAAAACACACGTTTTTATGTGAAAGTGACTATTTGATCAATTGAATGCTTGTAAAAAATAATATTAGTCAGAACGATATCAGATATACATTCGCGGATTTAATGTCTTTGTCATCTCTTATATACATCATATTAGACTTTTTTCTGAAGTGGTCAAAATTAACCTACTGGTTGCACACTAACTAGTTTACCCTAACAGCATCACTGTAGATCTTGTTATTAGCATAGGTTACATAAATTCATCGATTTATTTACACAATGTATTGTTGTTAATTTTGGAGATATCGCAAAAGTAGAAGTGTAGGGATATTTACCGCTCAATATACAGGGCTAGACATTATCTTATTGAATGGTCACTTGGGTTGCATTGGCAAACTAGATCGTTATAACAACCATAGAATTTGCGAAATGCTGATTTTATACGAGACTGTTTGAACCCCTGCACCATCAACTTGCTTGTGAGTAGCCTGCTTCTATTTTAAAACTGATCATACACAGAACAAGCTCTTGTCTATCAAATCAGTTGAGAGATGTAAACACCACATGTAGGTGATAATGGAATATTGCTACATAAATATTAGAAGTTGACGATAGAGAAGTTCAAATCATCCCGTTTTTCATAAATGTTGGATTGTTTGTGTGATGGTATTTTTTTTCCAAATCCTTACCTTCATGGACAGAATGGAGATGTCCGGTTAAGTGAAATGCTTGTAAAGAAGTTAGTTTCACCAGTGTTTATTTGAAATATGTGCCCGATATTCTTTTATTAAGTGAACCCTTAGTTTCTCCCACATACATTAAGTTACATACGTAACACTCAATAGTGTAGACAACGTACATAATCTACGCCCGGTGAGATTACTACTAAATGAAGTTCTAGTAATTAGTATTTCACAAGTTTGACATTTTTTATTAAACATTTTGAGATCAAACACATGGGATCTGAAAAAGGAATCATCAAAAAGGGAGCATAACAGTCTTTATGCTCTCTATTTTTATAAGAATATAACATACGAATTTGTTTCCACTTTTTGGCACACTGTTTTTGCCTATAATAGCTCTAAAACGTCATTGTTATTTCGGATTTCAAACATTTCGATTGAACATCACTGAAGAGACATAATTTGTCGAAATGCGCATCTGGTGCAGCAACATTGGTACCGTATAAGTTTTACATACTATTCGAAGAAACCGGTTTTCTAATGTCCCGCAACTTTGTTATTTTTCTTGGCAATTAACAATAGAATACATATTGTTGGTTGAAAATTGTCATTTATTAATCCCCGAGTATCAAAACTACAACTCAGACAACTTAAACAAGAATGCCATTGGGATCTCCCTAATTCTTATAAATCTTGATTAAATACAAACATAATAAAATAGAAGAATAGGTGACACCTTAAAATGTTTGCCATAAAGTCCAATGGCAATTGGATTTCCGCCACCTTCTTTAATTTGGGTACAATATTTTTGTTTATGTACCAAACGCTGCCAATATGACGATTGTATATATGACAAATCTTTGCTATCTCGAAGGATCCTCGGGGGAAAACTGTTCACCACCAGAGATACGAGCTCGATGGTTAAATGAAAGGTGGAGATAACGATCAGTGATGAATCTCATAAATCTCATAAGCAATACAGAATAGATAACTGGGCAAACACGGATTATACTATCATTATATGCATCATATCATCATATATATGCATTATAAAATTTAGTATAATTTATCTATATTCATAATTCATATTCATAAAATCTAAACAATCGATAAAGGTGATGTTTTTAACAATATTAGATATATCCTATGATCCCACCTCTGGTGTGTCCAGAGGTCCGTGTTTGCCCAACTATCTATTTTGTATTGCTTGTATGAGTTATGAGATTGATCATTGTTCGTTATTTTCGCTTTTCATAGTACCCGATTCAGATGCACCGACTTTTTCATGGTTAGTGAACACAGTTAGTTTATTGAAGTGTTTGTGCGCACGAGTTTTACTGGCCAATACTGTTTGGACTAAGAAGTGTAAAAGGTTTGTTTGGACACTATTCGTTATGGAAAACACTTTAGTTGTGACAAAATTTACCCTTCTGTCATGCCACGACTCAACGAAAACCAACGTAATCGTGCTGTTGGGATGCTTCCAGCTGGAATGGCACAAATATATTGTAGCAGGACACTTTGGAGTTCATTGGAACACCATTCAGTCATTATGGAGACGTTTCCAGCAATCTGGTAACACTCAGGATCGACCACGTTCTGGGCGACCTCGTGTGACGTAGTGTCGACAGGACAACCACATTATACTTGTGCACCTGAGAAATCGTTTCCAGACCACAAGTTTGACTGCTCGTAGCATTCCTGGACTTCAACCAATCAGTCCAAGAGCTGTGCGTAAGTGTCTACTCAAGCACAACATCAGACTAAGACGTCTAACGGTGCTTCCAATACTGCTTGAACGTCATCGTATCGTTAGACTAGCACGATGCAGACGACATCTGCGATTCAGAATACAGGACTGGGCCAATATTCTGTTCACTGTTGAATCCAGATTTCATTTGGATAGCAGTGATGACCGTTGTAAAGTGTATCGTCGCGTTAGGGAGCGGTACCAGGAAGCTTGTGTTGTGCAACGTCGACAATTCGGTGGCGGTAACGTTATGGTGTGGGGTGGAATAACAGCACGTGGAAGGACCCAATCTGATTAAAATGAATCCTCGATCCGCTCCTCTTTCCGCATTTGTTCTTGTTCTACACGACTACTACTCGTGTAGCGACAAAATGAAGAAAGAGGAGCGGATCGAGGATCTGAGTTTAATCAGATCGTGGAAGGACCCCTCTAGTGTGCTGGAACCATGCCCTTTTTAATTAAGCCATGCCCCTTTTTCTCTATAAAATATTTGTTGTCAGATATAAACAATTGTTCTTTATTTTCACAAGGTTGATTGAAAAGTTTAAAATCAAGACAGTAGGTATTAACTTTTAAAGAGGCTAAATGATCATTCTATTACTATCATAGAATGTTACAATGAAAGTGCCCAGAAATTGTCTTGCCGTGAGGAAAAGTGTCCTTTTGAACATATATGTGTGCCCTCTCTAGATCTTATATTTAACACTACATATATACTTCACTTAAAGGGTTTTTACCACGATTTTTATTGTTTGTAAATTTATATGAAAATGCGGTGTTTTTTGAATCGTGCTATTATTATTTTTTTCGATATAAAGCGTGCTTTAGTGATTATTTTGTATCGAAAGTGCAAAAAGCCAGATATGCATATTCTCGTTAGAGATGTTCGCGACATTAGTATGTGACGTCATACATGTCAATCACGGTGAAGCGAGCAAGCATGGAAACATTAAAAAAGTTGTGAACAGCACATACAGCAGGCTCTTGATACAAAATGGAAAGATTCAACAGTTACAAGTCCCATTATATTGTGTTGTACAGTTTATAGTTGTAATAATCAGCACACAAAAGACGATTTTTTTTTACTTTTACAACGAGGCAAGTCAGAGAAATTTTGTGAGCTAGAACTAAATTTAGAAATACTCCAAACCAACGGAAAACCATCTTCAATGACGAACTTACACATAGCATTCTAACCCATTTAATTCATGATATCGACATTTCTTTTTACAAATTAATAGGCTCGTTGTCCTTCAGACTGGACATAATCAGAGACTGCCTTCAGTTTGAGAACTCTTATAGCCTACGAGGTATTGAGGCAATCATTGAAGTCGCCGCGGGTCTGGCAACCACATAAATTTCTGTGTAACATACACTCTTTATAAGAAAAAGAAAAAGTCGAAAAAAGCCAGTTAATAGTCGTCAAAAATACTGAAATACGGCGGCTTTATATTTTTTTTAAAAGACGGTGCGTGCCAACGTAGTGAAAAAAAAATGCAACAATATAATGAATGGCACCCCCCCCCCCATTTTTAAAAAAGTAATGAGAGGGATGATTATAAGGTAAAGGTTACGACTATTGGCCCCATGTCTCTCTCTTTCCCGCCCTCTTAAACACACTATACGATTTAAGAAGTGGATAAATTTTCATCAGATTGGTAATTTTAAAATCTGGTTGCCTCCGCCCCCCCCCCCTTTGAAAAATAAAATTATAAATTAAATCGATATTGGTAAATCGACTGTTTCCTTCGACACATTGTAGGTCAATGCATCAATCTTTACCTTCTCCAGTGTAACGGTTAAAGAAGAACTGATTTCAATTAGATCAGCATTGGCTAATGCATGTTACACTCTACATATACAGACCTCTAATGCTTTAAAAATATTATGAGCTACAAGGGAACACAGTCAAAATGTTTGCAAACGAAATGTGTCATTCAGGTATTCACCAAAAGTTGAAAACGTTCCATCCTTTCTGTGAGCGGGATTTCCGTCCCAGTGGTCAATGTCGATGAAGTATTAGGCTAATATAAATGGTTGCTGAGGGAATGGCTCAGCGGCAGGTTCAAATGTGTATGGCGGAATATTAAATACTAACGGGATGTCATCGATGTCGGAACATTAACTATCCATTCTGTATAATTTATTACTTTCAATAGAATCTATCCACACACACATACATAGCTGCTGCAGCACATTGACACGTATGACGTCATGAAGTATCACGTGACTAGATAGCTCATTAGTGACGATTTGAGAAGCGGAAGCTTTGAATATATGGAGATAAAATGCTTGCTTGTATCAATTATTGGGAGTAATGAAACAATATAACAGCAGAAACGTACTTTATTAAGGTTACCCCATCTGATTTTAATTACATTAAAAATCGTGGTAAAAACCCTTTAAAAACATACGTAAAATGATCTACATTGTGTTACTCCATAGGACAACGTAACAAGAGTAAAATCATGAAATTGCATATATAACATGTGTTAAACCTGGATGCCCACACCTCTAATATTTACTAGCCGGGTCGTTGAGGGATTTTGATAAGTATTCAAATTAGCTAGCTCCAAGGACACATGCTATTTACAAAACACAAGCCCAAATGCATAATTTTCTGGCCCCATACCATCAGGCCATTAATTACTTTGAACATTGAATAAGACATCGAAACATTAGGAAAAGTCAAAACTGTGTTATAGTATCATTCATTATCTTAATTAAGGGGCCTGTGGTCTGGTTGTCGAAGTATTGGAGTTGATTTAGTTATGCCATCTACACACAAAATCATTACTGCAGCCTCTAATGCATTCGTTAATACTTGGCGCTTCACTTGAAAGGATTCAGTGATTCCACGCTTCTCCATGTCTCCTACCTCACCATCAACCATGTCTTAAAATGAATCACAACAAGTCATTAGAAAGAAAATAAATCATTACAAATTTAGAGAAAGAAAATAAATCACTACAGATCTAAAGACAGAAAACAAATCACTACAGATCTACAGACAGAAAATAAATCACTACAGATCTAGAGACAGAAAATAAATCACTACAGATCTACAGATAGAAAATAAATCACTACAAATCTAGAGACAGAAGATAAATCACTACAGATCTAGAGACAGATAATAAATCCCTACAGATCTACAGATAGAAAATAAATCACTACAAATCTAGAGACAGAAGATAAATCACTACAGATCTAGAGACAGATAATAAATCCCTACAGATCTACAGATAGAAAATAAATCACTACAAATCTAGAGACAGAAGATAAATCACTACAGATCTAGAGACAGATAATAAATCACTACATATCTAGAGACAAAAAATAAATCACTACAGACCTAGAGACAGATAATAATCCCTACAGATCTAGAGACAGAAAATAAATCCCTACAGATCTAGAGACAGAAAGCAAACCACTACAGATCTAGAGATAGAAAACAAATCACTACAGATCTAGAGACAGAAAATAAATCACTACAAATCTAGAGACAGAAAACAAATCACTACAGATCTAGAGACAGAAAATAAATCACTACAGATCTAGAGACGGAAACTAAATCACTACAGATCAATAGACAGAAAATAAATCATCACAGATCTAGAGACATATAATAAATCATTACAAATCTAGAGATAAATAGATTGATCAATTATTGTTTAACGTCCCTCTCGGGAATATTTCGCTTATATGGAGACGTTGCCACTGCTTGTGTGAAGGGCTACAAAATTTAGGCCTATGCTTCGCGCTTATGGCTTTTGAACAGGGAGGGATTGTGCCACACCTGCTGTGACACGGGACTTCAGTTTTTGCGGTCTCATCCGAATGATCGCCCCATTTAATCGCCTTCTACGACAAGGATACTGAGGACATATTCCAACCCGGATCCCCATGGGAATCTAAAGTAGTGATCTAGAGATAGAAAATAAAATGCTACAGATTTAGAGATAGAAAACAAATCACTACAACCTAGAGACAGAGAATAAATCACTACATATCTAGAGACAAAAAATAAATCACTACAGATCTACAAACAGAAAATAAATCACTACAGATCGAGAGACAGAATTAAATCAATACAGATCTACAGATAGAAAATAAATCACTGCACATCTAAAGAAAGAAAATAAATCACTACAGATCCAGAGACAGAAAATAAATCACTACAGATCGAGAGACAGAAATAAATCACTACAGATCTACAAACAGAAAATAAATCACTACAGATCGAGAGACAGAAATAAATCAATACAGATCTACAGATAGAAAATAAATCACTGCACATCTAAAGAAAGAAAATAAATCACTACAGATCCAGAGACAGAAAATAAATCACTACAGTTCTGGAGAGAAAAAATAAGTCACTGTAGACAGAAATTAAACCACTACAGGTCTAGAAAAAAAAAATCACTGAAATGAAGATAACGAATAGTGATCAATACCTTGCATCAAATAAAGAATACAAAATTATTTATATTAATTTGCATCCATTAACTCCACTTGTGGTAATCGTAATTATACTTCAACTGCTCTTATATAAAAATAAACATTCTTCAAAATTATGGTTCAGTTTTAGGCACACTTCGTATCCCAGTCGGTGGGTTGAATGAAGATGAGTTACCGTACCTAATTTTGATTCATAAACTACATAAAAACCCTTACAAAGATACATCGCTTGAACCAGTGTTTTTCCAAACATTTATATATCTCTAAACTGATTCGATATGCAAGAGCTTGTTCTGCGAATGGTCAGTTTTTAAATCGAGGCAAACTACTGACAAACAAGTTGATGGTACAGGGGTTTCAACAGTCTCGTTTAAAGTCAGCATTTCACAAATTATATGGTTGTTATAACGATCTAGTTTGCCAATACAACCTATCACTTGGGTTAAATGCTGTCAGACGTGTTTCATACAGATTGCGACACCGTGACACATTGATTGTGACTACGGATAATGGTTTATCTGAGCAATATATAGAACTCACGGTGGTTGTGACCGGTCGACGGGGAATGCTTACTCCTCCTAGGCGCCTGATCCCACGTCTGGTGTGCCCAGGGATCCGTGTTTGCCCAACTATCTATTTTTTATTGTTTATGGGATTTATGAGCACTATTCTTTATCTTCGCCGTCCATTGATCAGTCCCTCCGTGGCTGAATGGTTAGAGCATCGCGCTCAAAATCACGTGGCCTCTCACCTCTGTCGGCGCGGGTTCGAATCCCGCTCGCACTCGCGTCGGTAAGTGAGAAAGTTTCCCAGTTTACTTTCGGAAGGTCGGTGGTCTCTTCCCAGGTACATTGTATCTGGGTTCTCTCTTCCACCAATAGCAACTGGGCGCCACCAGATAACTGAAAAATTGTTGAGTGTGGCGGAAAACATCAATCAATAAATAAATAAAAATGTGCTATTCAAATAATTCTATGAATAGTTTTAATCATTACTAAAACTAGATATTTAACTCATTGATATACATTTTTTAAGATATTGTACTTTTCCAATATATAACTAAACTAGCACAATCCTTTTGTAAAGGATTGAATATTCGTTATAATCATGTGAGGAGTTTGTCTCATTGATCTCTAGTAGTAAAGACTACATTTATCTAAGATAATGAATTTTCAATGAACAAATAGTATAGGACCCTCTGCTCACAACCATGGAGCCTGAACCTTAATCCCTTGGATCCTGAATTTCACAATTTGGGTAGAACCTTGAGTGTTGATAATAATCATGAAAAGAGTTTGCCTCCTTGATGGCCCGAAGTAAAGACGATTTTTAAGATACAGATTTGATGCAATTTCAACATATGACTAAAGTAGTCAACCCTGGGTCCTGGACTCTAAGCCCAGGGGTCGAGAAATTACTGCATATGATACTCATCTTACAAACCAGTTTACTGCTAGATGTCCTGATTATTCCTGCAATATCTTTTCCTGTACGTGATCAACGACAATGCAGACAGCTTGAATTATTTTCGTTTATAAAACTCATTACATTAGATATAACGAACACCCTTTGAATAGGAAGATTCAATCCGTTTCTTGGAAGTAAGGTGATTTTGAGATTCGTTTACAACCAGTATCCTATTTTCGTGTTATCCTTTGTTAGATATTTATATATAAATTGGAAACAAAATGGATAAGAACTCCCTGTAAAATAATCATGAAACATAAATTATGATAAACAATCATAAACATGCGTGTGTCAAGTTTGTTGACATATTTCCTTACAGCAAAAATGATGGGTTATCATCCACTTTTAATAATTACATACCAATGGTAATTTAAACTAGCTGATATCACGTTTCAAACAGCCACATCAATCAACAATGGAAAAGCATTCGGAGCGATCACCCTTTGCTCCTTTGAGTCACTGAGAGAAATAATGAAAACTTGATATTGATTATAACAATGTTATGTTTTAGTATACCATACCAAGAGAGTAGGCGTGAACTATTTGTTAAAACTCTGACTACCATTTTGTCACAAATGGAATACAGTATCACTGGTTAGCCGATTTATTTGCCTGGTGTATAATTTGGCCTATTTTGTCAATTTCCAAAGATTCACAAAAATGGCTAAATTTAAGCATATCACTTTTCATATACATTGTATATATGAACGAATACGAATTCACCAAAATATTTACCCACCACAATCAATAGCATACTTAGTATACTGCAATAAACCAGATTTGTGTCCAGTAGAAAAATGGGTTACATAGTAAATATAGACAGTGAATCTTATAGACCTCTTTCCTAATACATGTATTATATTTGCCTCTGTGTCCATGATACAATTAAAGGCCTCTGCTGGTGGACTGTTAGTCCCCGAGAGTCTCTACAGCCCAGTAGCTTAGTACTTCGTTACTAGCTTGAAAATACGGATGTATATTTAATTGCTGTTATAAAATTTAGAAATTCATTTCAAAATTAAGGATTATCTCCCTCGTGCATAGCTCTTATCCTTGGACGAATTTGGCTACACTTTTTTGGCACGCTGTTTTAGGCTATATTTAGCTCCAAAACTTCATAGTTATTTTGGATTTCAAACATTTCAGTTGAGCATCACTGAAGAGACATTATTTGTCGAAATGCGCATCTGGTGCATCAAAATTGTTACCGTATACGTTTTACATGGAAATTACGTTAAGGAATTAACAGATCTACATTTTCAGTACCGCTGTTTAACAAAACACATATACAAAATATCCCTGATGGCATGTACACATTTGACATTTTGTCTTTTATCGTATCCCAAAATACATTTTTAGAAATATTGTTCACTACATGTAAATGTGATAATATTTGCTGAATATTGAGGACAATCCCATTTTATCAGAAAAATGTCGATTCAACAAGCCGTAGTTTCCTGATGTTGACTGTACGATGTATTTCCTGGATTTGATGAATCTAAATAGAATTTGTATTTGTTTGGATTTAATGGCTTATAAAGCTGTTGGAATTTTACCTCTGCTCTTTGCGTGTTCATCTTCCATTACCAAAAGTAGAACTGTCTGCATTCGAAACAGGTAAAATTCAGATCGAATATTGTTTTTTCTGTTAATGTATTCTTCATTTTAACATGTTTACATTTAAAGGCATTTAGAGCGTAGAACGAGGAAATAAATTTGATGTAACAATTCACTCTGTTTATGACTAACAATGTTTTTATAGTAACATACCGGTAAATAGAACAGTCTCATATTTACAGATTAATTGTTGAAAATAATTGTTTTGCCTGTTTCGTTATAGTGAATTGCTGCCTGTCGAGTAAATTATACACACAGGTTTAAAACCATTGGTCTGCCTCTGGGTTTAAACATTCTAGCATAATTTATGTATATGACGTTGACAAGCCTCAACACAGGGTAAAATTGAATTTCTCAGTCATCGAATCACTCAACTCTTTCTTCCTTGAAAATATCTACTTGAGCAAACGTTCGTGATCATATACATTCAGATAACTCTATGGGTTATTTTTTTCACGGCGCATATAGCCCAGTAGTTAGGGATCAGGGCCCATATTCACAAAATATCTTACGACTAAGACGAAAAAAATAAATCTGTCTGATAATCAAATACCGAGCCCAAGGTCACAAATATGTATTCAACTTTTATAAACCATGGATGTACTTTACATATTAATTAAGAAAGTCTACAAGAAATGAAAAATAAGGCAATTACCGTGTTTGTAAATTTTGATCTTAGTCGTAAGATATTTTGTGAATAGGTGCTCAGGTCTTGGCTTCGGTTTCCATCTGTACATGTATGTTGGTCGCGTGAAATTTACGACGTGAATAGTGAAATTGTTCATTCGCCAAACACTGCTACAACTCTGAGCACTATGTTTTTCAAGGTTCAAATGCCTGGTACTTCATCTTCAACTGGTGACGTATTTATAGATGATATTTTAAAACAGAATCAAAACAAAACAAAAAAAGATTTATTTTCTGTAATTCCCATGTGATGTATATTCAGGACCGACGCAGGATCCAGTGCATGCTGCGACAACTACGAGAAAGACGAAAATGGAGAATGCAATTGTAAGATTGATACACTTGAAATTTACCTTGGGACAAAGCTACACATTTTGTAAATGAATTTCATTTGACAAGTTAGAGTATATACGCTATGCGATTATCAGCAGTCGATGAAATGATTACTTGATTGATACAAAATTTAAAATAATGTTCGTAAGATTAATTCAAATAAATAAATAGAATCTCTATCTATCTATTATAAATACCGTATCATAAATAGCCATTCTAAAACATGTAATATTGAACATTTTAGATATTGATTGTCTGTTCCTGTACGAATTAAGCAGAATAATTTCAGGAAGCATATTACCCCCAAGAATTATGTAGACTAAAACACCGTATGTGTCTCTTATACTGTTCTGTACTTCAGCACATAATTAACATTTCCCGTTCTTTTTAAATTGTGAAATTCAATATAATAAGACGTTTTATTTATCATCTGAACATCTTAGCTCATAATCACGTCATAATTTACTACAACATCCGGTGATTAAAAAAAGATAATGATAGAAAATAAAGAAAACAGAAGCCCCATAAAATCATTGCTACTTCATTTAAGACGGGCCATCATGGACTATACACCGAGGCCCTAGCATAGACCCGCTACTAACATTGTGTCAACAGGAAATAGCTTGATTTACTTCCTAGTAACACTTCACTTTACTTACTATTTTTTATCATAAAAATAGCCAGGGAATCTGGTTTGACACTATAGAAAAACAAATTAATCATTGAAAACAGAAGAAAATAAGATAAAACGCTATGAATTCATTATTACAACTTATAATCATAAGCATTTTGTCATCAGAAAATAAAGAATAAAGTAATTAACACCCGTCTCTTCTCCGGAAGCTTGATTTATTTCCCATAATACTTGACTATATCTGCAGCTTGCGTACCTGGATATTTTGGAGACTTTTGTAAAACACCTTGTCCTCTTGGTTCATTTGGAAAGGACTGTGGAGGATTGTGTTCTCTTACGTGTGTCCCAGAAGATTGTGACCATGTTAAAGGTTGTCTGCCTACAAATACTGCCTCAGTCACAGCTTCAGGTATCCATTCTGTTCAGATTATAACATAGCTAATATTAAATACTGCCTCAGTCACAGCTTCGGGTATCCATTCTGTTCAGATTATAACATAGCTAATATTAACGTTTTTCAAGTTTTTATTTTTCCCAATCGCTGTTAAAATAACATAGATGAGATGTATCACTGTTCTTTATGTTCACCTTTCATGACATACAAAACAGATATTCAAGAGTAATACTCACGCATGAACATGTAATGCATATAAATACACTCTAAAAACAATGTTTAGGTTTGGAACACTTTTTAAACGTGTTTAGGTCTAAACGTGTTTAGGATTGTGCTTATATCCTAAACGCGAAGTGTAATAAACATGTTCTACCCTAAACATGTTCAGACTGAGAACATGTTTAGCTATGCAAAAATACAGTATCTAAACACAAAATAACATGCTAAACACTTGCTAAACACATTCCTAAACGTCTAAACACAATCCTAAACGTCTATGCGTTTAGGTTTTGAACATGATAAGCTTAGTAACATTGTTGACATTAGTTTTACAGTCTTCATGTAGAATATTCCTGTCTTCTGTAAATGAAATTCGAATTGCAGAAAAAATTGCATGTCAGAATTGCCATACTTCAAACTGTTATAGTGTACCAGGTCCCGATAGTGACCATAGTGTACATCATACGCCGTATTGCAAGTATACACTGTCGAGGTCGATATCCAAAATTGATGGAACCATTAGAAGAGCCGTCTATGGGCTTCAACCCTTTCCTGTTGGAAATGAGCAGAGTTTAGGAGTATCCAGAAGATTTTGATCTGGAATTCCATTTCAACTTGAACAGGTCTAGACACATACATATTGAATTTAAAAAAAGAGTGTAATTCATTTTCTCTGGTATTAGACGTGCCTTTAGTGTTAATTTAAACCAATGCATCACTCTTACTTTGCATTGGAACAAAATTCATTTAAATCTTGTGAAAGAGAACATCAGTTGCAATTTGGCCCCCCCCCCCTTTTTTTAATTCAACATGTGACAGTGCCTGTTATGCGAAAACTAGCATATCAAAGACAAAAAAATTGTTGAAGTTGTACTTGCCGGATGATATTTAACCATGTATAGTTTACTTCTTATATGTGCATAAGTGATTTTTAATGGTTTTGTCTTTAACATGTATCGCGGAAATGTCAACCGTGTTGTTTCGGCAATTAGAATATAGAAATAGACTTGCAATGTAATTTGAGAAGAACCGCCCAAACCCGTGTAGTGATTTTGGGGGGTGGATTTTTAGTATTTCTGGTCGGGCTCGGAGTCCTCTGAGCCTGCACGTGATTTTCTCTCTCTCTTACCCGCGAACTCTAGGCAATCGGACGTGTTTTAGAAAGTGCAGCAGTGTAGTTATTGTATTTGTTAACCCCTTGTAAGTTGTTCTGTGTATTTGTGAATATATCTGTTTATAAGTGTTTTCCGGTGTTCTTTGTGTGTAGGAAATCACTTTACCCGCATTGTTCGATTTGAAACATCATGGATCCCATAGACACAGTTTGTAATGCAAGGGATATTCTTGCTAGATTTTGCAATGTTATTCTCCTATAATAGAAGAGAAAGCTACTATTTAAGACTCTTTAATGCTGTGGATTGAGTTTTAAATATAAGGTTAGCAAATCATTTTGTAATTGAGACAAAGTCAAAACCTAAATACAAGGAGAACTAAACATGTTCAAAACCTAAACACAAAAGAGGTAAACGTGTTCAAAACCTAAACACAATAAGGGTAAACATGTTCAAAACCTAAACATAATAAGGGTTAAACATGTTCTACACCTAAACATAAAAAGAATTAACATGTTCAAAACCTAAACACAATTAGTTAGACGTGCTCCAAACCTAAACACAAAGAGATTTAAACATGTTCAAAACCTAAACACATTGGGTTGAACATGTTCAAAACCTAAACGTAAGAAGTGTTGAACATGTTTAAAACCTAAACACAGAAAGTGTTAAACATGTTTAGATTTAGAACGCGTTCAAAACTGTACACAAGAAATGTGTTTAACTTTGTGTTTAGGATCTAAACACCATTTTTAGAGTGTATACATGTATATCCCAATCTTAATAAATAACTACAAGAAAAGACTATATGCATTTACTCCCTCGGCATTTAATTGTATCTATTTACACAATTTCATAAGTAGTTGTTTCATTTTTGGTTGCAAATACATTTTGGAATCTGCTGACAGTAGGTCTAGGTATGAAACATTTCTGGCATATACTATCGCCTGATATTTAAAACAGGACAAATAAATACATCGCATCTCCAATATCAGAGCTGGGAATGCTATATTTTTTATTTCGATCTATATCAAACCACCTTCAATACTGTAGATTACTTATTTTACGCGAGTACTTAATATTGCGAAATAACTTGAAGTCAAATCGCGATAACACAGATTCGCGAATACACTGTTGATCACGTGTATGTGTGTGTCGCGAGTACACTGTTGATCAAATGTCTGTGTGTGTCGCGAATACACTGTTGATCAAGTGTCTGTGTGTGTCGTGAATACACTGTTGATCAAGTGTCTGTGTGTGTCGCGAATACACTGTTGATCAAGTGTCTGTGTGTGTCGCGAATACACTGTTGATCAAGTGTCTGTGTGTGTCGCGAATACACTGTTGATCAAGTGTCTGTGTGTGTCGCGAATACACTGTTGATCAAGTGTCTGTGTGTGTCGCGAATACACTGTTGATCAAGTGTCTGTGTGTGTCGCGAATACACTGTTGATCAAGTGTCTGTGCGTGTATTTTAGCAAGAGAAAAATAAATGCGAGTAATTTTGATTCTCGTGAAATTATGCGACAAGAAATTCCTCTCAAATATTTATGGAATTTATAGTATTAAAGTACATGTATCATGAATTTATCATCGGCATAACATACAGTATAGCTGTATTATTATGTATTTATCAATGGCATAAAATACCTAGTGTAAAATAATTTTGTCATCGACATAAGATAGCTAGTGTCAAAATAATATCATTATGGGTTTATCGTCGGCATAGCATAGCTAATGTCAAAATAATGTAATATCATGAGTTTATTATCGACATGACATAGCTAGTGTCAAAATAATCTATCTTCATGGATTTATCATCCGTATAGCATAGCTAGTGTCAAAATAAAGTATTATCATGATTTTTATTGACATACATATAGTACAGCTAAAGTCAAAGCATTATCATGAATAAACTATACTCATAACATAGCCAGTAACAAAGCAACATGGATTTGCTATACTCGCAACGATACACAGCTTGTGTCAATGGATCATTGTATCATTTTATTGTAATATTGATATATTGTCGTCATGAAATAGCTAGTCTCACAGTATTTCCATGAATTCATTACAGTCATGTCATATCTATACTTCAAATTGACATTGTGAACGTAGTATCGTCATGACATAGATTGTGTCACAGTATCATGGAATCATTATCGACATATATATGCAACATAGCTAGTGTCAAAGTGTCATAATTCACTACCTTCATAGCATCTCAATGAATCTACATGTAGATATTATCTAACAGCATACACCGTAGCTAATGCCAAAGAATTACACGTACCATGAATCTAAAGTATCAAAAATTGAATTTATCCGTTCCTACCGGTTTGTATACAAAGTATACCAATATAATCTATTGCAAGAAATTTAAACGTCATATATAGTGGGTTTTTAGGTACTCGCGTACATTCACATAAAACAGTGGACTGATTATTAAGGTACTAGAATTATGAACATTAATTCATGTTTTATTTGTAGATGCGTCAGTTTTTACAACAGTTCCACAGCATCAGATTTTGAATATCTCAACATCACCGCCATATTTAACACATATTTCATCCACCACCAATATAACCAATCACTATACAGTGTTGCCTTCAACAAAACCGCCTATAGCCGTTAGTAATCCCGAAAACGGACAGTTCAATTCCAATTATTTGATTGTTGGTGTGGGAGGGTTTATATCCGTTCTTCTACTTGTTATGATCATACAGAAGTGTTTGAAATCAAAATCGGCACAGCGAAACATTTCCAAAAGAAAAGTAGAAGATTACAATGCACCCGTTGATTCTATTGTTAAATCACGTGACACCGACAAAAAGAAATATGGCGGACTTTATCACTACGGAAACAAAGACCACTTTTATCAACAAATGGAGTCTGATTACCAGGAAATCGATCAATGTCTAGAAATGGCAAATATGACTCCAGGGGGACGAAAACCACCTGGTACAGAAGAATCCAGTTTGTCATCTGAACCTAACGACTCTTATTTATCACCAATAGCCGGAAGTGACACGTATGTTGAACCAGTGACACAAGAAGCGTATATCGAACCACAGAACTTACAACCGTACTTAGATTCTCATAAAATACCTAAGGGAAGAGAAAATAGCAGTAATGAACGATTTCATTCTTACATAGAAGTGGTAGAATTAGGTGAAATGAACCCAACAGAAACTATAAGCCATACAAATCCTGATAACGTGCCTCGACTCTCATCGTCATATGATGATGTCATGTGGGAGTGTCCGGCCGTTTGTCATGAAATGGATGACGAAAAAGACAACTCTTATCTTGATGCTGTCTTCTCATGATACTTTGATCAGCTGATTACGCGAACGTGTTTCGAGTTATCGCTAATAAATGGGTGCCAAATATACTCAGGGATGTATTCATTTTGCTGTATTTTATTTTCATTTTCATGAAATGATTTCAAAATGTTTACATATCTAATGTTGTGCCTTTAACATCCCAACAAATTGTAATGGTGGCCATTTATCTAATGACTGTAAATGTAAAGAACATGCGTGCAGATCAACATAATAATTATATTCTAACGGCTGGGAATTCCGACAGAAATAAATGAGAATGTAAATATGAGATGTAAAGTTCATTTTAATTCACATGAACTGAAACCTCGTGAGCATTTTTTTTAATTATCCCTTTCAACATGACTCTGGTGAGCTGTGTGGCCCATGTGGCTCTTGTTGAAAAACTATAGCGCCTCACGCTGATATGTAATGAAATGCTTTTCCTTGGTTTAAACGGGTTATGCAAAGTTTTCTGCAATGTGTGTGATTATTTATGTCCTGTTAAACAAACAAAACGTCGACACTTTCATAGCTATATTTAGATTTTTCTGCATTTTGAAAAAAAAAATCATAAGTATTTCTAAGTATGTAGATTTAAAAAGATAGATACTATTGACCTGTAAGTTAAAAGTAACAGCTGAAAATCATCTGGCCTTGACTTCATGTTTGGTTGGTTGGTTCTTTTACTCATATTGATAGGTCACCATTTATAGGTGAAGTACTACAAATTTAGACAAATGATCAGCGGCGCTTTTGACCGCATATTTAGCAGCAGGGTTTCTTTATTGTGTCATAACCTTCTGTTACCTTCATCTTCAAGGTCATATTCGAAAGAATCGCGATTCTCACTTCTACATACCGAGCACTCGGTGACGGAGCAATCATTACTTACACTGACTGTTTACATCTTAGGTTTGACACGGCCGTAGCCTGAACGGGGCTCGAACTAACGAAGAGAACCCTGTTCCACTGGGCTTCATCGACCAGTTCCATATTTGGTAATGATTTCCATATTTGAACAACGGCAAAGAAAAACTTATTCAAGAAGGAAAACTCTAAACTGATGATATAATCCATTAAATAAAACTGGTACATGCAAGCTTTATCTTGCATTCGTAATTCAGATAAAAGGTAGAAATAAACCAGAATACTTATAACATATTTGCAACAATTATAAAGATACAACGTAAGAGGTGGCGAGTTCGTTGGAAGGTGAATATTTATACGCGGACAGTTAGAAAAATACAACTACCAATTCACAACTTCCCTCCACCACTACCACCCCACGAAATAATTCATTAGAACTATTCTTGGGATTCTCCCAAATTATATGAAATGTGACAAACGATAAATTCATTGGACCTTTTAGACTTGTTCCCAGTAGAAGTTAGTGTATATGATTTTATGATTATGTTTTGTTCCCGATTCTGTCATACTGTTAATACAGAGTTGTGTATATATGTCAGATTTATCTTTTTATTTCTGTTAATTTACCTGGAAATATGAAAACAAAACAGGATTATTTTGTTAAAAAAAAAACTTAAGCCCACATTATTGCATCATTGTAAAGTGTTTACACCCCACCCAACTCCCCCACCCCCCGCTAGAAAATATGTCACCCCAATATTCATTACTCCACCATGTCTACTTTCTGGATATATTCCTGTTTACAATTTTTCTTTGAAAGGGGATGTTCTAAAGACACAATGTTTTATTCTGATTCAAATCAAGGACATAAAACCGGATAAAATTATTTAAGTAAACTTTAACAATAGCTTAGAAAAGAAAGCTATATTTCTTTTATTCATAGAAATAAATCTACAGCAATATACCTGTATAGATAGCTATGTCTGGTTGTTAGATAGGGATGTTCGTCTTCTTTGAAATTCTTTTTATCTTCCATCTCACTTTAATATCATGTCTCATACAAATTATATATCATACCAAGTACTAACCTTTAAAAAAAGATGATGAATTACGCACTATTTTAGAAATATAATGACAAAATCCCATTGGAAAAATATATTATAATATGTACCTTAAAACCACGACAAAATAGAGCATTATGGGCCAGCTTCGGATGAACTGTTATTTGTGGAGAGTTCGCCGTGTTATGTTGGTGTATTACAAGCTACTAGTGTAATATTTCAAAATTATATGCATAATTTCTTTAACAATAATGTACATGTACCATTAAAAAGCTGAACTATGCTGTGAAGGTGTAGGGAGAAGGAACATGGTCATATGTCAGAAGAATTACGTTAATGTATGTTTCTCAAATTGTTGTATTTTTTAAAGCAAAACCACTTGACTGATCCAGAACACAACTTAGCGGTACAACACTTTCCGTTACATCTCGCGTGTTGAAAATACTGATAGGGACATTGATTTCCTGATATTATCACCATATATTAACTTCCTTAAAACGTTTGCCTTATTTTCTCTTCTCACCAAAATTCAGGAAGTTTCACTTGATCTACTCCCAATTTAACAAACCGTGGGTTTAATATGAAAACCTTGTCATGCTGTTCGAGAGGTGATGACTCTTTTTTCTTCCTGGAGCAAATTCAAATGTGCAAAGGATAGCAATGCATTCTTTCAGATAAGTAGTGCACTGCAGCTAATTAAATGTTCGAGGGCTGCTGATTTTAGCTATATTAACCTCCACGCGAAATAGTTCATATAAATCGTTATGGATTCGCCCAACGTGAAGGATTCTCCAGTGTCCAAGAAGCGTGCTTACCCTACCCTTAATTTTCTATTGTTTATAACATCTATGCAATTCATCGTCCGTTATTTTCTCTTTTTTTCCTCTCACACATCTTCAACATTCGGTAAATGTATAAACATAACAGCTTTAGATCACAATAATTGATCAACGAATGAAAGTAGACTCCCTTTCATTTTATTCAATTTAATGCTGGGTATGTCTATTGTTTGCAAACCTTTCAAGACATTTCAAGATGTTGGATAGTGTCTGTTTCATTTACAGGAGCTCGATTTTGATACTATTCAGCATAGCCACACCGTTAAAAGAAACGTTCGTCACGCAACAAAAGGGAAATTCTAGCCTTTGAATGATACCTTCAATTTTGCAACAACAAAAAAATTGTCTCCTCTTAAAACAAAGGAAAAAAAAAGAAGAAAGAATTAAATGATTTGATACCAGCAAGCTAGCTCAGTAGACTTCTCTCATTATTTCCATTGTCTCCTGTCATTCGTAACTAAATCATTTTTGCACATACATGTAATTTCATTACTATAGGCGCACTTTATATTTAATCAAGAGTATCAACAACAGTACATGATACACCCGTCAACAGATAACATTTGGTCTTTTTCTGACACCAAAATTTGTAGAACTTGGCTTCAGGTAGTATCAGCAATCATCGGAGTGTGACGTAATCCCCTTGCATCATAAAAACAGACAACTTATGTAATGTCTATCTAAAATTTTCACATGTCTTAAGGTATATATGTACCAAGTTTGATGGTCCTAATCCCAACGGTTCAGTCTGTTTCCTGCTATTAAAACCGTGGCCTTGAGAAACAATAGACATCATCCACTTGGCATAAAGTATATGTGTACCAAGTTTGACGGTCCTTGCCCCACAGTTCGGTCTGTATACTGCCTACAAGTTTGACCTTTTAACTGATATAGCGACTTTGACTTTTGACCTTGAAAAACAATAAGCATATTCCCCTCATCATTGTGATCAAATGTACCAAGTTGCAATATCCTGAGGCTTATGGTGGGTCTGTATCATACCTACAAAGTTCTCTACTAAGTGATAATGTGACCTTGACATTGATAAACAGGCATCTTCCTTTCATCATGGTGATCAAATGTACCATATTGCAATATCCTTAATCTTACGGTTCGGTCTGCAATATGCCTAAATATTTTATTACTAATTGATACTACGACCTTGACCTTTGATCGTGAAAAATAATAGACAACGTCCTCTACTCAAGATGATCAAACGTACCAAATTGTAAAATCCTAGAGCTTATAGTTCGGTCTGTATCCTGGCCACAAGGTCCGAACAGACGGACGGACGATGCCATACCATGTATGTTAAAGTATAAATGCAGCTATACATCAAATCCAGGTATATTATAAGTACATGTATATGCAAATATACATAAAATTCAGGTATGTTATTATACGTATGTATTTGTAAACTTCTCTTTTTATGACAAACATTTAGATGCAATGTCGCAGTTTGTATGTATGCAGGCCTGCTACATACTATTATATTTAATATATGTAAGCTTGTTGGATGTATGCGATTTGTGATTTTGCATCTACTCTGTATTTTCATTAATTAATTAAATCTATATGTTTTGTAATTAAGTATACCACTTCTTATGGTTAATATTTTATCTGTCATACAATTTTAACATTACTAACTCACCAATTATTACATTATGCATCTTCAGTTTTATACACATAATACATACTATCGAATAAGAATTATGGAGCCATGTCGTGCTACGAGCTGGATCCAGTTACAGAAACATGGTACAGGGTCTGAGGTGTAGCACCTGACGACGACCTCAAAATTCTTGCCTGATGACGATCTCAAAATTGTTGTCTGGCATAATTTTATAATTTATGATTAACAAAGTAATAACTAGTGGCACTCTATTATCAAAATTTTCTTTGGCGACCCTACCCTAATTCTTTTCTGTATATATTTTAGTTATTTCACATGTATATACATACCTACATCCATATTACTATCACCTGTTACTAATATTAATAATTATGTAATAGTTATGGTATATTTATTTCGGTGTATCTTGAATTGGACGAAGGACGGAGACTCGTGCGATTACTAATTATTATTACCTTCTATTAGAATCCAAATAAATAACAAATATTTTAAATATTTAATTTTATATTTACTTATTATAATTTTTAAATTTTAATATACTTAAGGAATAATTTAAATAAAGATCATTATTAAAATTATTATATAAATAAAAATTATAATTTATTTCATTAATTTTTACTTTTTATTTAGTTTTTATAAATATAAGTTACTTCTTTATTTCATTATAATTTATGACATACGACCATCACATGTATGTGTCCGGCCATCAAAAGACAGTACCGCAGTCATCAGACGTGTTGGTACACGATGGTCCTTATTTATTTATATTTATTTATTTTTAAACCATGGGACAACCCATACGTCCCATACGGAGCATATGGAATGTTACTACAACACACTTCAACTTCACTATGTTGGTGCATTTGGGAGGTGTTGGAGAGTGAGGCTGGATCGCAATGAGATGGATAGTATTATGGCAGATAATACAGTCACCAATCGGTTAACGATATATAGTTAACCAATCCTACGAATATCAAACAAACAAAGCATTACTTCCAAGGTGATCCATCGAATAGCGACAGTTACTCTAGACTATTGACATTACTTTTAAACGAGTTGGGTTACTGTAATTTATACATATAATTTACATCTTAAAATTATTATTTAATTAAATAATAAAAATGTTTCGTTTCCAATCTAAATATCATTATGTTAAATTACTTTACTATTAAAATCTTAATTATTTACATGTCCTTATAACTCCATTAAAAAAAAAATTTTTTTTTTTCCAATCTAAATATCATTATGTTAAATTACTTTACTATTAAAATCTTAATTATTTACATGTCCTTATAATTCCATTGATAATTTATGCTTATTCAATATTCAATGCATTCAATAACTTAACCTTCTGTTTTGCTTATTATTGATATAATAGGCCATCGTACCGTGGTTTCAGCGGGTGAAACGTCACAATAACACAAATTACGTTTTATGAGCGGTTTCAGTGGATGAAACGTCACAATGTCACAAATTACGTCACAAATTACGTTGTATGAGCGTCTTCACAGCGGCTGCCACGTAACTAATCTATTCATTCGCCATCTTCAATTTGCATGATTTATAGCTTCCAATATCATTCGTAAGTTTCCTTCCGGTTGGTGAGTAAAAAGTTTTACTTATATGTATAACTAAGGTTTTATCATGCATGTTTACAAATATGTAAACAATTTCGTATGTTTATATGCATGTTTACAAATATGTAAACAATTTCGCATGTTTATAAGTATGGAAACCACTAAGCATCATTATTCTACTGTTGAATTTTTATATGCTTACTAATATAAAAACAACTACATGTGTTATACTTATATAAACAACTAAGCATATAATTCGGGTTTTCTATCGTGTATATCTATATGTTTATCAGTATGTAAACAATTACATATATAAATATCGTAGCATATTAATATTAGGAATATAAACTTTGCGTTTTTATCGTTTTAGTTTATATAAACATGTATGTTAAAGTATAAATGCAGCTATACATCAAATCCAGGTATATTATAAGTACATGTATATGCAAATATACATAAAATTCAGGTATGTTATTATACGTATGTATTTTGTAAACTTCTCTTTTTATGACAAACATTTAGATGCAATGTCGCAGTTTGTATGTATGCAGGCCTGCTACATACTATTATATTTAATATATGTAAGCTTGTTGGATGTATGCGATTTGTGATTTTGCATCTACTCTGTATTTTCATTAATTAATTAAATCTATATGTTTTGTAATTAAGTATACCACTTCTTATGGTTAATATTTTATCTGTCATACAATTTTAACATTACTAACTCACCAATTATTACATTATGCATCTTCAGTTTTATACACATAATACATACTATCGAATAAGAATTATGGAGCCATGTCGTGCTACGAGCTGGATCCAGTTACAGAAACATGGTACAGGGTCTGAGGTGTAGCACCTGACGACGACCTCAAAATTCTTGCCTGATGACGATCTCAAAATTGTTGTCTGGCATAATTTTATAATTTATGATTAACAAAGTAATAACTAGTGGCACTCTATTATCAAAATTTTCTTTGGCGACCCTACCCTAATTCTTTTCTGTATATATTTTAGTTATTTCACATGTATATACATACCTACATCCATATTACTATCACCTGTTACTAATATTAATAATTATGTAATAGTTATGGTATATTTATTTCGGTGTATCTTGAATTGGACGAAGGACGGAGACTCGTGCGATTACTAATTATTATTACCTTCTATTAGAATCCAAATAAATAACAAATATTTTAAATATTTAATTTTATATTTACTTATTATAATTTTTAAATTTTAATATACTTAAGGAATAATTTAAATAAAGATCATTATTAAAATTATTATATAAATAAAAATTATAATTTATTTCATTAATTTTTACTTTTTATTTAGTTTTTATAAATATAAGTTACTTCTTTATTTCATTATAATTTATGACATACGACCATCACATGTATGTGTCCGGCCATCAAAAGACAGTACCGCAGTCATCAGACGTGTTGGTACACGATGGTCCTTATTTATTTATATTTATTTATTTTTAAACCATGGGACAACCCATACGTCCCATACGGAGCATATGGAATGTTACTACAACACACTTCAACTTCACTATGTTGGTGCATTTGGGAGGTGTTGGAGAGTGAGGCTGGATCGCAATGAGATGGATAGTATTATGGCAGATAATACAGTCACCAATCGGTTAACGATATATAGTTAACCAATCCTACGAATATCAAACAAACAAAGCATTACTTCCAAGGTGATCCATCGAATAGCGACAGTTACTCTAGACTATTGACATTACTTTTAAACGAGTTGGGTTACTGTAATTTATACATATAATTTACATCTTAAAATTATTATTTAATTAAATAATAAAAATGTTTCGTTTCCAATCTAAATATCATTATGTTAAATTACTTTACTATTAAAATCTTAATTATTTACATGTCCTTATAACTCCATTAAAAAAAAATTTTTTTTTTTCCAATCTAAATATCATTATGTTAAATTACTTTACTATTAAAATCTTAATTATTTACATGTCCTTATAATTCCATTGATAATTTATGCTTATTCAATATTCAATGCATTCAATAACTTAACCTTCTGTTTTGCTTATTATTGATATAATAGGCCATCGTACCGTGGTTTCAGCGGGTGAAACGTCACAATAACACAAATTACGTTTTATGAGCGGTTTCAGTGGATGAAACGTCACAATGTCACAAATTACGTCACAAATTACGTTGTATGAGCGTCTTCACAGCGGCTGCCACGTAACTAATCTATTCATTCGCCATCTTCAATTTGCATGATTTATAGCTTCCAATATCATTCGTAAGTTTCCTTCCGGTTGGTGAGTAAAAAGTTTTACTTATATGTATAACTAAGGTTTTATCATGCATGTTTACAAATATGTAAACAATTTCGTATGTTTATATGCATGTTTACAAATATGTAAACAATTTCGCATGTTTATAAGTATGGAAACCACTAAGCATCATTATTCTACTGTTGAATTTTTATATGCTTACTAATATAAAAACAACTACATGTGTTATACTTATATAAACAACTAAGCATATAATTCGGGTTTTCTATCGTGTATATCTATATGTTTATCAGTATGTAAACAATTACATATATAAATATCGTAGCATATTAATATTAGGAATATAAACTTTGCGTTTTTATCGTTTTAGTTTATATAAACATGTATGTTAAAGTATAAATGCAGCTATACATCAAATCCAGGTATATTATAAGTACATGTATATGCAAATATACATAAAATTCAGGTATGTTATTATACGTATGTATTTTGTAAACTTCTCTTTTTATGACAAACATTTAGATGCAATGTCGCAGTTTGTATGTATGCAGGCCTGCTACATACTATTATATTTAATATATGTAAGCTTGTTGGATGTATGCGATTTGTGATTTTGCATCTACTCTGTATTTTCATTAATTAATTAAATCTATATGTTTTGTAATTAAGTATACCACTTCTTATGGTTAATATTTTATCTGTCATACAATTTTAACATTACTAACTCACCAATTATTACATTATGCATCTTCAGTTTTATACACATAATACATACTATCGAATAAGAATTATGGAGCCATGTCGTGCTACGAGCTGGATCCAGTTACAGAAACATGGTACAGGGTCTGAGGTGTAGCACCTGACGACGACCTCAAAATTCTTGCCTGATGACGATCTCAAAATTGTTGTCTGGCATAATTTTATAATTTATGATTAACAAAGTAATAACTAGTGGCACTCTATTATCAAAATTTTCTTTGGCGACCCTACCCTAATTCTTTTCTGTATATATTTTAGTTATTTCACATGTATATACATACCTACATCCATATTACTATCACCTGTTACTAATATTAATAATTATGTAATAGTTATGGTATATTTATTTCGGTGTATCTTGAATTGGACGAAGGACGGAGACTCGTGCGATTACTAATTATTATTACCTTCTATTAGAATCCAAATAAATAACAAATATTTTAAATATTTAATTTTATATTTACTTATTATAATTTTTAAATTTTAATATACTTAAGGAATAATTTAAATAAAGATCATTATTAAAATTATTATATAAATAAAAATTATAATTTATTTCATTAATTTTTACTTTTTATTTAGTTTTTATAAATATAAGTTACTTCTTTATTTCATTATAATTTATGACATACGACCATCACATGTATGTGTCCGGCCATCAAAAGACAGTACCGCAGTCATCAGACGTGTTGGTACACGATGGTCCTTATTTATTTATATTTATTTATTTTTAAACCATGGGACAACCCATACGTCCCATACGGAGCATATGGAATGTTACTACAACACACTTCAACTTCACTATGTTGGTGCATTTGGGAGGTGTTGGAGAGTGAGGCTGGATCGCAATGAGATGGATAGTATTATGGCAGATAATACAGTCACCAATCGGTTAACGATATATAGTTAACCAATCCTACGAATATCAAACAAACAAAGCATTACTTCCAAGGTGATCCATCGAATAGCGACAGTTACTCTAGACTATTGACATTACTTTTAAACGAGTTGGGTTACTGTAATTTATACATATAATTTACATCTTAAAATTATTATTTAATTAAATAATAAAAATGTTTCGTTTCCAATCTAAATATCATTATGTTAAATTACTTTACTACTAAAATCTTAATTATTTACATGTCCTTATAACTCCATTAAAAAAAATTTTTTTTTTTTCCAATCTAAATATCATTATGTTAAATTACTTTACTATTAAAATCTTAATTATTTACATGTCCTTATAATTCCATTGATAATTTATGCTTATTCAATATTCAATGCATTCAATAACTTAACCTTCTGTTTTGCTTATTATTGATATAATAGGCCATCGTACCGTGGTTTCAGCGGGTGAAACGTCACAATAACACAAATTACGTTTTATGAGCGGTTTCAGTGGATGAAACGTCACAATGTCACAAATTACGTCACAAATTACGTTGTATGAGCGTCTTCACAGCGGCTGCCACGTAACTAATCTATTCATTCGCCATCTTCAATTTGCATGATTTATAGCTTCCAATATCATTCGTAAGTTTCCTTCCGGTTGGTGAGTAAAAAGTTTTACTTATATGTATAACTAAGGTTTTATCATGCATGTTTACAAATATGTAAACAATTTCGTATGTTTATATGCATGTTTACAAATATGTAAACAATTTCGCATGTTTATAAGTATGGAAACCACTAAGCATCATTATTCTACTGTTGAATTTTTATATGCTTACTAATATAAAAACAACTACATGTGTTATACTTATATAAACAACTAAGCATATAATTCGGGTTTTCTATCGTGTATATCTATATGTTTATCAGTATGTAAACAATTACATATATAAATATCGTAGCATATTAATATTAGGAATATAAACTTTGCGTTTTTATCGTTTTAGTTTATATAAACATGTATGTTAAAGTATAAATGCAGCTATACATCAAATCCAGGTATATTATAAGTACATGTATATGCAAATATACATAAAATTCAGGTATGTTATTATACGTATGTATTTTGTAAACTTCTCTTTTTATGACAAACATTTAGATGCAATGTCGCAGTTTGTATGTATGCAGGCCTGCTACATACTATTATATTTAATATATGTAAGCTTGTTGGATGTATGCGATTTGTGATTTTGCATCTACTCTGTATTTTCATTAATTAATTAAATCTATATGTTTTGTAATTAAGTATACCACTTCTTATGGTTAATATTTTATCTGTCATACAATTTTAACATTACTAACTCACCAATTATTACATTATGCATCTTCAGTTTTATACACATAATACATACTATCGAATAAGAATTATGGAGCCATGTCGTGCTACGAGCTGGATCCAGTTACAGAAACATGGTACAGGGTCTGAGGTGTAGCACCTGACGACGACCTCAAAATTCTTGCCTGATGACGATCTCAAAATTGTTGTCTGGCATAATTTTATAATTTATGATTAACAAAGTAATAACTAGTGGCACTCTATTATCAAAATTTTCTTTGGCGACCCTACCCTAATTCTTTTCTGTATATATTTTAGTTATTTCACATGTATATACATACCTACATCCATATTACTATCACCTGTTACTAATATTAATAATTATGTAATAGTTATGGTATATTTATTTCGGTGTATCTTGAATTGGACGAAGGACGGAGACTCGTGCGATTACTAATTATTATTACCTTCTATTAGAATCCAAATAAATAACAAATATTTTAAATATTTAATTTTATATTTACTTATTATAATTTTTAAATTTTAATATACTTAAGGAATAATTTAAATAAAGATCATTATTAAAATTATTATATAAATAAAAATTATAATTTATTTCATTAATTTTTACTTTTTATTTAGTTTTTATAAATATAAGTTACTTCTTTATTTCATTATAATTTATGACATACGACCATCACATGTATGTGTCCGGCCATCAAAAGACAGTACCGCAGTCATCAGACGTGTTGGTACACGATGGTCCTTATTTATTTATATTTATTTATTTTTAAACCATGGGACAACCCATACGTCCCATACGGAGCATATGGAATGTTACTACAACACACTTCAACTTCACTATGTTGGTGCATTTGGGAGGTGTTGGAGAGTGAGGCTGGATCGCAATGAGATGGATAGTATTATGGCAGATAATACAGTCACCAATCGGTTAACGATATATAGTTAACCAATCCTACGAATATCAAACAAACAAAGCATTACTTCCAAGGTGATCCATCGAATAGCGACAGTTACTCTAGACTATTGACATTACTTTTAAACGAGTTGGGTTACTGTAATTTATACATATAATTTACATCTTAAAATTATTATTTAATTAAATAATAAAAATGTTTCGTTTCCAATCTAAATATCATTATGTTAAATTACTTTACTATTAAAATCTTAATTATTTACATGTCCTTATAACTCCATTAAAAAAAAATTTTTTTTTTTTCCAATCTAAATATCATTATGTTAAATTACTTTACTATTAAAATCTTAATTATTTACATGTCCTTATAATTCCATTGATAATTTATGCTTATTCAATATTCAATGCATTCAATAACTTAACCTTCTGTTTTGCTTATTATTGATATAATAGGCCATCGTACCGTGGTTTCAGCGGGTGAAACGTCACAATAACACAAATTACGTTTTATGAGCGGTTTCAGTGGATGAAACGTCACAATGTCACAAATTACGTCACAAATTACGTTGTATGAGCGTCTTCACAGCGGCTGCCACGTAACTAATCTATTCATTCGCCATCTTCAATTTGCATGATTTATAGCTTCCAATATCATTCGTAAGTTTCCTTCCGGTTGGTGAGTAAAAAGTTTTACTTATATGTATAACTAAGGTTTTATCATGCATGTTTACAAATATGTAAACAATTTCGTATGTTTATATGCATGTTTACAAATATGTAAACAATTTCGCATGTTTATAAGTATGGAAACCACTAAGCATCATTATTCTACTGTTGAATTTTTATATGCTTACTAATATAAAAACAACTACATGTGTTATACTTATATAAACAACTAAGCATATAATTCGGGTTTTCTATCGTGTATATCTATATGTTTATCAGTATGTAAACAATTACATATATAAATATCGTAGCATATTAATATTAGGAATATAAACTTTGCGTTTTTATCGTTTTAGTTTATATAAACATGTATGTTAAAGTATAAATGCAGCTATACATCAAATCCAGGTATATTATAAGTACATGTATATGCAAATATACATAAAATTCAGGTATGTTATTATACGTATGTATTTTGTAAACTTCTCTTTTTATGACAAACATTTAGATGCAATGTCGCAGTTTGTATGTATGCAGGCCTGCTACATACTATTATATTTAATATATGTAAGCTTGTTGGATGTATGCGATTTGTGATTTTGCATCTACTCTGTATTTTCATTAATTAATTAAATCTATATGTTTTGTAATTAAGTATACCACTTCTTATGGTTAATATTTTATCTGTCATACAATTTTAACATTACTAACTCACCAATTATTACATTATGCATCTTCAGTTTTATACACATAATACATACTATCGAATAAGAATTATGGAGCCATGTCGTGCTACGAGCTGGATCCAGTTACAGAAACATGGTACAGGGTCTGAGGTGTAGCACCTGACGACGACCTCAAAATTCTTGCCTGATGACGATCTCAAAATTGTTGTCTGGCATAATTTTATAATTTATGATTAACAAAGTAATAACTAGTGGCACTCTATTATCAAAATTTTCTTTGGCGACCCTACCCTAATTCTTTTCTGTATATATTTTAGTTATTTCACATGTATATACATACCTACATCCATATTACTATCACCTGTTACTAATATTAATAATTATGTAATAGTTATGGTATATTTATTTCGGTGTATCTTGAATTGGACGAAGGACGGAGACTCGTGCGATTACTAATTATTATTACCTTCTATTAGAATCCAAATAAATAACAAATATTTTAAATATTTAATTTTATATTTACTTATTATAATTTTTAAATTTTAATATACTTAAGGAATAATTTAAATAAAGATCATTATTAAAATTATTATATAAATAAAAATTATAATTTATTTCATTAATTTTTACTTTTTATTTAGTTTTTATAAATATAAGTTACTTCTTTATTTCATTATAATTTATGACATACGACCATCACATGTATGTGTCCGGCCATCAAAAGACAGTACCGCAGTCATCAGACGTGTTGGTACACGATGGTCCTTATTTATTTATATTTATTTATTTTTAAACCATGGGACAACCCATACGTCCCATACGGAGCATATGGAATGTTACTACAACACACTTCAACTTCACTATGTTGGTGCATTTGGGAGGTGTTGGAGAGTGAGGCTGGATCGCAATGAGATGGATAGTATTATGGCAGATAATACAGTCACCAATCGGTTAACGATATATAGTTAACCAATCCTACGAATATCAAACAAACAAAGCATTACTTCCAAGGTGATCCATCGAATAGCGACAGTTACTCTAGACTATTGACATTACTTTTAAACGAGTTGGGTTACTGTAATTTATACATATAATTTACATCTTAAAATTATTATTTAATTAAATAATAAAAATGTTTCGTTTCCAATCTAAATATCATTATGTTAAATTACTTTACTATTAAAATCTTAATTATTTACATGTCCTTATAACTCCATTAAAAAAAAAATTTTTTTTTTCCAATCTAAATATCATTATGTTAAATTACTTTACTATTAAAATCTTAATTATTTACATGTCCTTATAATTCCATTGATAATTTATGCTTATTCAATATTCAATGCATTCAATAACTTAACCTTCTGTTTTGCTTATTATTGATATAATAGGCCATCGTACCGTGGTTTCAGCGGGTGAAACGTCACAATAACACAAATTACGTTTTATGAGCGGTTTCAGTGGATGAAACGTCACAATGTCACAAATTACGTCACAAATTACGTTGTATGAGCGTCTTCACAGCGGCTGCCACGTAACTAATCTATTCATTCGCCATCTTCAATTTGCATGATTTATAGCTTCCAATATCATTCGTAAGTTTCCTTCCGGTTGGTGAGTAAAAAGTTTTACTTATATGTATAACTAAGGTTTTATCATGCATGTTTACAAATATGTAAACAATTTCGTATGTTTATATGCATGTTTACAAATATGTAAACAATTTCGCATGTTTATAAGTATGGAAACCACTAAGCATCATTATTCTACTGTTGAATTTTTATATGCTTACTAATATAAAAACAACTACATGTGTTATACTTATATAAACAACTAAGCATATAATTCGGGTTTTCTATCGTGTATATCTATATGTTTATCAGTATGTAAACAATTACATATATAAATATCGTAGCATATTAATATTAGGAATATAAACTTTGCGTTTTTATCGTTTTAGTTTATATAAACATGTATGTTAAAGTATAAATGCAGCTATACATCAAATCCAGGTATATTATAAGTACATGTATATGCAAATATACATAAAATTCAGGTATGTTATTATACGTATGTATTTTGTAAACTTCTCTTTTTATGACAAACATTTAGATGCAATGTCGCAGTTTGTATGTATGCAGGCCTGCTACATACTATTATATTTAATATATGTAAGCTTGTTGGATGTATGCGATTTGTGATTTTGCATCTACTCTGTATTTTCATTAATTAATTAAATCTATATGTTTTGTAATTAAGTATACCACTTCTTATGGTTAATATTTTATCTGTCATACAATTTTAACATTACTAACTCACCAATTATTACATTATGCATCTTCAGTTTTATACACATAATACATACTATCGAATAAGAATTATGGAGCCATGTCGTGCTACGAGCTGGATCCAGTTACAGAAACATGGTACAGGGTCTGAGGTGTAGCACCTGACGACGACCTCAAAATTCTTGCCTGATGACGATCTCAAAATTGTTGTCTGGCATAATTTTATAATTTATGATTAACAAAGTAATAACTAGTGGCACTCTATTATCAAAATTTTCTTTGGCGACCCTACCCTAATTCTTTTCTGTATATATTTTAGTTATTTCACATGTATATACATACCTACATCCATATTACTATCACCTGTTACTAATATTAATAATTATGTAATAGTTATGGTATATTTATTTCGGTGTATCTTGAATTGGACGAAGGACGGAGACTCGTGCGATTACTAATTATTATTACCTTCTATTAGAATCCAAATAAATAACAAATATTTTAAATATTTAATTTTATATTTACTTATTATAATTTTTAAATTTTAATATACTTAAGGAATAATTTAAATAAAGATCATTATTAAAATTATTATATAAATAAAAATTATAATTTATTTCATTAATTTTTACTTTTTATTTAGTTTTTATAAATATAAGTTACTTCTTTATTTCATTATAATTTATGACATACGACCATCACATGTATGTGTCCGGCCATCAAAAGACAGTACCGCAGTCATCAGACGTGTTGGTACACGATGGTCCTTATTTATTTATATTTATTTATTTTTAAACCATGGGACAACCCATACGTCCCATACGGAGCATATGGAATGTTACTACAACACACTTCAACTTCACTATGTTGGTGCATTTGGGAGGTGTTGGAGAGTGAGGCTGGATCGCAATGAGATGGATAGTATTATGGCAGATAATACAGTCACCAATCGGTTAACGATATATAGTTAACCAATCCTACGAATATCAAACAAACAAAATATCCCTGATGGCATGCACACATTTTAACATTTTGTCTTTTATCGTATCCCAAAATACATTTTTAGAATTATTGTTCACTACATGTAAATGTGATAATATTTGCTGAATATTGAGGACAATCCCATTTTATCAGAAAAATGTCGATTCAACAAGCCGTAGTTTCCTGATGTTGACTGTACGATGTATTTCCTGGATTTGATGAATCTAAATAGAATTTGTATTTGTTTGGATTTAATGGCTTATAAAGCTGTTGGAATTTTACCTCTGCTCTTTGCGTGTTCATCTTCCATTACCAAAAGTAGAACTGTCTGCATTCGAAACAGGTAAAATTCAGATCGAATATTGTTTTTTCTGTTAATGTATTCTTCATTTTAACATGTTTACATTTAAAGGCATTTAGAGCGTAGAACGAGGAAATAAATTTGATGTAACAATTCACTCTGTTTATGACTAACAATGTTTTTATAGTAACATACCGGTAAATAGAACAGTCTCATATTTACAGATTAATTGTTGAAAATAATTGTTTTGCCTGTTTCGTTATAGTGAATTGCTGCCTGTCGAGTAAATTATACACACAGGTTTAAAACCATTGGTCTGCCTCTGGGTTTAAACATTCTAGCATAATTTATGTATATGACGTTGACAAGCCTCAACACAGGGTAAAATTGAATTTCTCAGTCATCGAATCACTCAACTCTTTCTTCCTTGAAAATATCTACTTGAGCAAACGTTCGTGATCATATACATTCAGATAACTCTATGGGTTATTTTTTTCACGGCGCATATAGCCCAGTAGTTAGGGATCAGGGCCCATATTCACAAAATATCTTACGACTAAGACGAAAAAAATAAATCTGTCTGATAATCAAATACCGAGCCCAAGGTCACAAATATGTATTCAACTTTTATAAACCATGGATGTACTTTACATATTAATTAAGAAAGTCTACAAGAAATGAAAAATAAGGCAATTACCGTGTTTGTAAATTTTGATCTTAGTCGTAAGATATTTTGTGAATAGGTGCTCAGGTCTTGGCTTCGGTTTCCATCTGTACATGTATGTTGGTCGCGTGAAATTTACGACGTGAATAGTGAAATTGTTCATTCGCCAAACACTGCTACAACTCTGAGCACTATGTTTTTCAAGGTTCAAATGCCTGGTACTTCATCTTCAACTGGTGACGTATTTATAGATGATATTTTAGAACAGAATCAAAACAAAACAAAAAAAGATTTATTTTCTGTAATTCCCATGTGATGTATATTCAGGACCGACGCAGGATCCAGTGCATGCTGCGACAACTACGAGAAAGACGAAAATGGAGAATGCAATTGTAAGATTGATACACTTGAAATTTACCTTGGGACAAAGCTACACATTTTGTAAATGAATTTCATTTGACAAGTTAGAGTATATACGCTATGCGATTATCAGCAGTCGATGAAATGATTACTTGATTGATACAAAATTTAAAATAATGTTCGTAAGATTAATTCAAATAAATAAATAGAATCTCTATCTATCTATTATAAATACCGTATCATAAATAGCCATTCTAAAACATGTAATATTGAACATTTTAGATATTGATTGTCTGTTCCTGTACGAATTAAGCAGAATAATTTCAGGAAGCATATTACCCCCAAGAATTATGTAGACTAAAACACCGTATGTGTCTCTTATACTGTTCTGTACTTCAGCACATAATTAACATTTCCCGTTCTTTTTAAATTGTGAAATTCAATATAATAAGACGTTTTATTTATCATCTGAACATCTTAGCTCATAATCACGTCATAATTTACTACAACATCCGGTGATTAAAAAAAGATAATGATAGAAAATAAAGAAAACAGAAGCCCCATAAAATCATTGCTACTTCATTTAAGACGGGCCATCATGGACTATACACCGAGGCCCTAGCATAGACCCGCTACTAACATTGTGTCAACAGGAAATAGCTTGATTTACTTCCTAGTAACACTTCACTTTACTTACTATTTTTTATCATAAAAATAGCCAGGGAATCTGGTTTGACACTATAGAAAAACAAATTAATCATTGAAAACAGAAGAAAATAAGATAAAACGCTATGAATTCATTATTACAACTTATAATCATAAGCATTTTGTCATCAGAAAATAAAGAATAAAGTAATTAACACCCGTCTCTTCTCCGGAAGCTTGATTTATTTCCCATAATACTTGACTATATCTGCAGCTTGCGTACCTGGATATTTTGGAGACTTTTGTAAAACACCTTGTCCTCTTGGTTCATTTGGAAAGGACTGTGGAGGATTGTGTTCTCTTACGTGTGTCCCAGAAGATTGTGACCATGTTAAAGGTTGTCTGCCTACAAATACTGCCTCAGTCACAGCTTCAGGTATCCATTCTGTTCAGATTATAACATAGCTAATATTAAATACTGCCTCAGTCACAGCTTCGGGTATCCATTCTGTTCAAATTATAACATAGCTAATATTAACGTTTTTCAAGTTTTTATTTTTCCCAATCGCTGTTAAAATAACATAGATGAGATGTATCACTGTTCTTTATGTTCACCTTTCATGACATACAAAACAGATATTCAAGAGTAATACTCACGCATGAACATGTAATGCATATAAATACACTCTAAAAACAATGTTTAGGTTTGGAACACTTTTTAAACGTGTTTAGGTCTAAACGTGTTTAGGATTGTGCTTATATCCTAAACGCGAAGTGTAATAAACATGTTCTACCCTAAACATGTTCAGACTGAGAACATGTTTAGCTATGCAAAAATACAGTATCTAAACACAAAATAACATGCTAAACACTTGCTAAACACATTCCTAAACGTCTAAACACAATCCTAAACGTCTATGCGTTTAGGTTTTGAACATGATAAGCTTAGTAACATTGTTGACATTAGTTTTACAGTCTTCATGTAGAATATTCCTGTCTTCTGTAAATGAAATTCGAATTGCAGAAAAAATTGCATGTCAGAATTGCCATACTTCAAACTGTTATAGTGTACCAGGTCCCGATAGTGACCATAGTGTACATCATACGCCGTATTGCAAGTATACACTGTCGAGGTCGATATCCAAAATTGATGGAACCATTAGAAGAGCCGTCTATGGGCTTCAACCCTTTCCTGTTGGAAATGAGCAGAGTTTAGGAGTATCCAGAAGATTTTGATCTGGAATTCCATTTCAACTTGAACAGGTCTAGACACATACATATTGAATTTAAAAAAAGAGTGTAATTCATTTTCTCTGGTATTAGACGTGCCTTTAGTGTTAATTTAAACCAATGCATCACTCTTACTTTGCATTGGAACAAAATTCATTTAAATCTTGTGAAAGAGAACATCAGTTGCAATTTGGCCCCCCCCCCCTTTTTTTAATTCAACATGTGACAGTGCCTGTTATGCGAAAACTAGCATATCAAAGACAAAAAAATTGTTGAAGTTGTACTTGCCGGATGATATTTAACCATGTATAGTTTACTTCTTATATGTGCATAAGTGATTTTTAATGGTTTTGTCTTTAACATGTATCGCGGAAATGTCAACCGTGTTGTTTCGGCAATTAGAATATAGAAATAGACTTGCAATGTAATTTGAGAAGAACCGCCCAAACCCGTGTAGTGATTTTGGGGGGTGGATTTTTAGTATTTCTGGTCGGGCTCGGAGTCCTCTGAGCCTGCACGTGATTTTCTCTCTCTCTTACCCGCGAACTCTAGGCAATCGGACGTGTTTTAGAAAGTGCAGCAGTGTAGTTATTGTATTTGTTAACCCCTTGTAAGTTGTTCTGTGTATTTGTGAATATATCTGTTTATAAGTGTTTTCCGGTGTTCTTTGTGTGTAGGAAATCACTTTACCCGCATTGTTCGATTTGAAACATCATGGATCCCATAGACACAGTTTGTAATGCAAGGGATATTCTTGCTAGATTTTGCAATGTTATTCTCCTATAATAGAAGAGAAAGCTACTATTTAAGACTCTTTAATGCTGTGGATTGAGTTTTAAATATAAGGTTAGCAAATCATTTTGTAATTGAGACAAAGTCAAAACCTAAATACAAGGAGAACTAAACATGTTCAAAACCTAAACACAAAAGAGGTAAACGTGTTCAAAACCTAAACACAATAAGGGTAAACATGTTCAAAACCTAAACATAATAAGGGTTAAACATGTTCTACACCTAAACATAAAAAGAATTAACATGTTCAAAACCTAAACACAATTAGTTAGACGTGCTCCAAACCTAAACACAAAGAGATTTAAACATGTTCAAAACCTAAACACATTGGGTTGAACATGTTCAAAACCTAAACGTAAGAAGTGTTGAACATGTTTAAAACCTAAACACAGAAAGTGTTAAACATGTTTAGATTTAGAACGCGTTCAAAACTGTACACAAGAAATGTGTTTAACTTTGTGTTTAGGATCTAAACACCATTTTTAGAGTGTATACATGTATATCCCAATCTTAATAAATAACTACAAGAAAAGACTATATGCATTTACTCCCTCGGCATTTAATTGTATCTATTTACACAATTTCATAAGTAGTTGTTTCATTTTTGGTTGCAAATACATTTTGGAATCTGCTGACAGTAGGTCTAGGTATGAAACATTTCTGGCATATACTATCGCCTGATATTTAAAACAGGACAAATAAATACATCGCATCTCCAATATCAGAGCTGGGAATGCTATATTTTTTATTTCGATCTATATCAAACCACCTTCAATACTGTAGATTACTTATTTTACGCGAGTACTTAATATTGCGAAATAACTTGAAGTCAAATCGCGATAACACAGATTCGCGAATACACTGTTGATCACGTGTATGTGTGTGTCGCGAGTACACTGTTGATCAAATGTCTGTGTGTGTCGCGAATACACTGTTGATCAAGTGTCTGTGTGTGTCGTGAATACACTGTTGATCAAGTGTCTGTGTGTGTCGCGAATACACTGTTGATCAAGTGTCTGTGTGTGTCGCGAATACACTGTTGATCAAGTGTCTGTGTGTGTCGCGAATACACTGTTGATCAAGTGTCTGTGTGTGTCGCGAATACACTGTTGATCAAGTGTCTGTGTGTGTCGCGAATACACTGTTGATCAAGTGTCTGTGTGTGTCGCGAATACACTGTTGATCAAGTGTCTGTGCGTGTATTTTAGCAAGAGAAAAATAAATGCGAGTAATTTTGATTCTCGTGAAATTATGCGACAAGAAATTCCTCTCAAATATTTATGGAATTTATAGTATTAAAGTACATGTATCATGAATTTATCATCGGCATAACATACAGTATAGCTGTATTATTATGTATTTATCAATGGCATAAAATACCTAGTGTAAAATAATTTTGTCATCGACATAAGATAGCTAGTGTCAAAATAATATCATTATGGGTTTATCGTCGGCATAGCATAGCTAATGTCAAAATAATGTAATATCATGAGTTTATTATCGACATGACATAGCTAGTGTCAAAATAATCTATCTTCATGGATTTATCATCCGTATAGCATAGCTAGTGTCAAAATAAAGTATTATCATGATTTTTATTGACATACATATAGTACAGCTAAAGTCAAAGCATTATCATGAATAAACTATACTCATAACATAGCCAGTAACAAAGCAACATGGATTTGCTATACTCGCAACGATACACAGCTTGTGTCAATGGATCATTGTATCATTTTATTGTAATATTGATATATTGTCGTCATGAAATAGCTAGTCTCACAGTATTTCCATGAATTCATTACAGTCATGTCATATCTATACTTCAAATTGACATTGTGAACGTAGTATCGTCATGACATAGATTGTGTCACAGTATCATGGAATCATTATCGACATATATATGCAACATAGCTAGTGTCAAAGTGTCATAATTCACTACCTTCATAGCATCTCAATGAATCTACATGTAGATATTATCTAACAGCATACACCGTAGCTAATGCCAAAGAATTACACGTACCATGAATCTAAAGTATCAAAAATTGAATTTATCCGTTCCTACCGGTTTGTATACAAAGTATACCAATATAATCTATTGCAAGAAATTTAAACGTCATATATAGTGGGTTTTTAGGTACTCGCGTACATTCACATAAAACAGTGGACTGATTATTAAGGTACTAGAATTATGAACATTAATTCATGTTTTATTTGTAGATGCGTCAGTTTTTACAACAGTTCCACAGCATCAGATTTTGAATATCTCAACATCACCGCCATATTTAACACATATTTCATCCACCACCAATATAACCAATCACTATACAGTGTTGCCTTCAACAAAACCGCCTATAGCCGTTAGTAATCCCGAAAACGGACAGTTCAATTCCAATTATTTGATTGTTGGTGTGGGAGGGTTTATATCCGTTCTTCTACTTGTTATGATCATACAGAAGTGTTTGAAATCAAAATCGGCACAGCGAAACATTTCCAAAAGAAAAGTAGAAGATTACAATGCACCCGTTGATTCTATTGTTAAATCACGTGACACCGACAAAAAGAAATATGGCGGACTTTATCACTACGGAAACAAAGACCACTTTTATCAACAAATGGAGTCTGATTACCAGGAAATCGATCAATGTCTAGAAATGGCAAATATGACTCCAGGGGGACGAAAACCACCTGGTACAGAAGAATCCAGTTTGTCATCTGAACCTAACGACTCTTATTTATCACCAATAGCCGGAAGTGACACATATGTTGAACCAGTGACACAAGAAGCGTATATCGAACCACAGAACTTACAACCGTACTTAGATTCTCATAAAATACCTAAGGGAAGAGAAAATAGCAGTAATGAACGATTTCATTCTTACATAGAAGTGGTAGAATTAGGTGAAATGAACCCAACAGAAACTATAAGCCATACAAATCCTGATAACGTGCCTCGACTCTCATCGTCATATGATGATGTCATGTGGGAGTGTCCGGCCGTTTGTCATGAAATGGATGACGAAAAAGACAACTCTTATCTTGATGCTGTCTTCTCATGATACTTTGATCAGCTGATTACGCGAACGTGTTTCGAGTTATCGCTAATAAATGGGTGCCAAATATACTCAGGGATGTATTCATTTTGCTGTATTTTATTTTCATTTTCATGAAATGATTTCAAAATGTTTACATATCTAATGTTGTGCCTTTAACATCCCAACAAATTGTAATGGTGGCCATTTATCTAATGACTGTAAATGTAAAGAACATGCGTGCAGATCAACATAATAATTATATTCTAACGGCTGGGAATTCCGACAGAAATAAATGAGAATGTAAATATGAGATGTAAAGTTCATTTTAATTCACATGAACTGAAACCTCGTGAGCATTTTTTTTAATTATCCCTTTCAACATGACTCTGGTGAGCTGTGTGGCCCATGTGGCTCTTGTTGAAAAACTATAGCGCCTCACGCTGATATGTAATGAAATGCTTTTCCTTGGTTTAAACGGGTTATGCAAAGTTTTCTGCAATGTGTGTGATTATTTATGTCCTGTTAAACAAACAAAACGTCGACACTTTCATAGCTATATTTAGATTTTTCTGCATTTTGAAAAAAAAAATCATAAGTATTTCTAAGTATGTAGATTTAAAAAGATAGATACTATTGACCTGTAAGTTAAAAGTAACAGCTGAAAATCATCTGGCCTTGACTTCATGTTTGGTTGGTTGGTTCTTTTACTCATATTGATAGGTCACCATTTATAGGTGAAGTACTACAAATTTAGACAAATGATCAGCGGCGCTTTTGACCGCATATTTAGCAGCAGGGTTTCTTTATTGTGTCATAACCTTCTGTTACCTTCATCTTCAAGGTCATATTCGAAAGAATCGCGATTCTCACTTCTACATACCGAGCACTCGGTGACGGAGCAATCATTACTTACACTGACTGTTTACATCTTAGGTTTGACACGGCCGTAGCCTGAACGGGGCTCGAACTAACGAAGAGAACCCTGTTCCACTGGGCTTCATCGACCAGTTCCATATTTGGTAATGATTTCCATATTTGAACAACGGCAAAGAAAAACTTATTCAAGAAGGAAAACTCTAAACTGATGATATAATCCATTAAATAAAACTGGTACATGCAAGCTTTATCTTGCATTCGTAATTCAGATAAAAGGTAGAAATAAACCAGAATACTTATAACATATTTGCAACAATTATAAAGATACAACGTAAGAGGTGGCGAGTTCGTTGGAAGGTGAATATTTATACGCGGACAGTTAGAAAAATACAACTACCAATTCACAACTTCCCTCCACCACTACCACCCCACGAAATAATTCATTAGAACTATTCTTGGGATTCTCCCAAATTATATGAAATGTGACAAACGATAAATTCATTGGACCTTTTAGACTTGTTCCCAGTAGAAGTTAGTGTATATGATTTTATGATTATGTTTTGTTCCCGATTCTGTCATACTGTTAATACAGAGTTGTGTATATATGTCAGATTTATCTTTTTATTTCTGTTAATTTACCTGGAAATATGAAAACAAAACAGGATTATTTTGTTAAAAAAAAAACTTAAGCCCACATTATTGCATCATTGTAAAGTGTTTACACCCCACCCAACTCCCCCACCCCCCGCTAGAAAATATGTCACCCCAATATTCATTACTCCACCATGTCTACTTTCTGGATATATTCCTGTTTACAATTTTTCTTTGAAAGGGGATGTTCTAAAGACACAATGTTTTATTCTGATTCAAATCAAGGACATAAAACCGGATAAAATTATTTAAGTAAACTTTAACAATAGCTTAGAAAAGAAAGCTATATTTCTTTTATTCATAGAAATAAATCTACAGCAATATACCTGTATAGATAGCTATGTCTGGTTGTTAGATAGGGATGTTCGTCTTCTTTGAAATTCTTTTTATCTTCCATCTCACTTTAATATCATGTCTCATACAAATTATATATCATACCAAGTACTAACCTTTAAAAAAAGATGATGAATTACGCACTATTTTAGAAATATAATGACAAAATCCCATTGGAAAAATATATTATAATATGTACCTTAAAACCACGACAAAATAGAGCATTATGGGCCAGCTTCGGATGAACTGTTATTTGTGGAGAGTTCGCCGTGTTATGTTGGTGTATTACAAGCTACTAGTGTAATATTTCAAAATTATATGCATAATTTCTTTAACAATAATGTACATGTACCATTAAAAAGCTGAACTATGCTGTGAAGGTGTAGGGAGAAGGAACATGGTCATATGTCAGAAGAATTACGTTAATGTATGTTTCTCAAATTGTTGTATTTTTTAAAGCAAAACCACTTGACTGATCCAGAACACAACTTAGCGGTACAACACTTTCCGTTACATCTCGCGTGTTGAAAATACTGATAGGGACATTGATTTCCTGATATTATCACCATATATTAACTTCCTTAAAACGTTTGCCTTATTTTCTCTTCTCACCAAAATTCAGGAAGTTTCACTTGATCTACTCCCAATTTAACAAACCGTGGGTTTAATATGAAAACCTTGTCATGCTGTTCGAGAGGTGATGACTCTTTTTTCTTCCTGGAGCAAATTCAAATGTGCAAAGGATAGCAATGCATTCTTTCAGATAAGTAGTGCACTGCAGCTAATTAAATGTTCGAGGGCTGCTGATTTTAGCTATATTAACCTCCACGCGAAATAGTTCATATAAATCGTTATGGATTCGCCCAACGTGAAGGATTCTCCAGTGTCCAAGAAGCGTGCTTACCCTACCCTTAATTTTCTATTGTTTATAACATCTATGCAATTCATCGTCCGTTATTTTCTCTTTTTTTCCTCTCACACATCTTCAACATTCGGTAAATGTATAAACATAACAGCTTTAGATCACAATAATTGATCAACGAATGAAAGTAGACTCCCTTTCATTTTATTCAATTTAATGCTGGGTATGTCTATTGTTTGCAAACCTTTCAAGACATTTCAAGATGTTGGATAGTGTCTGTTTCATTTACAGGAGCTCGATTTTGATACTATTCAGCATAGCCACACCGTTAAAAGAAACGTTCGTCACGCAACAAAAGGGAAATTCTAGCCTTTGAATGATACCTTCAATTTTGCAACAACAAAAAAATTGTCTCCTCTTAAAACAAAGGAAAAAAAAAAAAGAAAGAATTAAATGATTTGATACCAGCAAGCTAGCTCAGTAGACTTCTCTCATTATTTCCATTGTCTCCTGTCATTCGTAACTAAATCATTTTTGCACATACATGTAATTTCATTACTATAGGCGCACTTTATATTTAATCAAGAGTATCAACAACAGTACATGATACACCCGTCAACAGATAACATTTGGTCTTTTTCTGACACCAAAATTTGTAGAACTTGGCTTCAGGTAGTATCAGCAATCATCGGAGTGTGACGTAATCCCCTTGCATCATAAAAACAGACAACTTATGTAATGTCTATCTAAAATTTTCACATGTCTTAAGGTATATATGTACCAAGTTTGATGGTCCTAATCCCAACGGTTCAGTCTGTTTCCTGCTATTAAAACCGTGGCCTTGAGAAACAATAGACATCATCCACTTGGCATAAAGTATATGTGTACCAAGTTTGACGGTCCTTGCCCCACAGTTCGGTCTGTATACTGCCTACAAGTTTGACCTTTTAACTGATATAGCGACTTTGACTTTTGACCTTGAAAAACAATAAGCATATTCCCCTCATCATTGTGATCAAATGTACCAAGTTGCAATATCCTGAGGCTTATGGTGGGTCTGTATCATACCTACAAAGTTCTCTACTAAGTGATAATGTGACCTTGACATTGATAAACAGGCATCTTCCTTTCATCATGGTGATCAAATGTACCATATTGCAATATCCTTAATCTTACGGTTCGGTCTGCAATATGCCTAAATATTTTATTACTAATTGATACTACGACCTTGACCTTTGATCGTGAAAAATAATAGACAACGTCCTCTACTCAAGATGATCAAACGTACCAAATTGTAAAATCCTAGAGCTTATAGTTCGGTCTGTATCCTGGCCACAAGGTCCGAACAGACGGACGGACGATGCCATACCATGATACATCCCTTCAATGATGGACGTATGCCACCACACCATACACTAAGTGATGTTCACTAGTTTTTCTTCTTTTTATTTGTAAACACAAGATACGGTATAACAAACACAATGCCAATCATCATTATGTTGAATTTGACGAATCCGATCACGTAGAATACTGGGGATGTTGACGGAATCTTGAAGTTTTCTACAACCATTGTCAATGTAAGAGACAGAGTTACATACACAAGTTTCTGTCCCATCCCTATATCTACAGTGGTTTTCATGTTGTTTCGTAGAGAGATGCCTGCTCCAAAACCTGAATATAAGAAGAAACATCAATAAATCATTCAACATATACATGTATATGGCAAATTATTCTACATACGATATATTTATATAGTTGGTGTCAAAACCTGAAAAATATGAAATGTCAACAAATTCCTCAATATCCACTTCGATTAACCGGCCAATACTTGCTAAATCCACGTAAAAACTTTTTAGTAGAACAGCAAGAGGCCAACATGTCTTAGCGGTCACCCGAGTACTAGGTCAAAAGTATCACTACTCCCAAAGGCTATTGATTCTAGAAAAAAATCCTGTTCTAAAAACTTCAATGCCCTTAAAAGTGCATACACTGATGAAAGGCTTTATATGTTATAATAGGTATATTAACATTAAAAGATTTGACTAAATGTGGACCTTTCCTAGAGTCAAAGCCCTTGGTTGTAAATCTTTTGAACATCCTTTTCTGCTATTCCTAAGTATGCATTTAGATTTTATACAGTATCAGAAGACTTACACATGAATACTATTTACTAGGTTTGGCCCCACCCTAGGGTCAGAGCCCCTGCCCCGGGGATGATCAAATTTAAAATTTCAGTATATGACTACCTACGCTTTTTAACAATATCCATTTAATTTCAATTTAGAATCAATAACACTAAATATTTTGTTATTAAAGTATTTTACACATAAACACTACACAGTAAGTTTGGTCCTGCCCTGGGGTCAGAACCCATACCTCGGAGATCATGAAATTCACTATTTTGGTAGAGGTCTTCCAGCTCTACATTACTATATATTTAGTTTCTCTTAAACATGTGCGGTTGTTGAGAAGAAGATTTTTTAAAATTTGTGAATTTTGAGCATTTTGTGCCCCGCTCCTAAGGCCCCAAGAGTGCAGGAATCCTAAAATTTACACTTGATATGCTGACCCCCACCCCCCTTGTCCGAAAGATGCTTTATACCAAATTTGGAAAGAATTTGAACAAGAGGCCCATGGGCCACATCGCTCAACTGAGTCACCTTGGCCCATATCTGAAGACTTTTCATATATATTTGCATGTAAAACCTTAGTCCTTATTATGGCCCCAACTACCCCTGGAAGCCATGGTTTTTGCAAACTTGAATCTACACTACGTCAGAAAGCTTTCATGTTAACATCAACTTCTTTGGCCCAATGGTTCTTGAGAAGAAGATTTCTAAAGATTTTCCCTATATTTGTATGTAAAACTTTGACCCCGCCCCTCTTGTGGCCCCAATATCAGCTTTTCTAACTCAGTGGTTATTCAGAAGAAGATTTTACCTAGATATTTGTATGTAAAACTTTGATCCCCCTTGTGGCCCAATCCTACCCCCGGGGGTCATGATTTAAACAAACTTGAATCTGCACTATGTCAGAAAGTTTTCATGCAAAAATCAGCTTTTCTGGCTTAGTGGTTCTTGAGAAGATTTTTAAAGTTTTTCCCTATATATTTGTATGTAAAACTTTGATCCCCTATTGTAGCCCCCTCCTACCCCCGGGGCCCAAGATTTGAACAAACTTGAATCTGCATTATGTCAGGAAGTTTTCATGTAAATCTCAGCTTTTCTGGGTTAGTGGTTCTTGAGAAGAAGATTTTTAAAGTTTTTCCCTATATATTTGTATGTAAAACTTTGATCCCCTATTGTGGACCCATCCTACCCCCGGGGGCCATGATTTAAACAAACTTGAATCTGATGTCAGGAAGCTTTCAGGTAAATTTCAGCTCTTCTGGCCCAGTGGTTCTTGAGAAGATTTTTAAATGACTCCACCTTATTTTTGCATATTTGTGATTATCTCCCCTTTGAAAGGGACATGGCCCTTCATTTGAACAAACTTGAAAGCCCTTCACCCAAGGATGCTTTTGGCCAAGTTTGGTTGAAATTGGCCCAGTAGTTCTGAAGAAGAAGATAAAATTGTGAAAAGTTTACGACAACGACGACAACCGACAAATTTTGATCAGAAAAGCTCACTTGAACCTCAACTTCAGGTGAGCTAATAATAGTTAAGAGGCTGTCTACGATAGAACCATGCAAAACCAAAAAAATATTATGGAAGGTGTTGTCAAATTTTCAGACCTTTTTATGATATTTCAGAAGTATTTTACTAGTTATATCATATTTTGTGGCAAAAATCGATGAGTACCTCCCGAACTAACACCTAATGGGCCGTTCTATTTTTAGCACAATATACACATCAATTTCACGCAAAAATGGTGTATTTTCAGCTAGTCATTAGAATATCAAAAGCAGAATAATCACATATAATTTCAGTTCCGCATAGTCTATTTGAACGGTACCTTTGAATTGGTGAACATAACTTTAAAATTAATTCTCCAGATTTAAGTCGTATAGTGTTTGAACTAGTAAGATTATGTAACTTTCAAATTGAATGCTATTTTTAGTGAGTCATAAAACCCCAAGAAACGTTTAAAATAAATAGTTTCGTGGTTTAAAACACAGAATTATGCATAAATTATCACTACTAAACGGGAATTTGGTTGCAAATAAATAGAAAGTCATTTATTTGGGGTATGAAATTCGGAAATTTTATCAAAAAATTATCTCTCTTTGTGGAACTTTCATGGGAAGAAGGTAAGGAAAAATGATTCATAAGGCAGATGACAACAACATGGAATTGGTGGAAAGTGATGGAAGATGAATTTATAGCCTTGGTGAAAATTTCAAGGAAAGAGGGTGTTTATTTACATCAGGATTGCAAGAAGTATACTTCAGCACAATTGAGATTTTTAAATGTCCATCCGAAATTGTGTGAATTCCAGAATCTTTGTTCACTGCACTGCACAGCTGGTGTGCATTAACTATGATCTAGACTTAACAGACATCATCATGCCTATGCCAATCATGGACATTGACTTTGAATAAAGAACAACATGTTGTCACCCATTACATGACAAATCTAACTCAGATGTGAAAGGGGGGGGGGGGGTGACTCCAAAGCCGATAGATCTGCCACATTACTCAAGCTGACAACACATGTTCCATTGATTCTGGTAAGTTAAATTGTTTTTATATCTTCCTGCACTAACAGATATTGAAATATGCACTTATGCATAAATACTCATAGATGAAATCTATAAAATTTTACTTCTATTTTTCTATTTGAAATTTTTAAGATATCAATTTGCTGAATGCACAATTTTCTAGATTAAAATACTGTTACAATATATTTAGGAAATATAATGAAATATATGTGTTTGGTGTTTGCAGACAAGACAATGCATTGAGAAACACAAAAATTGTGTCCATATTAAGACAGATGTAAAGAAAGAGTTGAAAGGTATGATGCAAACAAATGTCTGAATAAAATCTAATAGGAATTCAAGTGACACCCTCTAGGTTAACAACTAACATATAAGTTGATAGAATTATGGATGGAAACTGAATTAAGTCAAACAAAGTAAAATTCAGGTCCAGGATTTTTCTGGAGAATGTAAGAGCAATTTATATTGTAGTTTTTAGACATTTTTTTTAACTTTTAAAGAAAACCATAATAAAATTGATTGAAGGGAGGGGGTGTGCATTAATATTAATGTAACTAGTTTAACTACTAGGTTTTTTTTGGTTCTATAAACAGAAAATTTATTTAGCAGTGCATATTGGAATCAAGATAATTTTAAATAAAATCAAATGTCATTAAATATTTATGTATGAGTCTATGGAGATATTTGTGAGATCTGTGATTAATGAATTGAAAATCAGAAAGAAGTAAGATTTTATTAATTATTCTGTTATTTACATTGTATCATGTTTATTACACACTTAATAATAAATGCAGGTTTAAGTAATATGTGAAATGCTTCTAATCACTTTGAAACTTTCCTGTGATTTCGATAAATAAAATTTTGTTTTATGTAAGACAACAAGTTCACATTATAGATGTAGCATATACCATATGTATATGTAGTATTGTATAAATATCTCTGCAGACAAATAAAAAAAATATTAAACTTAAGAGTATATAAGATATTTGTTTTAATTAAAACCCTGCCTATAGTCAAGAGCCCTACAGTGAACAGGCCAAATTAAAGAATATGTGTGGTTCCGGTTACCCGACCGTCCCTAGTTTTTACCCCCAACCCTAAACATTTTTTGACCATTTCCAAAATCAGTTACCGTATTTTGCCGAATATAATGCACACCTCTTTTCAAGATTGTATAGTATATACCACAATATATATATATAGGTTTTTGACCCGTTTTCCTTCAGCCAATATATAGATACCACTAAAATGCTAAACTGTAAACACTTATTACAAGTCATCTAACATTAGACAGAAAGTGACTTAGAAGTAGAACTAAAGAGTGCTTACATAAACAATAGTGCAAATCTCAGGTTGCTTGAATATAATAAGTGATTACCCTCCTTATTTTTGAAAATGTTGAATAGATTTAAAAACTTGGAAGGGCTTGAAAACAGTACTCTAGTTGAAATATCATTCCTACTTTCATGTTCAAAAAACATAATTTTGGCAATTGCACTGATTTTTTCCCCCTGTATTTATTTTTTTATTTGAAATAAATATATAAGAATTGTCAAAACTAGGGTGATCCCTACCAATTTTGATAGGTATATATATAAATGGTAAATGAAAAGAAGTGAAAGTAAAAGAAAATTGTGTTTCCATCTAAAATCTATCATTAAAAAAGTAAATTTTAAAAAAATGAAATAAAATACCTACCTACCTACCATATTTTTCAAGGGAGTGTAACCAGAACCACACATTATTTTATCTGGCCTCAGGCCTCAGCCTGTCTATACATCTGTGCATTAACAGTTTTCATGACTTTTTTGGCAATGTGTCTGCAACTATTGATTTGAAAATTTATACACCTGCATTTATATCAATGGGTTACAAGTCAAGTTACTTTTTGTGCTAAAGTTTTTGACCTTGTGACCTTAAATTTGGAATTTGACCCAAATTTTAAAACTGGGTGAATGATAGGCTGTCATATTTCATATTAACAATCCTTGTGACAAGACCTCTTTTCAAATCGAAATTTTGGACCTTGTTTATAGTTTTTTGTTGCCATTAGTGTTTCACATCTTGTGTTACTTTCAGTTTTATGTTTCAGGCAAGCCATGTTTAGGCAACTTAACACCTTGGTTAGACAACTCACCCCTTGTTTAGACAACTTGACCCATGAAATATTGTTTTTCATGAAAACACTAGAAAAAGAAACACCATCTATAAATCAATTAATTATCAAATTTAAAATTTTATTAGATCACAAAGAGTATATCAGTGCATACTCATTTGAAAAAGAAAATTCTCACAATAAAATGAAAATCTTTATCTCGGTCTCTAAATTCAAATTTAATGATTAAAAGAGATGCATATTTTTGTGCAATAAAAACAGTGAACAAATTGCAAGGAGGATTTTAATACCAAAGAGTGAGCTGCTGAAATTGTAATTTATGGTTAAACGTAGCCATAAAACCTCTAAATATTATAATAACTTTTCTGGTTATTTAACGTTCAAAACACATGTGATGCTAATATGTCTGGGTTTTCTGTATGACCAAGGGGGGGGGGGGGGGGGGGGGGTTCCGGACAATAGGCAAACTCATGCAATAATAAGAATTGTTTTGTTATTTTGCAGATGTTTCTGAAGTAAGACAGTCATACCCCTGCTTTCCAAGGAACCAAACAATTACTTTCCTTGTATTGACATGGTGAAAAATGGGGAGGGTCCAGAAAATGACAAATACCTCCAGAATGTCATCAGTGATATTGTTGCAATTGAATGTAACCAATTATTATCCAATATATATTATCTATGACTGAACTCATAAGTGGTTAAGGAAAACTGTTTTATTTTTTTTAGTCACTGCTTGGAGGTTATTTTACATCTCTCAGGATTTTCTAGATGTCAGATTTCCTAAAACTCACACTTGTGCTTTAATTTTTTTTTTTTTTGTTGGTATAAATGTACAGAAAAATTGAATGTTCTTCTATAGGATAGTTTTGCCAATAGTTTCAGTTGAAAGTTACAACAAAAAAGAAGAAAAAAAAGAAAAAAAGAATTGCAATGATTAAATCTCTATGTTTATAATGAATGTGTCTTTCATGATCTTGTATGTGATGTTCATGAATTTTTTTTACATTACCTGACTTACAGTGTAAAATCCCCCCCCCCCCCCCCCCACACACACACACATCCTTTATGGCTTTACTTACAATAAAACTACATATGCAGAGTGAATTTAAAACATGAGAGATATATCATATGTTGTAATTGCCTGCTGAATTTGATAGAAAGCAAAAACGCTTTGAATACACGATTCTTGTCCATGGCTACAATAAATGTACTATTTATTGGTGGAAGGTAATGGTGGAAGATGTTTTCAAAATAACCCCTCTCCCTCCAATATTGGGTCAAAGTACAACAAACAATAATTTTTACCCTTCATTAATGCTTATGCATGACATGTGCAATGATATTATTACGTTATCTGAAGATTTTAACTCTACAAAACCGACATTATCACCCCCCCCCCCCCCCCCCCCCAATATACCACTAAATTTCATTTGCGACCAAATTCCCTTTAACATGTATTAGAAATTGATAGGTTCTACACATGTATCAAATATGATGTCTATTGAAGCGTTTCTTGGGCAACTATACCTGTTTCAGTGCAAATAGGTGAAATTAGGTAAAATTTCAGCATTTCCTTCATTTTGAAATTTTGATATTTTATTGCACTGTGTATTAAATTTTGATTGCTTATGTGTTATTAATTCCTATTTGTCTCTGCAATATCATGAAATAGGTATCATTAAATTGCAAGACATGGGTTTTGCAATAAACCAAAAAGAAAGTACATTGTCTGATTTTTTTCAATAGATCTAAATATAGAAATGGGGAAAACCAAGTGTCTCTCGTTTCCATGGTTACCGATCGAGTGGAATGAAAATAATTATTTTTACGTTCAAGTTATGTTATCTAAAGGATATATACCAAGTTTCATGAAATTCTGACACATGTCCATCAATAGCCATTTGCATGGTTCTATCGTAGACAGCCTCTTAATAGCTAATAATATTTATCAAGAAAAGTTAAAAATTTCTATTTTTCACACATTCAATAACTCACCACTTTGGCCCCACCCTGATACAAATATCCTACCCATGGTTTCATCAAATTCAAAATTTTAGTAAAGAACTAACAGCTCTTTCTAAATATCAATTTAGTTTCAATAGCACTACAAAGATGTTATTTAAGTGTTTTACACATAAACACTATATACCAAATTCGGCCCCAGGCCCTACCCCGGGGATCAGGAAATTTACATTTTTGGTTGAGGCTTCTTGCTCATCATTACTTTATACTCATTTTCTCTGCTAGATGCCCAGGAGTAAAGAGGAAATTTTTTAAAGGAATACATCAATTTTACAGTTTACCCCAAAATTAAGGCCTCTTAGGGTGGGGCAGGGGTCATGAAATTTATAATTCACCAGACTTCTGAGGCTGTAACCCTCTGTTCTGTAATTTATGGATCCGAAACTAATTGCACATGGTATCTAATCAATTCGGATATGTACTTTGTGCTTACTCAACACCCCCCCCCCCTTTCCAGCTTTTAAAACTTTGTATCAGTCAAACCAAAAGCCTACATCAAATGGGAGGCGAATTTTATTTATATGTGGTAACGTTCACAGGGGCCAAAGATACCATTTTTAATTATTATAATTAAGAGTTTGGTTACACAATCTGTTTCGTTTCGGTATGTTTCGTTTCATTTCGGTGGGTTTAGTTTCGTTCCGGTGGATTTCGTTTCAATTTTGTTTCGCACTTTAAAGGTACCCGTTCTTGAGAAGATTTTTGAAGACTGTCCCTATATATTCCCATGTAAAACTTTGGTTCCCTACAATGGCCAACCCTAACACCGGGGAACATGATTTTAACAAACTTGAATCTACAATATATCAGAAAGCTGCTCTGTAAAGAATTTCTCTGACCAAGTGGTTCTTCAGAAGAAGATTGTTAAAGATTTTCCCTAAAATATATTTTTGCATATAAAACTATTGTGGCCCTTTCTATCCCTCGGGTCATGATTTTAACAAACTTGAATCTACATGTTGCCCTACTTTTGTATTTTCGTGAGTATATCTCCTTTGAAGGGGGCATGACCCTTCATTTGAGCAAACATAGATCTCCTTCACACATGGATGTTTTTACCAAGTTTTATTGAAATTGGTCAAGTTGTGTAGGGGAAAATGAAAATGTGAAAAGCTTACGAACGGACAGATGAAACGCAAAAGGTGATCAGAAAGCTCACACAAGCTTACAGCTCAGTTGAGCTAAAATATTGTATTGCAAAGTCATCTCAAAAGCAAAGTTGGGGATAACAGACATTACACAGAGATAACATTTACCAAGCATTCTTAATAATGCACATTACTTAAACCATGTTTTAAAAATATCAAAGCTTACAATCAACGAAATAAGATATCAAGCTATTCACTGAAGTTATCCATTTCTTTAAGGTAGTACTCTACATCGTCATAATGGATGACTTCCTTTAAAAACATGGATGAAAAAATCGATATCAGCAATATTAGACTTTTCCTTTTCCATTTAAATAACTAGCCGAGTAGCTCAGTAGGTTAGAATACTGACTACTGAACTGTAGGTCGCAGGTTCAAGTCCAGCAGGGGTTTTAAATTTTTTTCTGATTACCTTCTATTAAAACTGTATTTTTTGACAAAACAAAGTAAATATAATAATTTTCAACTTCAAAATATTGTTGTACATATCCTCCACTTTTCATCTACATCAAATTTCTCTGGTGTAGCATACCTCCTTAAGTAAACTGAATGCTGACATCCTATTGATATCTGTGACATCATCCTAACAGATACTGCAATAACAGAAATATTCAGTCCTTTGATGGCTACATTTCTACAAACTTGAACTTCTATCAGAGATCATTACAACCTCTGATTTTATTTTTTACTAAGACACACAGTTTTAGTAGTGATTCATACCTAATAATGATGACACGTCTCTTGTGAAGGCGAAGAACGGAGTTGTATCTGGGTGAACCCACTCTGGATTAGCACACCATTTCTTGGCAAGAGTGAGGCTCCAAAGAGGATCCAAACTGAGAATGGATATTCCAAAATATGTGACACACACCCCAATCACCAACACAATGCACCATATCGCATAATGCTTGAAAGTGAGACCAGATGTGTGTTCATGTTTGACAACCTCTGCTAATAATATCCCTGTAAGTACACATGAAAATATATCAAACGCTAGCGCATCGAATGCAAGTACATGTAAATTATATCTGTCTTCCCACAAATGTTGTAGATACTTAGTAAATACATTTCAAATGTTTATTCAAGCAGGCCATATTGTTTTCTAGGTACAATGTAAGGAATACCATTATATAGCACTTATTTCATTTTGTTTTCATTTTTGGTTTCTATTACCTCTTTAGCTAATGCAAATCTTTGTTGTTTGTATCAAATGTAAGTTTTAATTTTGACAAATCTAGTTAATTACTTTTATGCATATAGTTTTTAGTATCAATTGATGTGATTGACAATTTAAGATTGAATGGATGTGCCATATGATACAGAACCAAAATTCCTAAACAGTTTGACATGTTCAGTTTAATAAGAGCTCTGTAAGGTGGGTTATATTCTCTCATACTGAATGTCTACAAACTACTAACCTAGTACTATTAAGTACTTACCACTCAGTGATTCTGCTATTGCATGTACATAGTACTATTAAATACCTACCCCTCTGTGATACTACTCCCTAGTACTATTTTAAAAGTACTTAGCACTCAATAGTCCAGACCTACAACTAACTAGTAATATTAACTGCCTACCAACTACATATGGTGAGCCTACAACTACATAGTACTATTAAATACCTATCAACTAGTGATTTTGCCATTACCATGTACTATCATGTACTTGCCAGTCACTGATCCTAATAGTACTACATATACTTAGAACTATTAGGTACCTACATGTACCACTGAGTGATCCTACCATTTGCTACAAGCTATTAACTTAGCACCATTCTGTTCTTTAACTTAGCACTCAGGGATCCTACAACTACCTAGTACTATTAAATATCTACCACTCAGTGATCCTACAACTACCTAGTACTATTAAATACCTAACACTCAGTGATACTACAACTACCTAGTACTATTAAATACCTAACACTCAGTGATACTATAACTATCTAGTACTATTAAATACCTACCACTCAGTGATCCTACAACTACTTAGTACTATTAAATACCTAACACTCAGTGATCCTACAACTACCTAGTACTATTAAATACCTACCACTCAGTGATCCTAAAACTACCTAGTACTATTAAATACCTACCACTCAGTGATCCTACAACTACCTAGTACTATTAAATACCTACCACTCAGTCATCCTACAACTACCTAGTACTATTAAATATCTACCACTCAGTCATCCTACAACTACCTAGTACTATTAAATACCTACCAACTAGTGATCCTACAACTACTTAGTACTATTAAGTACCTACCACTCAGTGATCCTACAACTACCTAGTACTATTAAATCCCTACCAACTAGCGATCTTACAACTACCCAGTACTATTAAATATCTACCACTCAGTGATCCTACAACTACCCAGTACTATTAAATATCTACCACTCATTGATCAATTAATTACCCTGCACTATTAAATACCTACCACTCAGTGATACTACAACTACCTAGTACGTATTAAGTAACTACCACTCAGTGATCCTACAACTACCTAGTACTAATAAATACCTACCAACTAGTGATCCTACAACTACCCACTACTATTAAATATCTACCACTCAGTCATCCTACAACTACCTAGTACTATTGAATACCTACCAACTAGTGATCCTACAACTACTTAGTACTATTAAGTACCTACCACTCAGTGATCCTACAACTAACTAGTACTATTAAATGCCTACCAACTAGCGATCTTACAACTACCTAGTACTATTAAATACCTACCACTCAGTGATCGTACAACTACCCAGTACTATTAAATATCTACCACTCAGTGATCCTACAACTACCCAGTACTATTAAATATCTACCACTCATTGATCAATTAATTACCCTGCACTATTAAATACCTACCACACAGTGATCCTACAACTACCTAGCACTATTAAATACCTACCAACTAGTGATCCTACAACTACCTAGTACTATTGAATACCTACCACTCAGTGATCCTACAACTGGCCAGTACTATTAAATACCTACCAACTAGTGATCCTACAACTTTCTAGTACTATTGAATACCTACCAACTAGTGATCCTACAACTACTTAGTACTGTTAAGTACCTACCACTCAGTGATCCTACAACTACCTAGTACTATTAAATGCCTACCAACTAGCGATCTTACAACTACCTAGTACTATAAAATACCTACCACTCAGTGATCCTACAACTACCCAGTACTATTAAATATCTACCACTCATTGATCAATTAATTACCCTGCACTATTAAATACCTACCACACAGTGATCCTACAACTACCCAGTACTATCAAATATCTACCACTCAGTGATCTTACAACTACCTAGTACTATTGAATACCTACCACTCAGTGATCCTACAACTACCCAGTACCTTTAAATACCTACCAACTAGTGATCCTACAACCACCTAGTACTATTAAATACCTACCACTCAGTGATCCTACAACTACCTAGTACTATTGAATACCTAACACTCAGTGATCCTAAAACTACCTAGTGCTATTAAATACTTACCAACTAGTGATTCTACAACTACCTAGTACTATTAAATACCTACCAACTAGTGATCCTACAACTACCCAGTACTATTAAATATCTACCACTCAGTGATCCTACAACTACCTAGTACTATTAAATACCTACCAACCAGTGATCCTACAACTACCTAGTACTATTAAATACCTACCACTCAGTGATCCTACAACTACCTAGTACTATTAAATCCCTACCAACTAGCGATCTTACAACTACCCAGTACTATTAAATATCTACCACTCAGTGATCCTACAACTACCCAGTACTATTAAATATCTACCACTCATTGATCAATTAATTACCCTGCACTATTAAATACCTACCACTCAGTGATACTACAACTACCTAGTACGTATTAAGTAACTACCACTCAGTGATCCTACAACTACCTAGTACTAATAAATACCTACCAACTAGTGATCCTACAACTACCCACTACTATTAAATATCTACCACTCAGTCATCCTACAACTACCTAGTACTATTGAATACCTACCAACTAGTGATCCTACAACTACTTAGTACTATTAAGTACCTACCACTCAGTGATCCTACAACTAACTAGTACTATTAAATGCCTACCAACTAGCGATCTTACAACTACCTAGTACTATTAAATACCTACCACTCAGTGATCGTACAACTACCCAGTACTATTAAATATCTACCACTCAGTGATCCTACAACTACCCAGTACTATTAAATATCTACCACTCATTGATCAATTAATTACCCTGCACTATTAAATACCTACCACACAGTGATCCTACAACTACCTAGCACTATTAAATACCTACCAACTAGTGATCCTACAACTACCTAGTACTATTGAATACCTACCACTCAGTGATCCTACAACTGGCCAGTACTATTAAATACCTACCAACTAGTGATCCTACAACTTTCTAGTACTATTGAATACCTACCAACTAGTGATCCTACAACTACTTAGTACTGTTAAGTACCTACCACTCAGTGATCCTACAACTACCTAGTACTATTAAATGCCTACCAACTAGCGATCTTACAACTACCTAGTACTATAAAATACCTACCACTCAGTGATCCTACAACTACCCAGTACTATTAAATATCTACCACTCATTGATCAATTAATTACCCTGCACTATTAAATACCTACCACACAGTGATCCTACAACTACCCAGTACTATCAAATATCTACCACTCAGTGATCTTACAACTACCTAGTACTATTGAATACCTACCACTCAGTGATCCTACAACTACCCAGTACCTTTAAATACCTACCAACTAGTGATCCTACAACCACCTAGTACTATTAAATACCTACCACTCAGTGATCCTACAACTACCTAGTACTATTGAATACCTAACACTCAGTGATCCTAAAACTACCTAGTGCTATTAAATACTTACCAACTAGTGATTCTACAACTACCTAGTACTATTAAATACCTACCAACTAGTGATCCTACAACTACCCAGTACTATTAAATATCTACCACTCAGTGATCCTACAACTACCTAGTACTATTAAATACCTACCAACCAGTGATCCTACAACTACCTAGTACTATTAAATACCTACCACTCAGTGATCCTACAACTACCTAGTACTATTAAATACCTACCACTCAGTGATCCTACAACTACCCAGTACTATTAAATATCTACCACTCAGTGATCCTACAACTACCTAGTACTATTAAATACCTACCACTCAGTGATCCATCAACTACCCAGTACTATTAAGTACCTACCACACACTGATCCTACAACTACCCAGTACTATTAAATATCTACCACTCAGTGATCCTACAACTACCTAGTTATATTAAATATCTACCACTCAGTGATCCATCAACTACCCAGTACTATTAAGTACCTACCACACACTGATCCTACAAGTACCTAGTACTATTAAATACCTACCAACTAGTGATCCTAAAACTACCCAGTACTATTAAATATCTACCACTCAGTGATCCTACAACTACCTAGTACTATTAAATATCTACCACTCAGTGATCCTACAACTACCTAGTACTATTGAATACCTACCACTCAGTGATCCTAAAACTACCCAGTACTATTAAATACCTACCACTCAGTGATCCTACAACTACCTAGTACTATTGAATACCTACCACTCAGTGATCCTACAACTACCTAGTACTATTGAATACCTACCAATCAGTGATCGTACAACTACATTTGTACCCAGTACTATTAAATATCTACCACTCAGTGATCCTACAATTACCCAGTACTATTAAATATCTACCACTCAGTGATCGTATAACTACCTAGAACTATTGAATACCTACCACTCAGTGATCCTACAACTACCTAGTACTGTTAAATACCTACCACTCAGTGATACTACAACTACCTAGTACTATTAAATACCTACCACTCAGTGATCGTACAACTACCCAGTACTATTAAATATCTACCACTCAGTGATCCTACAACTACCTAGTACTATTAAATACCTACAAACTAGTGATCCTACAACCACCTAGTACTATTAAATACCTACCACTCAGTGATCCTACAACTACCTAGTACTATTGAATACCTACCACTCAGTGATCCTAAAACTACCCAGTACTATTAAATACCTACCACTCAGTGATCCTACAACTACCTAGTACTATTGAATACCTACCACTCAGTGATCCTACAACTACCTAGTACTATTGAATACCTACCAATCAGTGATCGTACAACTACATTTGTACCCAGTACTATTAAATATCTACCACTCAGTGATCCTACAATTACCCAGTACTATTAAATATCTACCACTCAGTGATCGTATAACTACCTAGAACTATTGAATACCTACCAGTCAGTGATCCTACAACTACCTAGTACTGTTAAATACCTACCACTCAGTGATACTACAACTACCTAGTACTATTAAATACCTACCACTCAGTGATCCTACAACTACCTAGTACTATTAAATACCTACCACTCAGTGATACTACAACTACCTAGTACTATTAAATACCTACCACTCAGTGATCCTAACAGTGGCTACAACCTGTTAACCTGCTGAACAATGATGTACTTACCAGTCAGCGATCCTGCTACTACCTGGTGTGGAAAATGTGTTGCTATGAATAGCCTGGATACATTCACGGCTACAAGTACCACTGTAAAAGATACCCAGACTAACACACGCTCTACAGCTCTGCAATAGAAGTTACATAGTATTAAAAAATAACATACATGAACAATTTCAAAAAAAAATCGTGAATTTGATTGGATTCCAAATGATGGACTGAAGTACTTTGCCTGTTGAATTCCATGTTTCATGAAAGATGTTCCAATGGAATACAGCACAGCTGAAGTGACCATAGCATGTCCTGAAGGACTACCTGATGGTACAATGGTATAATGTAGATATCCCTTATTGTGAGTACTGAAGGACTACCTGATGGCACAATAGTGCACAGTGTTAATACTCCTTATTGTGAGTACTGAAGGACTACCTGATGGTACAATAGTATATACAGTGTAAATATCCCTTATTGTGAGTACTGAAGGACTACCTGGTGGTACAATTGTATATACAGTGTAAATATCCTTTATTGTGAGTACTGAAGGACTACCTGATGGTACAATAGTATATACAGCGTAAATACTCCTTATTGTGAGTACTGAAGGACTACCTGATGGTACAATTGTATATACAGTGTAAATACCCCTTATTGTGAGTACTGAAGGACTACCTGATGGTACAATAGTATATACAGTGTAAATATCCCTTATTGTGAGTACTGAAGGACTACCTGATGGTAAAATAGTGTACAGTGTAAATATCCTTTATTGTGAGTACTGAAGGACTACCTGATGGTACAATATTATGTACAGTGTAAATATCCCTTATTGTGAGTACTGAAGGACTACCTGATGGTAAAATAGTGTACAGTGTAAATATCCTTTATTGTGAGTACTGAAGGACTACCTGATGGTACAATAGTATACACAATGTTAATATCCCTTATTGTGAGTACTGAAGGACTACCTGATGGTACAATGGTATAATGTAAATACTCCTTATTGTGAGTACTGAAGGACTACCTGATGGCACAATAGTGCACAGTGTTAATATCCCTTATTGTGAGTACTGAAGGACTACCTGATGGTACAATAGTATACACAGTGTAAATATCCTTTATTGTGAGTACTGAAGGACTACCTGATGGTGCAATAGTATATACAGTGTAAATATCCTTTATTGTGAGTACTGAAGGACTACCTGATGGTACAATAGTATACAGTGTAAATACCTCTTATTGTGAGTACTTAAGGACTATCTGATGGTACAATAGTATATACAGTGTAAATATCCCTTACTTTGATTACTGAAGGACTACCTGATGGTACAATAGTATACAGTCTAAATACCCTTATTGTGAGTACTGAAGGACTACCTGATAATACAATAGTATATACAGTGTAATTATCTTTTATTGTGAGTCATTATGGACCAGTGGTCACTATCGGTCATAGAAACCTAGTGGATACAACACTCACTTCACATCTGGTTTTTTACCATGTTTACATGCAAGTTTGATTCCCAATCCTAATGCTGCTTCATACCAAAGAAGTTTAGAAATAAGTAAATTAGAACTCTTGTATAGGAAATGAAAATCATTGGTATTTCAGAAATCACCTGACAAATGGAGGTTTTATGCCACTGGATATGTTGGCATTATAAAGAACCCCATGGATAAGACAGTATGTACTATGCTTAGGTCAAAATTAACAAAAGAAATGTAGCTATCTGGGAAATTAGTGAGAGCTTGTTCTGCATATACTCAGTTTCTAAATCGAGGCAGGCTAATGACAAACAATTTAATATCATAGGGATTTCAACAGTCTCGTTTAAAGTGAGCATTTTACAAATTTTATGGTCGTTAAAATGATCAAGTTTGCCAATACAACCTGTCATTGGGTCAAATGCTGTCTGACGTGTTTCATACCGATTGTTGGGCCGTTCTTGGCGCACTGGTTCTGACTACGGATAACTCCGTTTACCTGATTATTATATAAGGATCAGGGTGGGTATGACTGGTCGACAGGGAATGCTTACTCCTCCATGGCACCTGATACCACCACTGGTTTAAACAGGGGTCCTTGTTTGCCCAACTCTCTATTTTGCATTCCTTATAAATTATGAGTTTTAAGATTGATTACTGTTTGTTATCTTTATCTTTTCATCAGAGTTATGGTGCGTCCCAATATTTTCCCAGAGAGTTACAGATCTCTAGTTTAGGTCAAAATTTGTTTTAATTCACAAAAAGCTAGTGACTAAAAACACCTATAGGCAATGTAAAACAGCAAACAAACAAAACTTCATTTTTTGATTCATTCAAATAATGTGTTTTTTATGAATTATTAATACAACAAATTAATCATTACCTGGTCCCGTTTCACAGGTGAGACTGTATTGTTCCAGAGAAGGAATGTTTAGAACATTGTCGTGTAGTTTTACTTCATTAATCCACCAATATGGCCGCTGTCCGTGCAGTATCCTTCAACAAAGTCATTCAATACACACATGGATACTCTAGGTAACTTGAATCAAATATACCAGCATGGACAGAAAACTATTGAAACAACAAAATGTGCAATTTTGTATTATAATTTTTCTCTCGAAGGAAACTAATTACTGCAAAAGTGCTGGTTTATGCTGGGTGTTAAGTACACGTTTTTTTACGACCAAGATTACATGTGGGGAAAAATATGTGGTAACTGATTATAAAATATATTACATGTATATCAAATGTTTATACCTATACACGTGGGGAAAATTTACACGTTTATTACATGTCTGTGCAGACCTGTTTACCCCGTCCAACTGATGTCAGTATTCTAGAACCAAGTTGACAGTATTTTGAGCACTTTGTCAGTATAAAAGTTGAATATAGCAAAAAATGCTACGTGGGTTGTTAAACCCTTTTTTATATGAACAAAATGCAACTCCTTGTTGTCATATAAATAGCATGTTGCTGTTTACTGTTGCTTTTGTATTTTACAATTTGCAATGTGTAATTATCATGGTTTTCCATCATTCTTTAATTAAATCTGTCATATCTTATAAAATACCACATCATTTTGATAAATAATTTTTTATAGAGTCCACGAGGTTATCTCCTTGTAGAGGGTTGCCGATTGTATTAATTTTGACCATGCTCTTTGTTCAATAAATTTCGTTTAAATTATATTCCCTACATCCATACCATTTATCCCTTAATTTCAAAACAATTTGAACTTGATAAAATATGGAACAAAAATAAATACTCAATATTAAAGTAATGTTAGAAATATCCATGAAAACACCATGTGATCTTTCTTTGATTGTTGGAGGCATGGCCAAAGCACTCTGTATGAGTCCTTAAAATTAGGGCATATTTTTTTTTCTTGTTTTGAACCTCTGAATGGGTTTGGATGTTTCGTTTGCATTCTCGTCAATCTAACATTCACCATACATGCTTTTTTTAAAAGTTTGACATAAAGCAGTATCAATGGTGCGCTTTAAACAATGGTAACTTTAATTGACTAAACTCGTTCCCTATTGACTTCGCTTTTCTCCTCGGACTAATCAGCGGGGAAACAGTTTAATTCAATTGACAAGGTCTTTTTCTATCATACCTATCGGCAAATTTCGGAAACTGAATTTTTCCAGATTCATGGAAAATCATAGATTCTTAACGTGAATCCGTAAAGCGTATTTTGACTTTAAAATCCGTGGAAAATTCGGACAATCCGTACAAGTAATCAGCTCTGTCCGTGTAATCAGTGTAAATTTTCCCCATGCGTGAATAACCACTTAATTTACAGAATCAATTCACAGAAATTCCATTCATTGTGTGTATCTTATTCTTAAAGGGGAATGGACAGGATTTGATCTGAAAATTTTCAAATTTTATTTTTCCATTTTTATTGTTTACAATGCATAACTAAAGTATTTCTAATGGTCAACCAAAATTTGAATATCAGTTGTTGAGTTATAAGTGAGATACAGCACTCGCAATTCTTTGTTATGTAAACAAGGCTTGTGCCATGTTTTTGTTTATATTAGATTGTTTAATAGAAAATAGCATGTTTAAAAAATGAGATGCGCCAAATGCTAGAAAATATTTAATTGTGTTAACAATTCACTTATAAATTGAAATACTCTGCTTTAAACGAAACTTTTACTAGTATATTTAACCTATGTAACCAAAAACATGGTACGAGCCTTATCTATATAAAAAAGTATTTGTGACCTCTGTATTTCCCATGAACCTTAACTACTGACAGTCAAATTTTTAATGATCATTAGTGATACCTTAGTTAAGCATTCTAAACATTAATAATCTAAAGATAAAATTAGAAAATTTTCTGCTCAAAGCGTGTCCATGTTCCTTTAATTAAGGGGCGGCACATCATGTACAGAATTTGCAAACTATACGATATTTGCCCAGCGGTTAATCTTTAGCGATAACTTTGTATGTACATGGTTACGTACCATTTCAAGACTCCATTCAGCCATTCAGACAGACAGGCAATCCACAAAACTCTTGTTCCGGTGGCCCGGTGTAAACAGTAAGCCAATGGGAAATAAATAAGGAAGGCATATCTAGGATCACCAACACGTGTCAGTATTTGCATCAGGTCCACATGGTGCTACAAAGGAAAGGTATCACAATTAAAGAACTTCATGATTTAATTTAAACTTTCTGATTTCCTTTAATTTCTACAAGCATACCGTGAAGATCCGGGTTAGAAGAGACCCTCAGTACTCCAATAAAGGGCTGCACAATTTAGGCTTTTTTCGGTGCTTATGGATTTTGAGCAGGGAGGGATCTTTATCGTACCACACCTGCTGTGACACAGGGCCTTGGTTTTTGCAGTCTTATCCAAAGGACCTCCCCATTTAGTCGCCGCTTATAACAAGCAAGGGGTACTTAGGACCTATTCTAACCCGGATCTCCATGGGATTATTATTGAACAACAGTGTTTTAACAAGACCATTCTGAATTTAAAATTCCCTCAAGACAAGATTTATTTGTGTAAACTTGATTTCTCTGTTGGTGTCAACACAACACAAATCAATCATTACAAAAAATAGATACATAATCATGGCTTCTCGCAATACAGATTAAAAAAAACCAGTAGTAGTTATGGAAATAAATCATGACCTTTTGGCACTTGACATACAGAAAAATTCATGATATCAAATTTCTGAGTTGAAAAAGGACACATTAAGAGTAATGTTAATTTCTAAAATTTCACATAATGTTCAGTCTTGTCTTAAAATTTGAAATGGAACTAAAAAGGTGGGGATTATAAATCAAATCTTTAAATCATTGGCCAAAATACTGAATTTTTATTTTTATTTTTTTAAATTCAAGTAAATCTATTTTGACTGTTTTCAAAAACAATGTTCTGTTCGGAAAAATAATAATAAATTACAATATTTGAATTAGTTCCAAGTATGAAATGCTTGTATCATGAATTATATAAGTTATAAAATGATGCAGATTTAGAACTTTTGTTTATTAATCAAACTTTCTTCCACAAAATATAGTCCCTGGTCAAACCCTTTCAAATATTGAAATGACACATTTTTTTCCACCTGGATAGGAATCAGTAATAAATGTGTAATCAATATGTTTGTTTATGAATGTCCAGGTAGCGTAGTGGTTAAAGCACTCGCTTCTCCGAGAATCTCACCGCTGCGACCCGAGTTCGATCCCCGTGATCAGCAGTGGCTGTATGTGAGAAGGTATGGTGGTCAACCACTCGGGTACGTGAGTTTCCTCCAGGTACTCTGGTTTCCTCCCACTTAAAGGCCCCCTAGCGCAAACATCCGTTCAAGTCGGTAAAATAGCTAGGATATAACTAATGTTATTTGTTGATTTAATATGTATATTCAGCTTTAAAAATAAAAATTATTAATCATTATTGATATTGGCACCAATGGGATCAGTATTGAACCAGTAGATACTCAGCTAGAGCATCCTGCCCAGTTGTGCTAAAAAACTCAGGAGTTAACTTCCCTAAGTAACGGTAAGATCTCATGACAAGCACAAAACTTATTAAGAATGGAAGAAATATAAAGTATGGGAAGGCCCGAGCAAATTTTACCCTGAATGTGTGTTGAATTTGATGAATAATCTCCACCCCCCTCAGGTGGACGTAATCCATGATCCCGGGTTCTTGATTTCCCATGTCATGCAACGTTAGGAACTGTAAAACAACTAAAATTGAATCCTCAATGATCATCATCATTTTCTAGTATAGCAGTATATGACAGGCGTTCACAATTAATTTTACCAATAGGATTTCTAATATAACCTGATAACTTCTACCAGTTCTGGGCTGTGTGGGGGTATATATTGAAAGTGGATCATACGACAATCTAAGAAGCTGACTTTTCAAAGAAATATCCAATTTTAACTGGTTACTTTATAGAGGGCGAAGCCGAAGGGCCATGAGAGCGGAGCTCTCCCTATAGGTAACACGTATATACATGTTTAAAAGGAAAATATAGAAAACTGATGAAAAACTAACCCATAGTTATGGAACTTGAAAATTTTTGTCCCAATGGCATCAATTCGAATACTAGTGCGTGGCAGAGATGGGGTAATCGTAATCAGTAATCGTAATTGATTACATTTGTTTTTAAAGAAAAGTAATCATAATTGTAATCAATTACTTTGGCAAAGTAATCGTAATTTATGATTACAATAATGATTACAATGATTACTTTATATTTATATTAAAATAATTATTTAATAGATAACAGTTAGAGCTTATGTATGTTATGTGTGCCATCATAAGATTTATCCATATCTATATGATATTATACTTACAGTATTTGCATGTATTCAATAGCAACTAAGGTCTAAATCTGTTTAAATTAAACTTAATAATCTGAACTAGTATACTAGAGACTGTTTAGTATTGCTGGGAAAGTGTTTCGCCCTGATAGATGTAGATTAACGGATGCACAGTTTGAGAGACTTATGTTCATAAAGTGTAACAAACATTTCTTATAAACATTTTAAGTGTCACTGAATGGTTTACCAGTTATCATGTTACCAATACTTATGAAAGACTGTACATAAATACATAAAGTGTATTATACAATGTATCTTATTAATAAAACCAGTAAATATTTGTTGTTTTTCTTGTTCAAAAGCATGTAATCATGATTACTTTTCACAGTAATCGTAATTGTAATCAATTACTTTCAAAATATGTGTAATCGTAATCATAGATTTTCAAAGTAATCGTAATCAATTACATTTACAATGTAATCGCCCCATCTCTGGCGCGTGGACATGTATTTCTCCATTTTGAATCTCGTCTAACCTAGTTCACGTCGTTCTGAGATGTTACATAAAATCCGTAAAAGCATGTAAATCTTTTTTTTTTCTAAATCATATAAAATCACTCCTCAGTTAGAGCGAATTGTGTCATGCCTCCTCTGTTTGTGTATAAAAAATTTGCTAAACACCGACGCTGAATATGACGTCACAACACAGGGGCCTGTCACGAAATATTTGCATTCTTTTATATATGACCATTCCCTATGTATAAAATTATTAGAGGGCAAAGCCCTCTCACGGCCCAAAGGGCCGTGAGAGCGGAGCTCTCCCTATAGGTAACACGTATATACATGTTTAAGAGGAAAATATAGGGAAATAATGAAAAATTAAACCATACCTATGGAACTTGAAAAGTTTGGTACTAATGGCGTCGATTCGAATATTATCGCGTGGACATGTATTTCTCCATTTTGAATCTCGTCTACCCTAGTTCACGTCGTTCTGAGATGTTACATAAAATTCGTAAAAGCATGTAAATCTTATTTTCTTAATCATGTATAATCACTCCACGATTAACGCCATGTTTGTTGTTGTGGTTCAAACGCTATGTTTGTAAATTTGCTAAATAACGACGCTGAATATGACGTCACAATGTACTGTTTACATCAATTGCGTTATATTTCCCGCGTTCAATATGTAGGAGGATCAAATATCCAAAATTAGGATGCTTTGATACAGATCCGTCCTCGTACTAACTTCAGGTTGATTTTGTTCTGTTTTGGATATAGATACCAATGCCAAAATTTGTTTGCTTCGCCCTCAAACACGGTCACGCCGTAAAACATATTATTTTGTATATAGAGAAGGGTCATATATAAAAGAATGCAAATATTTCGTGACAGGCCCCCTGTGGTCACAATGCACTGTTTACATCAGTTGCATAGAGTTTCTCGCGGAGCTCTCCCTATAGGTAATAGAGGGCGAAGCCCGAAGGGCCGTGAGAGCGGAGCTCTCCCTATAGGTAACACGTATATACATGTTTAAAAGGAAAATATAGGAAAATAATGAAAAATTAAACCATACCTATGGAACTTGAAAAGTTTGGTACCAATGGCGTCGATTCGAATATTAGCGCGTGGACATGTATTCCTCCATTTTGAATCTCGTCTACCCTAGTTCACGTCGTTCTGAGATGTTACACATAAAATCCGTAAAAGCATGTAAATCTTATTTTCTTAATCATATATAATCACTCCACGATTAACGCCATGTTTTTTGTTGTGGTTCAAACGCTTTGTTTGTAAATTTGCTAAATAACGACGCTGAATATGACGTCACAATGTACTGTTTACATCAATTGCGTTATATTTCCCGCGTTCAATATATAGGTGGATCAAATGTCCAAAAATTAGGATGCTTTGATACAGCTCCGTCCGCGTGCTAACTTCGGGTTGTTTTTGTCCTGTTTTGGATATAGATACTAATGTCAAAACCTTCTTGCTTCGCCCTCAAACACGGTCACGCCGTAAAACATATTACTGACAAAATAAATTAGTAATGCATATATCATGAGGGAAAACAATATCTTCAACCTCTGTTCTCACTCATGATCGGTACACGAAACATACCAGGAAATCATACATCTCACACTAATTAATGAACCAATGTGGGCAGCGAATAAAATTCCGGATCATGATAGACGGGTCCACACACACTCCCTCTACGATTAATCTCTATACTCAATGATGTCATGTTCACTGTATGGTAATAAACAATAGTTAAACAATGTCCCTCTTCGCTATATTGTTTTTTTCTTCTTCCTCCCTTCAATTTAATTTTCAGCACATAGTTTTTTTCTTGGTAATAATATTCATATATATACGTACATTGGCCAGGGAAGTTCAATTATCGAATTATACAATATATATCAAAAGGTTACTGAATATACACAGTGGCGGATTTAGAGCCCCCCCCCCCCCCCCCCCCCACTCCCCACCCCTATCTTGTTTCGGAAAATGTACTTTACGATAAAAGAAACAATAATTTCCCAGACCCGGAGAAATAAATGACAAAATCTTTTGATTTCTTGAATTACTTTATTGGGATATCTTAAGTTTTTTTTAAAAAAAAAACAACCTTAAAATTTGGGTCATTTTTATTAATTTCACCTTATTAAAATGATAGAAAATAGTACAAATGACTAAATAGGAGAAATATTTCAAGCCCCATAAAATCTGTAAAATCCAGGAGCTTTCGGGGGCTTCGCCCCTTGGACCCCCACCAGGCTTCGCCCTGGACCCACTGCCTCATAAAGTGGCGCCCCCGTAACCGCAATTCCTGGATCCGCCCCTGATACATCACAACATATTTGGACATAAAAAACAATATATTGAACATATATCACAATATATTGAACACACACAGGATGTTGAATATACATACATCACAAGATATTGAATATAGCAACGTTTTACAGGCCGTAGAAGTGCAGTAGAGATGTGTATCAATTTTCTCATCATTAGCTACAGTGGCGGATTTAAGGGGGCGCAGCTGGCGCACCCACACCCCTAAAATTTTCAAATTTAAGGTAAATCCTGGTATCTTGTTTAGAAAAATGTACTAAACGATAAAATAAGCAATAATTTCTTCCACTCCTGGAGTAATAAAAGACAAAATCTTTTGATTTCTTCAATTACTTTATTGGGAGAACTTATTTTTTCCAAAATTAACCCTTAAAATGTGCGTCATTGTAATGATATCACCTTATCAAAACTGATAGAAATATAGTATAAATGACTAAATAGGAGACATATTTCAAGGCCTATAAAAGTTGTAACATCCAGGAGCTTTGCTCTGGACCCACTGGGATTCCTGGATCCGCCCCCGAGCTATTACGTATGAAGGTACATGTATGTCACAGAATAATGACTGCGGCATTGTTATGACACGTTTGGTCGTATCGGCACGTTTGGTCGCCTGGCGACTGAACGTGTCATAAGGGTAGACACGAATGGTCGTCAATTTTAGGTCATATCCGAGCACGATTGTTCGCGACCCAAGCCACCTATCTCAAACTCCAACTTTGCTTTTTTCTCCGGGATCCCTCTCTTCCTCCTCCTCCAGCACCTATTCCCCTTCTCTCTCTCTCTCTCTCTCTCTCTCTCTCTCTCTCTCTCTCTCTCTCTCTCTCTCTCTCTCTCTCTCTCCATGTATCTCTCGTCTTTTTAGACACAAGACCTGGAATTTCATTTTTCTCATTTTTTTTTTTTTGTATTAAACACGGCATGCATGGAATTTCAAATCTCTCTCTCTCTCTCTCTCTCTCTCTCTCTCTCTCTCTCCAAATTTAATAACAGGGAAGAGAACTTTGTGCTAAATACTATACGAAATAATGGCTCTTTTTTCAAGAGCCATTTTCATGCATGAAAAGTGCTTCATACCTATGAATTTGCTCATTGCTCCATCTGTTCAATTTAATGTGTACTTTGTAAAATTTCCAATTTTTTTTTTTGGTACATCTTATTTTACTTTCATGCTTATCCCTAGTACAATAGTTGCCCTAAATTATTTTTTTTTTTTTAAATTTGACGCTATTCGAAAGCTATAAAGGATAAAAATTAGTTTTGTGATTGTGATACAACTCTGTTGTCGATGGTAAATGCACTAACAACAGAAGAAAAAAATTAGAAAGTTAAACAACACCATGTTTAATATCAATGCATTGCGATGTCAAGCAGTTTATATATAGCAAGGAGGCGTTAGTCAGCGGGAAGTAGTTAGACGTGTTAACGCTCACCCTAGCACGATAAGCCGATATTGATACGACGTCATCGCCAAACAGGGTCCATTAATGATTGCACAAGACCTGGTCGACCATTTGTAACAACACAACGTTACCAGGTTTACGGAAGCCGCGACGACGGTGAGGCAAGCAGTTGAACACAATGGCAGGGAAATTCACCGTAGTTCCTCGAATATTGAAACGTCATAAGATTCTATGCAGAAGATCTCATGAAGGTTTACAACATAAGGGCATAGTGTACTCCCTAAAACTTGTTATAGAATTTTGTAAAATTATATCTAAATGTTTCATTATTGCCACCAAAAAAAAATATATCAAAATGGGGGGGGGGGGGTGTTAGTAATATCCATACTTCAGGTGCCTGTGGTAAAACTTGTTATAGAATTTTGTAAAATTATATGCAAATGTTTTATTATTGTTGAAAAACCACATCATTTTCCTATGCAATTATCTTATATTTTGTATTATTCTGAAATATTCACCTAAAATTTTATTGGAAAAACAACATCAAAAACTGAAATCCTTTAAAAACAAGAAATTCTTGGTGCATTTCTGTGAAGTTCTTTTCTGGGGTTCTTTTTTCCGTATTTTCCGTTGTTGTTTCTGTACTACATGCAATCAAAACAATTCCGGGATTGTCTACTATTTGTAGGCCTCATTTCTTTACTATTTTTTTTTGACATCGATATGATTAAAGTTACAATATCATTATAATTATTATAGAACCATAGGCATCTAATGGACATCATAAATAAAATTCATTAACTCCAAAGGTGAAAATTGTATTCATTACTAAATTTTTTGTGAGATAGAGTTTATGGATATGCATGTATATTGAACACGAGGCCCACAGGCCTTATCGGTCACCCGAACACTAGTGAACAAGTATCGATACTCCTACAGGTTATGAAATCTAGAAACAAATGTACCGTTCCGAATATCTAAGCTAAATTCTAATGTTCAGCAACAGTGTAAACCAAGATGTGTTCTTAGGACTTCACTGCCCTCAAAAGTGCATACACTGACGAGAGGCTTTAGATAAAGGCGTATTAACATTAAAACATCAAAAGATATAACTGATTTGGACTCATCTTAAAGTCATACCCCTGGGTTTTAAAATTCACCATTTTTGGTACATCCTTTTCTGCTATTCCTAAGTCGGCATTTAAATTTTATACAGTATCAGCAAACCTACACATAAATACTATATACTAAGTTTGGTCCCACCCTGGAGTCAGAATCCCTACTCCGAGGATCATCAAATTTACAATTTTGGTAAAAGACTACCTGCTCTATCCATTTCGTTTCAATTTAGTATCAATAGCACTAAAGAAGATGTCATTTAAGTGTTTTACACATAAACCCTAAATACCAATTTGACACCGCCCAGGGGTCAGAACTCCTACCTCGGGGAACATGAAAGCTACAAATTTGGTAAAAACTTTCCTGTTCTGCATCACTATGTATTTAGTTTTTCTTACACGTCTGTGGTTCTTGAGAAAAATATTTTTGAAAATTTGTCAATTTTCGGCAGTTTTTGCCAATCCCCTAGGGCCCTAAGGGTGCTGAAGTCCTGAAATTCACAACTGATATCCCCTTTGTCCCAATGATGCTTCATACCAAATTTGAAAAGAATGGAACTGGTATAGTAGTTATTAAGAAGAAGTTAAATATGTTCAATTGTTAACGTACGACGGTGACATAAAAATGTGCAGTCAGTTTTATTTTTCGTGGTAAATGATGCTGAAACTCCGGTGTGCCAAGTTATGTTCTTAATCGCGAGTTGCCTGAATGTATAGGGTACGCCCACATCCAGGTTTATATAAGCGTGTCTTTTCCTGTGAGGTTTAAACCTGAATACTAGAATGAGACCTGTAGATTCTAGTTCTAACTAGAATTCAAAAGACACCCTTCTATTGTTTTCATTACTAAAGTAGAGAACAACGCTAAATGAAAGTATAATAACTTTATTGTGTAATTTATAAAACAACCAAATCGTGGGTACCAAAGATCAGCTTAGATCAAAATTACATTGTAGATTACAGACTATTCACTTCTACAGAGCGTTCGATTCGTAACCGGGGGGTCGTGAGTTCGAGCCCCGCTCGTGTCATGGCCGCGTCAAACTTTTAAAGACGTTATCATAGGAAGCGATTGTTTCTACGCCAAACGCTTGGCATTTAAAAGTTAAAATCACTGGTCTTTCAGATATGACCTTAAAAACGGAAGTCCCCTGTCGCAGCAGGCGTTGGTACAGTAAAGAACCCCGCTACAGCCTTCAGCGCTAAGCATAGGTATACATTTGTGGTGTAGGTCTCAATATGAGTGATCACGAAAAATTCTCGACGGGACGTAAAACAATCTATCAATCCAATTCTACATGTACAGATATGTCGTTATATTACTCTCTGGACAAGGACAGAAAATAACGTGATGGTTTCCTATAAATTAATTATAAATACAATGTACACAATTCTACATGTACAGATATGTCGTTATATTACTCTCTGGGCAGAAAATAACGTGATGGTTTCCTATAAATTAATTATAAATACAATGTACACAATTCTACATGTACAGATATGTCGTTTTATCACGCCTCAGACAAAATTGTTGAAATCTAATTGGTCAGATCTTGGTCACATGACGCCGTGAAAAAAACCGTATCATGTGAGTAAAATCCGTATTGGGCGAGTAATTTTATTTATCGTTGGGTTCGACTTGCAGCCGTGTCAAAAGGAAAGACTAAGTTGTATGATATAGACACCCCACATATACAGTTAGAGGTCTTCGACGTGATAAATTTTCGCCTCGCCCGATACGGGTTTTCTTTTCACACCATGTATTTTTCCGTATCAGGTCACTAACTAACTGTGTAACTAATAATATTACTCTCTGAGCAGAAAATAACGTGATGGTTTCCTATAAATTAATTATAAATACAATGTACACAATTCTACATGTACAGATATGTCGTTATATTACTCTCTGGGCAGAAAATAACGTGATGGTTTCCTATAAATTAATTATAAATACAATGTACACAATTCTACATGTACAGATATGTCGTTATATTACTCTCTGGGCAGAAAATAACGTGATGGTTTCCTATAAATTAATTATAAATACAATGTATACAATTCTACATGTACAGATATGTCGTTATATTACTCTCTGGACAGAAAATAACATGATGGTTTCCTATAAATTAATTATAAATACAATGTACACAATTATATTATTTTTCTTCTCCTGGTATCCCGTGGGAATCAGGGTTAGAATAAGTCCTCAGTACGCCTTGCTTGTCGAAAAGGCGATCGAATGGGGCTGTTTTTCGGATAGGACCGCAAGAAAAACGAGGTTCCGTGTCACAGCAGGCGTAGCACAATAAAGATCAATATCCCTCCCTGCTCAAAGGCCGTAAGTGCCGAGCATAGGCCTAAATTGTGCAGCCCTTCACCGGCAATGGTGACGTCTCCATATGAGTGAAACATTCTCGAGTGGGACGTTAAACAATATACAATCAATCTTCTCCTGGTTATATACATGTATGAGAAAGCACTGGTATGTTGGATGATATCATATGTTTGTTATGATTTATTAATTTGAACTATGACTACTATTTTACTGATACAATACTTCCACACATTACACGGCGATGTATACAGTTCCTAGACACGTGATTCAGAATGCATGCAATATATGTTATGACGATATCTAATTGAAAGTTTCTTTTATAATGACTTGTGGACATGAATCACCCTGGGGGCCAGTCCATCTGTCTTCCTCCCATTACGTGAATATGGAGATGGTATACTGACTGACAGCCGTCAGGACCATTGTTGATCACTGTGGGGTAGAAAAACAGACTTATGGAAGAGACAGAGATATGAAAGGGAGATAAATGTTGACATTAACAGAGATATTGCTATCACTAATATCACATCTAAACAAACTGTATATTTATATATACTTCAACCATTAATCTATAAAGAGACTTGTGAGTAACATGCAGCAATTATAATTCAATGGACATGTTAGATGCACATATAGATCAGAAGGATGTTCACTACTTCTTTAAACAAATAGAATTGTCATTGGATTTGGAGATTCAGATTAAAGGAGCTTTTTTCTTCAGAAAACAAGAAATTATATGGGCCACATCACTCACCTGAATCACCTTGGCATATATCTAAAGATGTTTCCTATTATATTCGCATGTAGAACTTTTATCCCTGTTGTGGCCCCAACCTACCCCCGAGGGCTATAATTTTTGACAACTGAAATCTGCACTATGTCATGAAGCTGTCATGTAAATTTCTACTTTCCTAGCCCAGTGGTTCTTGAGAAGAAGATTTTTAAAGATTTTATCTATACAGTGAAACTTCTCCAAACCGGCCCCTTAGGAAACTGGTTCACCCTGAATATCGGCCGATTTTCAAAGTCCTGGCAGAAATCTTAACATTTCCTTACAAAGAAAGTCTTACACCCCCCCCCCTTTGAAAACCGGACATCGGCCACTATTTAAAGTACATTTGTTAACAAATATGTGTAATTTACCCTTATAATACCGGCCACTTTTTGAAGATTAGAACATGTTGGCCAGAGGGTGATCAAAATTGGCCAGGTGTGCAAATTGACGGACCTACAAGCCAGATGGGAAATTATCTACCGGAAGTCTGAAAAACATGAGTGGCCTCCCTAATTTCTATTGTTTACCTGTGTTATCATGGGTATTAATAAACACTTGGCTAATCCAAGCGACCCTTCCAAATTCCGTACAAAGTGTAAAAAACAGTTAGGAACATATTGAATGAATGAGTATCAAACCCTGTATTGTTGTACCAAACTATCGCATGAATATAAGCGGTAGTTGATAAAGAACAAAACCATGACTATTAATGATAATTATTAAACAATAAATTAATTTTCTTGGTTTCCATAGACTTAAAATTCCTAAGAAATATTCAAATTACAATTTCATATTTACTACTGTACTTTTTAAAAACGTCAAAACAAATATGTTAATGATATAAGCGATGAATGTAAACAGAGTGTTTATAGGTAAGAGGAATTCTAATAATAGGCTTCTTTGTTTTCTTTAAGTATCCTGTTCTAGATATTCAGTATAATGAGGTAAACGTAAAGATAGATAATTCCAGTGTTCAAAAAACTAAAGAAGAAATATACAACAGTAGACTAAACGTAACATAATACACTGTCCCAAATATACAACAGTAAACTAAATGTAACATAAATATACTGCCCCAAATATACAACAGTAAACTAAACGTAATATAATACACTGCCCCAAATATACAAGAGTAAACTAAACGTAACATAATACACTGCCCCAAATATACAACAGTAAACTAAACGTAACATAATACACTGCCCCAAATATACAACAGTAAACTAAACGTAACACAATACACTGCCCCAAATATACAACAGTATACTAAACGTAACATAATACACTGTCCCAAATATACAACAGTAAACTAAACGTAACATAATACACTGTCCCAAATATACAATAGTAAACTAAACGTAACACAATACACTGCCCCAAATATACAACAGTAAACTAAACGTAACATAATACACTGCCCCAAATATACCACAGTAGACTAAATGTAACATAATACACTGCCCCAAATATACAACAGTAAACCAAACGTACGATGTAACATAATACACTGCCCCAAATATCCCAAATATACAACAGTAAACTAAACGTAACATAATACAATGGGATTCTAAGAATAAAAAAGAAGGAAGTATACCATAAAGGTAAGTAAACAAGTGTATACTATTTTACCATATTAATCAAAGAATCAATGTTTATAATGAGGTGAATTTAAAGATAGATAACTGCAGTGTTCAAAAGAAGAAAGGTTTGCACTACGTAAATCAACACACCGATGTTTGTACTACACATGTACAGTAAACCAGATTACCATTGTACTAAAGTAAATTGAAGAACATAAAGAACAGGGGCGTGTACTACAATATATGTAAAAAGTACAGGTGTTTGTACTACGATGTATGTAAATGTAAATGAAGACATCAAAATGATGTTTATGTTACAGTAAATCGAACTGCTTACTTAGGAAATATTTAACTACATCAATTATAGCCTTAGCCACATAATTACTGAAAGGAAATCCCCAAACAATAAATCTCTTGATTTATTACGCATAGTGAAAGCATCAGTCTATGGATCATTATTAGTTAATCAAATCACATTACAATAATTTTGTCTTTATGTTAGAGAATGATTCGAGCTCTTTCGCCTGTCATAAATATACCCACAATCTGTACTCTCTATGACTGAAATCTAAATACTCCTATATGTGAAATACTTCTATCTGACGAGGTACATTTATTACAAATGATATAAACATGTAAATGAGGCATTCGGTATATACTTTACGTTCAGTTATATTTACATGTAAATGAGGCATTCAGTAGATCATACTTTATGTTCAGTGATATATACATGTAAATGATAGCGTTAAAATGAACCTACAACCTATATAGATTCCCTACTTATGCAAAAACAGGAAGAAGTGGATTTATAGATGCAGGTAAATAAGTCATAATACTTATATTTTTATAATTTAATCGCCGATTGAGAACTGAGAAGCAGTGAGCTTTACCTAGGAGCGGGTGATTGATCTAAAACCTATTTAACTGAATATTTTCGATAGTAAATAGCTGTCAAGTTGAAGAATTTAGTTTTTTATGAGTTAAAACTAACATTACACAGGGCTCGAAATTAACATATGCCCGTCAGTCTGTGACTGGTTAAAAGTCTGACGGACTGACTGACATTTGTTTTAGTCAGTCCAATGGGACTGGTTAATTTTCTAAAGCATAATTTTGGAAATTATACTTATGAAATGTTATACACACATTTGGCATGCTTCGATATGTAGATATCAGACGAATCTGATTTGTAAATATAAATCCCACATTTAAGTGTTACAATATTGTCTGAGGCATATTGAGTTAAATTTCATTTTAATAACATTACCGAAATATGTTTAATTATTTCTGGAACACTCTGTTGGACTGGTAAATTTTTCTGCGGACTGGTTGAAATTATATCCCATCAGTCCGGCTGGACTGGTGACACAAAAAGTTAGCTTCAAGCCTTGTAATACATGACACAATTATTCAGTATGTTACTTTTGGTAAAGGAGACAAACTGAATGCAAAAGGGTCGGGAATAAAACAATTAGCTGGGTAAAGTAAATATATGCAGGTATTTATTTGTACCATGTTTTGTCAATCTTCCTGATTAATAGTTGATCATATAAACTTGTAATAACACATTTTTATGGGATACTTACAGCTAAAGGGGGGGACACATTTACAAAGCAATGCAGTTTCTCATTTTCATTATGTTTTAATTAATGATGATATTTTTTGATGGGACAAGGGGTGGGAGTGGTGTCAAATATGGGGATTTGGGTTGCAAATTTGATAATTTTAATTAACACATACCTCTTTTACGGGGATAATATAAATTACACTCCCCCCCCCCTCCTTTCCAAATTTTCTTGATCCACCCCTGTAATACTTTTAATGATATTCACTTGATGTCTATGCTTGTTACAGATGCTGTTATATACATCATTTCCTTCAGAAGTATCAATGTGTTGGTGGCTGTTAGGAAGAGAATGGGCCCATTTTAACAACTTCTAGGATGGGCGGTACAAGGGTTCATACCAGTGATCATTTTCTCATGACTCTTATGAAGTTGCAACTAAATCTAAGGGATCTACATTTAGCAGGCCAGAGGGCTCAATGCCGATTTTATCGCAATGAATACAACAAACATAACACTGGATTTAACCTTAAAAATGAATAACTAGTCATTATTTGAAAGCAACTACATTGTGCAACATTTGTCACACAGCAAAGGCTATCACTTGTGTAGCACAATTGTTCTGAATTCTATCTTGGATCCACCTCTGATGGTGACATTGTTGATCACTGATGTGTATTGGAGACGTTGAAGCCAGATAATATATGATTCTTGCTAATAAAGGATTTGATATATTTGATAAACTTTAATTAGGAGTGACATTGAACATATCACCTTTTCTTTCATCAAAATCTCATTTCAGTAAGGATGAAGCACAGCTGTTACAAGACCAGGAAGAGTAAAATTCATGTAGAGTGTGCAATTGAATAATTAAAAACATCCATATTCTAAATCATATACTTTCACAATACAGACATATATATCTGTTCGCTAAGATTTTCAACTCTGTGTGACTCTTGTACAATTGCAAATCCTTTACTAAAGGAAATAGCTGATATGAATTCCACAATATATTAATCTTACCTTTGGACTGAGATACTATAAATGTACAACTTCCTACTCACATTATTCTGCATTGTCAAGTTGTATTAAGTGCATTCAAGTAAATGATAAAGTGAACATTTATTTAAGGTTGCCAGTCAAAGAAATTGTTACAATGGTGATTCATGCACATCTTTACACTGATCATTTGTAGCAAAAAACAAAATAAAATTAATGGAAGACATTTGAATTTTCACAAGTCTGTCTAGTTGGTTATTGCAGAGAGGGCACAAAGGCTCAATCATGTATGCCAAGTATAATTCCCATAATTCATCTAGAAGAATGAGAATCACTTCCATGTTCATTGGTGTTCAAATTATGAAATCACAAGTGGTGTCTGTGAGATAAAGCTGATGGAGAACTTGATGCCAATAACCATGGCTCTCTTTGAGCTGCAGTGCACCTTCCCGGTTGTACTCTGAAAATTTTACCCCCCAAAAAAATATTTATTAAAAAACACTCTGATAGAATTTGTAAAGAAAAGCTTTATAATGATATCTGCATTTATCTAGTAAAAAAACCTATATGTTTGCACAGGCATCCTTTGCTGTTGCAGGTAAAGGACATTTTTAAAATGTCTATGTTGTCTGGAGATGCATTCATTTTTGGTGAAGCTTTATATTTTGGGATCACCTGAATTTACATGTATACAAGTATTCATTACAGAATGAATAACATTTAATATTGATAGCTTGACGAGCATATATTGCATAAAGAGCTCTGGTGAGTTACCTATATTCTGATTGCCTGGGTGGATACATTTCTCTCATTGTCATAGCTTTACGAGGTGCACACTTAGGATGCTTTATCCAGCTGTGTTGTTTGCCTTTTTATATCTAAAAGATTAACATTGTAGTCATTGTCACACAAAACATGTAGATTATGCACACTTAAATGCACATTGACTATCTGGACTTGACAGTATTTCATAATAGACATATAACATGTTCTATCAATTCAGCTGAGATTCAGATAAACCAAAATTCATAAGATATACATCTTAGAGTTCACATAGCTCCGCCCTACCATATCACCTGTATTTTATGATATATTTCCATTATACCTGTACTTGGACACTAGAAAAACACTAATTTGCGGAACATGGGTGCGAGTTAACCCCTGATAGCGATTTGGTAATGGAAAACACGACCAGGAAATACACGTGTATAATCTCATGTAAGGTTAATCCTGATCTCAATTACGTATAAAACTATCGTATACTTTAACTGTACCTGGAAATGTGGTTGTATTTTATTATCAATACAGAATATTCAAACTTAGCACATAGTACCAGGGTGTGTTTCATTGCCTTAGTGTCGCCTATCGGATGGATTCAGGGGCTGTGTTGTTTACCTGGAGCATTGACCACGCTCGGCATTGCATACAAGGCACCATATTCCGGGGAGAAATACTGTGGTTTTCTACTGTTTGTCATACAGGTAACCGAAAAGTGAGTAAAATTGTCCGAAAGAAAATCTCAAGCTTACCCTGTCCTGTTAAGTTGAATACATCGGACAGTATCATTCAGATGAAAGGAAACAGTGTTTAAAAATAAACAACAACCAAAAATAAATAAAAAAATTTCTAAAAAAACCACACGTTCACTTTGATGGGAAATAATTAATTTAAAGCATTTGTTAATGTTTTCAGATATATAGAAAAACGCGTGTTTTACATAGGAGATTTTACTCTAACAAATTCACAGACATACAATTAATTAGACAAATGCTATTATAATGCAAATTTCATGGTGGTGTTCTATCTAATCTCAAGTTATATATTTCCTATATGAAATCAAAACCATTCCTATTTTGGTAACACTTCATGCACCACAATTATTCAATAAATTGCCGCTATCATTTTCATAGGAATATATTATTTCAACCGCATTTCGTCTATCAGTCTATATAGGAAGAAGAAAAAAATGAAACACGTTTAAATCAATATTTTTTTTTTTTTATATTGCATGAAAATTGTTCTTCTAATTGTTCGATTCTATAAGACTCAACAACATTATACTTTGGATTTCATGAGTAGCAATTGTACACACGTTCAATTCCCATATGCATTGTACAGTACATGTATATACCTGTACGTGTTACATTATCTGCCTGTTTCTTATTATATACTATTCAAATATACACCTTGCACTTTTTTTTTTAGAATTGGACCAACTCATCATATCTATATTAGTATCGATAGTTTCTTTACTGTACAACTCTTTTATACATTTTTTTCGTCACAATGTGCTCGTGAATAATTACAGTAATTTTTTGTTAGTTTTTACGGAGTGAAAGATCGACTAAATAGAAATTCTTTATTACATGCTAAATATATTTTTTGCTGCGGTATGATCAAATTCGTTTCATTCGTACTTCGTTTTACATTCAGTGAGCTGTTTCAACAAGCCAATGCGGACGTTGTAAAGGTTAGACATATACAAAAATAAACAGACAGGGATATAATTCAAGTTTCCTTTACGTAAATCTTACCTTCAGATGTCGGAACAGGGTATCTTTCTTCTTTAAAGTATAATTTCATTCAAATCACAATCGCATCCCTCCACACAACAAAATGCTTCAACGGTTTCCGTAATGCTTTGAATTATTGATGTAAATTCAACAACGGCTCGGAAATAAATTGAAGCACGATTCATTAAGACGTTTAACCATGGAAAATTAACCTGCCACGGAGTAGTACCATTAAGGACTCCCTTGAATCAATGAGTCGGGAAAACTGTTGAACAAACGTCGATTTTGTTTTTCGGCAGTGCTCTAGGAAATCCCTTGGACCATCGATTCGCCCTTCCGTTTGCTTCTTTAAAACGTAAGTGCAATATTATCTAATTATCGACGGGATAGGCTTTCAACATCTTCTTAATGTAAAGATAAATTAGAAACCAGTTATCTGAGGAGAATTATATATGTATAACCAAGCGACGTAGGTTTTATTAAATTTATTAACAACTAAAGGCAATGGCAGATCTGAAATTAACAAATCACACACCACATTACATATGCAACAAAATATACAATTACATAAATTCATATTCGTATTTCCCTTTAAAGAAGTCAACATATTCCAATGAAATGTATATGATTGACTTTATTACTTTACTTCAAAAAGTAACAAAATTTATAGTCCTTGATCAAAAAACGGCCATTTCATAGTAGAGAAATATACTGATAAAAAAAAAAAATAGTTCAACGTACATAATTATCAATCAGTTAATAATAAACATTTCAAATATATACCTTAAGGTGTGGCACAACGGGCAGCTACATGTATAGGTCTACTCCCTCTAAAACAAATTTCCCGCACTGATGAAAAAGCCCGCGAAACTGATTTATAGAAGAAAAAGTTATTAAACTGGTTTTAGCTAGAGTGAGTGAATTCCTACAAACAACCTGGCCAATAGAATGTTGTGAATAGATTTCATTCAATTAATATAGCACAGCTTAGTATTGAAAAATGTAGAAAATTCAATTAGATATAAAGATCACCCTGCCACATACTCCCCAGCTTTAAATTTAGCGTCTCGATAAATGAAAAAGATTAATCAAATATAAACAGCCACATACTTCCTACTAATAATATTTACATGAAAACACAAAGTAACAAAAAAAGTTCATAATATCAGATATAATATGTATAGAATTGTCATCTTGAAACACATTTGGTAACGTCACGGCGGTTTAATGTTTTCTGGCAGCCACCATCGGATACAACAGCTATAACGTTTCCTGAAATGTTCACTACGCGATACACAGTTGAATCCCATGAATCTTGTATTTTGTTACGGCCACGCACTTGACGGTTTCTAACATATACCTTGTCACCAATGTCCAAGTTCGGCTCGAATGCTCTACAGTCGTTGGTAGACTTCCGGTATTCCGCCATCATGGATGTACGGTCACCAGCTTTGTCGAACGCGTACTTTAGTCGGTCTTGGTGGTTTCTGATCCATTCATCAGTAGACATCGGATCGTCATCGTCGTCATGTAAGAATCCAAGTAGAAAATCAATCGGTAGTTTAGGAAGACGTCCAAACATAAGATGAAAGGGGCTGTATCCTGTTGTTGTATTTTGCGTTGCGTTGTAGGAAAATAGTAACTCTGGAAGATGTTTCGGCCAATGTCGCTTACGTTCAGGTGTAAGTGCCTTTAATAAGTTGTGCAGAGTTCTATTAAATCTTTCACATTGAGCGTTTCCTTCGGGATGATAAGGAGTGGTGCGTGAACGTGAAATCCCATACATCTTACACAATTGAGCAATGACATTTGCTTCAAAATTTCGCCCTTGATCAGAATGTAGACGATCCGGTACACCATACTAGTAAAACCACTCGTTGAGAAGTACGTTTGCAACGGTATCTGCTTTTTGGTCTTTAGTCGCAACGGCTTGAGTAAATTTCGTAAATACATCCGTCATCACGAGAACGTTTTCCTTACCATGTGCTGGCTCCAGAACGGTAAAGTCGATTGCCAGAATTTGTAACGGTTTGGAAGCGATGAGATGATTCATGGTAGTCCGAACAGCTGGTTGAGGCATTTTAGAAATAACACAACGTTCACAACGCTTACAGTAATCTTTCACCGAATTAAATATTCCCGGCCAGTAACATCGTGATCGAATAGCGGAGAATGTTTTCTCAATACCTTGGTGTCCTAGATTGTCATGACAACTGATCAACACTTTCTCATGCAACAATCTGGGTAGAACAAGCTGTTTTAAATCCCCTAATGTAGGATCTGCTACCACTCTGTAAAGTACTCCCTTGACAAACATCAATTTATCCCACTGCTGAATCAATGTAACCACGGCTCTCGGTAGTTTTCTCATTTCTTTTTTCGTTGGTTTCACTCCCTCATTGAATATATTAAGAAATGTTCCAATGTTTGAGTCAGCGGACTGTAGAGATAGGATTTCATCCAATTTTAGAGACGGGAAAGTGTCATATTCTTCATTAATAAACTCACTAGGTGTATTTCTTTTCTGCAAGTCTGAACATTCTGAAGGTACTTTTGTAGAATCAGAGAACTTTTCCAGTAGAACCTCTAAATCACTCTGCCTCAATGCGTCATTTGGATCATTCATCCGTGAAAGGGCGTCTGCATTTGCGTTATTCCGACCTGGTCTAAATTTCACATCAAAATTAAACATAGCCAATTTTGATAGCCAACGTTGTTCTGTTGCACTGAGTTTAGATGTTTGTAGGTGACACAGCGGATTGTTATCAGTAAACACAGTGAACTTTGATCCAATTAAGTAGTCCTTGAATTTTTTCTGTAATTGCCCACGTTAACGCTAAAAGTTTCAGCTTCCGTGAACTGTAGTTTTGCATGTTTCTTTCATTTGGTCTTAGCGATCTGCTGGCATAGGCAATCACATGTGGTTTTCCGTTGTTTAGTTGTGAGAGAACTGCTCCCAGACCACGCATACTGGCATCCGTCTCAAGAATGAAAGGGTTTTGAAAATTTGCGTACCCTAATATAGGAGAACACACCAGAAGTTCTTTCAGTTTACAAAATGCAGTGTCACACTTAGAATCCCATTTATTTCCAAATGGCTTCCTTGGATGAGGTGTAAATTGTTGGGATAACTTGTGCAATGGTGCTGCAATGTCACTAAATCCTTTAACAAAGCGTCTATAGTAACCCGTCAATCCAAGGAAAGATTTCAGTTTTTTCACTGTTGACGGTTTTTCAAAATTCTGTACAGCACTGATTTTTTCAGGGTCAGTTTTAATTCCTTTGGAAGATATAACATGTCCAAGATTGCGAACTTCACTCTGAAAAAATTTACAATTCGACATTTTTAATTTTAATCCATGTTCACGTATTATTCTAAACACAGTTTCTAATCGTTTAACATGTTCTGGAATGTCCTCTGAATACACAATGATATCATCCAGAAATACTAATAATATGTTAAATATTTCATCCCTAAAGCAGTGCTGCATTAACCGCTGAAACGTAGCCGGCGCGTTGCATAAACCGAATGGCATACGAAGGTATTCATATAGGCCCATGGGTGTTGTAAATGCAATTTTCTCAATATCATTCTCGTCTACAGCCACTTGATTATATCCACTGGTAAGATCCATAGTTGAAAAATATTTTGCACCACACAAAGCATCAAACGATTCCTCCAGTCTAGGTAATGGGTAAGCGTCACGTTGAGTTTTGCTGTTAAGCTTACGGTAGTCCACACACAACCGAAGCGAATTATCTTTCTTCCGTACCAAGACAATAGGTGATGCATATGGACTACTACTCTCCCTTATAATGCCATTGTTCAACAGTTTACGAATATGTGATTTCACCTCCTCGTACTGAGATGACGCAATTCGTCTATAAGGTTGCACTATTGGTTGATTGTCCATTGTTCGTATACTATGCTTGATTGTAGTCGTATAGCCTATGTCATCATCGTTCTGTGAAAATACATCACGATTTCTGTAGAACAGGGATCGAATCTCGTTCATCTGAGCTGAATTCAAATTCAGTTTATCAATCTCAGAGGAAATTTGAAAATCACTCGGCACTTTGTTAGTTAATTTAGTTTCACTGCACATCAGTTCTTCTTGAATGTAAATTTCTTCAATGTTTCCATGCCTGGTAAATTCAATGTTAGAATAATTTTCAACTATCTCACCATGTATAAGAACTGCAACTCTTGCTCTGGGTGCTAGCCACACGTCGTCACTGCCAACGTTTGCTATGCGGAAACTCAAAAATCCCCGGTTCACGTTGGTTAAAGTACGAACGACAATAATATTTGACGACAAATGCTGATTAGATGCTAAAGGTTCCACAATTGCTTCATATAATCTTGGTAGCTTTGGTCCTGTACCATTGATAACAGTCACTGATTTTCCAGGAATGCGAACTGGAGATTTAGCACAGACTTTCACATATCCTATGACATCATGTTTTACATTTCTGTTACACGCTTTGAATTGTTCCTTTAACTTGTTGTTCACTGAAATCTCTTCTACTTTTTCTGTGTAATCAGTGCCATGTTGTGTTTCAAGTAGCTTTCTACAAAGTGAAATAGTGTTCATTCCTAAAATAGCCGGAATTTTCTCTTTGCGTTGTCGAGTTTCATAGTCAACAGAGTCCTTCACTATTAATACTCCAACTTGCTCTAATAGCTGACCCATGACCTCTATGTTGACCTCTACGTATCCAATGAATGGAATAGAAAATCCATTTGTAGCTTTCAGTGAAAACACAATGTCAGTATTCAGCTTGCTTGCTGCTTTTAAATGTTTTTGATAAAAAGATTCAGTCACTGTTGAAACTGATGAACCAATATCTACTAAACAATTTACTTTAACACCGTTCATATTTACAAATGTAGTAGGACATTTACCAACTAATCGAGTGTTCATTCTCCAAGAGTCCGTTTGATTCCCTTCTATAACTGGACTCGGCATTACGAAGGGCTGTTGTTTTCCGGTGGAGCTTTTGTAGACTGACGTTTTGAATCTGCATTTGTTGACTCGGATTTTGATGGACAGTCAGCTATTTTGTGGCCCTGCTTCTTGCATCCAAAACATATCAGTGGTCGTTCATAATACCAGTCAGGTTCATACCTTTGCGCTGAATTCACTGCTTTTGTTAAACTGTCTATTTGTCGCGATTGTTTCTTCAACATTTCGGACAGTTCTTTGATTCTGCTTTCACTTCCGCTTTCCGATTGTTTTGTTGACATATCAAGTTTCGTTTCAATTGATTTCTCAATTTGTTTTTCACTTGAGTCTTTTTACATCGGTGTTTTCGTCTTCCTCTGCCCAGAGTGTAGCCTCCTCACGAAGTTCGATAAATGTTTTATCCGGCTGTGTCCGCAGAATACGCTTTAGATGTTTCCGTAGAAAGGTATCCCTGACGTTTCCTGAAAACTGGTCAGGCATGGCTTTATCTTCATTCCTAAACACTGACGAATCCTTGCGCAATAACTTTTTCATGATATCCATAAGTGCGTATGAATATTGACGTAGAGTTTCACTTTCGCTCTGTTTTCTATCTAGAAATTTCGTTTGTAGTTTCATAGCATTTTCTTTATCCCCGAAAGCTTCTCTTAATACATTGATCATTTGCAACGGATTCTTTCTCACATTTCCATCCAGGAACTTGATTTCGTCTCTCGCATTTCCAGACAGGTGTTGGTAGATTAGATCCGCGCCCTCTTCTGTCGTTGTTCCGCGTGCTGCGTAATGGACATCCTCTATCCAGTCCTCGATGTCCATGTTGTAACCGTTAAATTTGGAAAGTGTTCGATCTCGTTGTACATACACTGTTTTCGCTTCAGTATTTTTCCAGCCCATTTCACTGATTTTATTCTGCAATGCGGTAACCTCTTTTTGTAATGACTTCACGGTCGGGTGAGCCGCCATTGTCGTTGTCGGGTAGGTGTGAAACTCACGGCGTCCACGATATTAATATGTAGAGAGATCTACCCATGAATTCCGCCATCCGTTGTTACCACAAGCCATTGCCTTACAAAGTTGATGCTGGGTAACCGGCGACGCCAAATATAACCAAGCGACGTAGGTTTTATTAAATTTATTAACAACTAAAGGCAATGGCAGATCTGAAATTAACAAATCACACACCACATTACATATGCAACAAAATATACAATTACATAAATTCATATTCGTATTTCCCTTTAAAGAAGTCAAAATATTCCAATGAAATGTATATGATCGACTTTATTACTTTACTTCAAAAAGTAACAAAATTTATAGTCCTTGATCAAAAAGCGGCCATTTCATAGTAGAGAAATATACTGATAAAAAAAAAATAGTTCAACGTACATAATTATCAATCAGTTAATAATAAACATTTCAAATATATACCTTAAGGTGTGGCACAACGGGCAGCTACATGTATAGGTCTACTCCCTCTAAAACAAATTTCCCGCACTGATGAAAAAGCCCGCGAAACTTATTTATAGAAGAAAAAGTTATTAAACTGGTTTTAGCTAGAGTGAATGAATTCCTACAAACAACCTGGCCAATAGAATGTTGTGAATATATTTCATTCAATTAATATAGCACAGCTTAGTATTGAAAAATGTAGAAACTTCAATTAGATATAAAGATCACCCTGCCACATATGGCTACTTTTCAAGCTTTCATGATTTTTCAACTTATAACGGATACAAATGTTTCGCTGAAAGAAAATGCTTGTCATGGAATCTAGGTGTTTCTTGCTTCTCTGAGAACTTTTTTTTTTTATATCGAAATCCTCTTCACAAAGTATAAAGTTCACCATACACTTTATTATTCTTTATATACAGTTTTACATCCTATTTTCTCTTTTGAGAACCGCCCCCTCATATATGTATAGATACGTGAGTAGTTAAGTGTTAAAAGTTTGACCTATGCCTGGGGCTTCCACCCGTCGGGACATCAATTACCAGTATAAGGTCATCTCCGAAAGACCCGCCACTTTACTTGTCATGACCGACACTTGGGGAAGAAGCAATAAGTCTTACATTGTGTACGTTTGACGCAGCCCTGGGATTAAACACCCCCACCCCACCCCCACCCCACCCCACCCCAGTTTCAAAGCTCGCTCACTGACTACTGGTTTAGTATACCAGATTATTTTTGTAAGTTTATTTCAATACATAAATCATAGAGCACATGGATACACTGTGCTTCATTTGGAGTGAGGAGTGTATCCTATATACTCTCCTATGAATTGGTCACCTCTAAGTCGACTGTATTCTTAAAGATTATTTTGGAGGGATTTGCCATTGACCCGCTTATAAGTGGGTACAACGTCTTGCCATAGTTGGTTGACAGATTTAAATCAATGTTGAATGTTTACCTGTTTCAAATGATATTTTGAGAAATGACGTCGATATATATTTGTTTCACAACAAATCAATATGTATCAATACTTTAATGTATATATCCGCGGGTAAATAATATTTTGGGATATAACATTTATATGCAGCCTTTTCTTCCAGTGAGGATCCGGATGGTAATAGACCCTCAGTACCCCTTGCTTGTCGTAAGAGGCGACTAAATCCTTCGGATGAGACCGAAAAAACCAAGACCCCGTGCCACAGCAGGTGTGGCACGATACAGATCCCTCCCTGCTCAAAATAGAAAGTTGGGCAAACAACGGACCCCTGGGCACTCCAGAGGTGGGATCAGGTGCCTATGAGTAGTAAGCATCGCCTGTCGACGGGTCAGACTATACACTTTTTCTAAAATTATCATAAAAGCGATAGACCAATAAAAAGTGAAATTCATCTTCTATTTTTGTATTTAAACACATTCTGGAAGTTCTTTCATTTCTATTATGATTTATATTCTGTTTAACGTATAGTTTATGTAATGGCATACGACATTCAATGAGTTATCGTATATTCGTGTTTGGATTTTGTTAAGGTAGGTAAATACTATTAGAAATTTCTGTCAATCAAATTTTTTTTCCATTTAAATAACTTTAACAACTCATAAACTAACTAGAAAGCCCATATAAGACATACCTTTGCAGGTTTATTTTTATAATATGTGCTACAGAGCACATATACCCCCAAATGCAAAAGCCAAATTCTAACACAAGAATGCATTATCTCATGTTTTATTAAAAATATGCACCAAAGCACATCATATTAAGCTATAATATATAAAAACCAATAGCTATTCATTTACTGAGGGAATTTTTAAAGATATTCAATTGAAAACATACACAATTGCTGTTTAATCTGCTCACATCCTTCAGAAAAAAATCACAGAATATCACAATTTTGAAAAATTCTCAAAATCTAAATTATTTACATGTCAGTTTTTCTTTAAAAATATTTAGAATTATATCTAAGGTTAACAAAAAAACATATTTTACCATAGTTTACCAGATATATTTTGCAAAATGGTCTCTTGAATATGTAAACCCCCATTTTTAAATTTAAGTTTTACAATTATTCTTTGCACACTTTGAAAATAGTAAATTGTAACAGCAAATACAGTCTTAAAATCAAGATTAACAGAATATGACAATATATATATATGTAAAACATACTGAAATTTTTTTCCTACCAGACAATTAGAACACAAGGGGGGGGGGGGTGCACCCCCTCCCCTTCCTTTTTCTCACAATTTTTTTTGGTGTGTGTGTTATTCTTTTTTTGTTTGGCTATCAATCATATAATACATAAAAATACATACATGTTATATCATACCTATAGAAAAAATAAGTATAGTGTAACATATATGTAGATTCTAGCAACTACAGCGCTCATGTACAAATAATTTTGTTTCTTGAAAGTACTTGTGAAGAAGAGTTCAAATATTCAACAACTTTGCTGATGATTTTCTGAGGATTTATGATTCTGGGTTTCTTTGAACCAAACACACTCCCTAAAATTCAGTGTGAATTCCACTGTGAGGATCACGCCTATGTATGATTTTTAACTTGTACAGGCTTAGATTGCAAGCTATGAGCCTTTTAAGCCTATGAGCCTTTCAATGTAGATATTACATTGCTTTGTACCATTGGAGCTAGTGATGACTTCACACTATAATAATTCATGGTAAATATATCTAAGATTCACATTTGAATGCTAAATTTGACTCGTACAGTTCTCGTAAACTACAAACATCAAACAAAGAAGTTATAACTGGAACTTTCTAGTCGGTGTTTAAAATTTAAAACCGGATACGTAAAAGCACGGACTTTCCTTAAATACAACTGTAACTTGAATTCTTCTTTAACATGTTTGCATAAGTTACATTTTGATGAATGTTCAAAAAATGTATTTATTTCTTGCACAAACACGACATTCAGTCTTTGTTTTAGTTGTAATAAAAGGTGCTTTTCGTTTATTTTATGGGAATCCCATATATTTTCAAATCTTAAGAATTATATCAAACGTTTCTTCTTTATTTATACATCTGACGACCAAGAGGTGAATATTTTTGAAAGCTTTCAAAATTTAGAACATTTCATGGTATATATTATTCAATTTGCAGTTATCAATTTCGACACTATTTAAACAAGTAGCTCATTACACTAAAATCTTAAGTAATGGCTCATTAAAACACCTCGTTTGAAGTATAATTTCACCATTGAAAGAGTGATACTAGATCTCAAATATTTCATATTAATTTTTGTGTGTGATTTATCCCGGAATGATAAAAAAGGTACTTTGTTTGTAAACAAAATACTCTAGAGTCAATATTTCACTGTGATTTGATGCATAATATGAATATTTAAGAAAACATGCCTAAATGACTTAAGGAATGAATTTATTATTTTTTCGTTGGATGGAGGTATACCACGTAGCGCATGATGCAAAAGTTTTCCGTCTTTTTTTCCCCGTGGTATACCTCCATCCAAAGAAAAAAATGATGAATTTATTCCTTATCATTTAATATTTTAAAACATTGAGTTTATATGATAAAACATTATATGATTTGAGTTGAATTAACGAGTTATTCCTAGACTATATTCTATGTCATTTCGAGATGGGCGTAGTGATTTTTGAATATACAACTTAAAAAAAAAACCTAAATGGATATTTCCACGAATTGTTGTTTACTGTTGAGCAAACGGGTTTCTTATGGACTGAAGAAAGCAGTTTTAAAAGGATGAGTTAGAGTAAGTCCTGTTCAGAGAAAATTGCTGGACATTTATCGAGTGGAACTGGAATTAAGTGCAAAGTTTGATGTCGGTACTAACGGAAAGCGTGGGACACCTGATAATCATGATGTGGGATGCCAGGTATAGGGTTCTCTTGAGGGTTGTCACGGCTTCCAGGTGGACAAGTGAGTATTACAGAGGGTTTTTCGAGTTTTATCAGTGAATTACTAAGGCTGGGACAGCTGTTGTAACGTCGTAAAGAAGCCTCGTTTCGTTGCCCACTCATAAACATATTATACCGGATTTCGAAACCATAGTCGTTAGGGGCTACGATGTTGCAGTATCTCTGAGGCAGTGTGCGGTGTATCTGGTACTTGGGTTCGTGGCATGAAGGAAGTTGTCGCAAGGTGCAACCTGGACTAATGTCATCCGCGGTTGAATACATTTAATTCTCAGCCCGGAATTGCAAAAGCAGACGTGTGTTGTTATATTGGAGGGTGTCCTCAATCAGCCATGTTTATTTCATTTTGCACAATTAATTAAAATTTATATGTGATATTTGTTTGTTTTTGTTTAATAGATTTATATAGATCGATAAAAATGTTAAGTTTTTTTTCCAAGATTCCCCTAATCTATATATAAATACGAAGCATCCAGAGGAATCCTCAACATTCCAATAGAAAGTACCCCCCCCCCCTCCTCCTCTGTATATACCTATCATTGTCAATTGTTTGTAAGAAGAGCAAACAAATTGAAAACACGATTACTTTTCATTGTGTGCTGCATGCTGTGGACCGCAAACCATGTTACATTCATGCTTGATATGGAATGGCAACCTTTATCTCACACCTGTTTTGATCATCAGTAAACAGTCCTTGTAAAATCCCAGGCGGTGTTTTGAAGACTTGAATCCTGGGCATTGTCTTTCGTAAACACAGACATATGATGTTTTACCTTTTGTCTTTTCCTTCCCGTATGATCATTAATGTTATTCATCTTTGAAACTAAAAACGAAATCAAATTTGATTGTGTTGACGATACCGTTGCATGCTCTATACCCCTGACCTACTTGCATATCTATATCGTGTATAGTATCGGTGGAGGTGTAATAAGTTACGCAATATCGCCCCTCTGAGACCCCGATCTCTGGACATAAATGCAATCGTAAATAAGTTCTTTCTCGTTCCCCAATCCACGTGGATCGTACTGTGTAGTTAATTGTGTCACTGTGTTGTACGCAATTTTGCTGTGGCGAAATTTTTACTTTGTCGGAACTGTAGTCAAAAAATAGATGGAAAATCCCTCAGGTACATAGCTTAATGACGTGGCCTTGGCTTCTAATTAAAAATTGCACCATGCAAAGGTTTAATTTGATTTTCTTGACCTATAACCGCTATGCTATGCGACGGTTGCAATGCTAGCCGAACACGGTTTTATGTACAGAATCTTATGGAATTTTTCAATCAACTTATTATTTCAGACGCAGATTCAAACGGGAATTTTAACTGAAGAATGGCCTGCTTTTTGGTCCCACTTTCCCCCAGAATGAAGGCAAAAATGTCACATTTTTATACATGTTTTATCCATTGTTCAACGAACTGTATTTCAAGATTGCCCCTGCAGATATGAATGTATACCCCGTACAATATCGTTTGCAAAATTACGACTAAATTAAACACGACTTCTTTACAACAACGATGTATACATTTGCCTGTAGGTGGCGATAAACCGGAAACGTGATGACGAAAGCAAAAACCAACTGGTGCCAATAAAGCAGCTACATGTACAGTAGTCATAGAGAACAATGGAATCAGAAAACTACATTTCCTTGATATCAATCGGTTTACAAATTAAACGAATAAAGGAAACTAATTCCTTGATGAACAGTGCATACAACATGATTATTTTAGTAATTTCTATCAGTTTTGATCGGGATCGATACTTTTTTCTCTCGTTTGAATATAGTGATTATATCTGAAATTTGGTCATTTCGTTTCAATTTCTTTTTATAGTTGCGGATTTAAAATTTTCAAATTTAAGGTAAATTGTGGTCTTTTGCCCAGTGCTTAGAAAAATGTAAAAGAAGCAATAACTTCTTCCACTCTCGGAGAAATAAATGTCAAAATCTTTTGATATATTGAATTACTTTTTGGGAGAATTTACAATTTTTTCTAGCCCTTGCAGATTTCTGTACTATCAATTAATTAAATCAATTAATTTTTACAAGTTTTACGATGATATAAGCTAATAATAAAGTTAAACTATCATAATGCTTAGTGTAACTTTGTATGAATTTGAAAGTTCAAGATTCTTGTAATTCCACCGTTAAGTACACACTATGATGGTACATTTTGTCGTTTGGAACATAACATCCTCGGCGACGATATGCACGTACCCTTTCGGTACATATTGCCCGTTGGTACCTCTACATATTGTCGCCGACGACAATATGCGCCGAGACCAGGATAATTTGTTTGCATCACGGTACATACTGTCGTCGGAGACAATAGACCATTGGAATATATTGTCGCGTGCCGCGATAGATGGGAAGGGGAGGGGGTAAGATAACTATAGGTATCTCTGAAGAGAATAGTTAGCTGTGGTTAGATGCTGAATTGTTTAATGCGAATGAATACTGGGAATTCTTGTACGATTCCAATACCATTTTCAATGGAGGCCTTGATCGCTTTTTTTGTTAATCTCATTAAATGATTATATGTTTGACTTGTTTAATTTTATATATTGATAAATTTCAATTTAAAATATCTTTCATATGAAAATATCATTATTTTAACAAACCACTATCTAGTGCTTTAAGTGTATGCATCTTTCTTAGTAACATGCATGTACAGGACTGGTGCTCTCTCTCTCTCTCTCTCTCTCTCTCTCTCTCTCTCTCTCTCGTACTCAATCTCTTAAGTAATCAGTACGAAATGATTTGATCATTAAAGATAGATGATGGCAATGATCAATAAAAAATAAAAATATTGCATACATTTGAGTATATATTCTAGATTTGTAAAAATAAAATAGATAAATAAAAATCCAAACTTAGTTCAAGAAGTCTCATTCATACATGTAGATCAGTACCTGATGCTACATGTACATGTACATCTAATGATGGTGAGGGTTTGTGTCGGTACATATTGTAGAAGGAGTCATGTAACAACTCTATCTACATATATACAGGTTTCACACCTCCAGTTTACAATCATTTGAATTGGAGAGATCAAGCCTCCGTAATAATACAAGAATAAACACATGTTGATCTGACAAATTTTGAAAACACAAAAATAGACGTAAAATATTCCGGTTCTAATGATATTAGTCTTTGATTATTGTATAACCCGATGAAAGAAATAAAACCAACAAGAAATGTGCGTAAACTTATGCATTTCATGTGTTTAAAAGTGTGATTATGACTGGAACTAAACTGACGCGGACCGGAACGTAAATGATAACCCGGAGCGAAAATTATACGTATTTAGCATTCCTAAATCATGCGACACCGAACAACAATATATGTACCGTCACACACACTTTGAATAAGATCATTTAAATTTGCTGACCAATCTAGGGAAATAGTATCAAACGTTTCAAAGATTATCCATAAGTTGTGCAACTCGGCTTTATATCAATATTTTCTCGTAATTACGAGAAAATGTTATCGTAATTTCGAGATATTTATCTCGTAATTACGAGATCTTTTCTCGTAATTTCGAGATATTTAACTCGTAATTACGAGATATTTTCTAGCTCGTAATAACGAGATCTTTTCTCGTAATTACGAGATAATGAAATGTGAATTATTTTTTTTACATGATACAACAGGCTTTCGTACTCTTTCGATTGTGAAATTTTTAACTGTTAAACATAATTTTGGTACTAATATTTAAGTGTAGCATTTCATTTTACTTAACAACTTAAGCTTATATTTCATTCTAAAACACTGTTTATCAAATTTACTATTTAAATTCAAAGTGACACCAAGCAAAATAAAATTGTCTACAATATCAATGATTTCAGTATTACATTTCCAACAATAATTCTGTTATAATCAACCACTATTTCTGAACACAACAATTTTAGTTTTATCTACGTTCACTGTTACATTCCATTTAATGGTATATTGATACCAATAGTTAAGCCTATCTTGTAAGCCCTGTTCCGCCTCAGAAAATAAATCAGTGTCATCAGCATACATGAACATCAGCACACATGAACGTCAGCACACATGAACATCAGCATACATGAACATCAATAAAGCAGTTTCTACAGATGTAGGCCGGTTTGAAGACGTGAGTTATCTCTCTTTGTATTCTAACATTTATGTGACTATGCCAACTTCCAGGTACCACTATGAGGCTACACAATATTTTATAGTGTTGAGTGTGGATACTGCAATCGAAAACAGTTGTATCATTATCTGGATGCATGTGTCAAACGAAAAAAAAAATGGACGAATAACTTTTTCATCAATGCGCGTTTTCAGTCCAATTTTTCGTTTGATACATGCACCAAGAAAAGAAGTATAAGTTTCATTTCTTAATTCAAATATATATATATATTTAAAAATTATCATATGTACTACATGTACATTAACTTAATTTTTTATGTTTTGAGTTGTATTTATTAGAGTGCTTGTTTAAACCGGTACATCGCAATGTGCATCGTACAGCTAAGCAGTATATATAAAGTCTTAATTATATTATGCTTTACATTTTACCACTCTACCTGTTATACAAGAACGACTTGCATGTACGCGTATACTAAACATTCCATGTATTTTCATAACATCGCACGTGCTTTAAAAAATGTCTTTTCATGAATAATTTCCTATATACACGAGTCCAAATATTCAAAATGAATTTTCTTCAAGGCAAATTCCCGTCCGAAGTGTCGATCCCAAGCCCGAGAAAAGAAGATGAGGGATTCTTTATTATTAAATTTTTTTGTGAGCACTTATGTCTTATATATTTAGTACATCAGAACACAATTAGGATTTGAAGGAAACATACATGTATGTTGACGGCTAACAATTCTGCATCTAATTTCCGTATTTAGTTGAAAATAACTTTTGAATAAAAGATAACATTTATTCTGATTTTTTAATTTCATTTTTTTTTCAGCACCAGTGTATCTCTGATCGATTGCGCTTTTTAAAAATATAATTCAAAGTTTTAAATGTGTTTTGGAATTAACAGTATCACGATGAATAAATAAATAGCATGCATCAAAGGTATTAGGCATATATATATATATATATATATATACATGCAACATTTCTATTCAGTGAAAACCATGTACATGTATAATTTCCATTTCATAAAAAAATAAACATGATTATAACACAATTTACATTGACCGAATAAATAATGTCACGTGAATTGTGAACGGGGAAAGCACGAGATTTAGTCATATTCCTTCACTGAATGTTGTCCTTTGTGTCTAGACCCGCCCACATTGTTCATCATCATTCATTCATTGTTTCTTTTGGGGTTTGAAAATCAATTGATATTTCGACATTCCTCACGACAAATTACAAAGGGAATTATTAACAGTATTCAGAAACTATCGCCGGTGGCGGCAATTAGTAAATTTCTAACTTCTGTACAGTAGAATTGCTTTTATTGACAAGATGGAATGGGGGGGGGGGGGGCGAATTTGATAACTGTCTCCCCTCATCGTTTGTTTTACCGCTTGTAAACGAATCCCTATCATTCTTACTTTGATTATTTGAAATAACGCATATTTTCCCGATTGTCGGCAGGGGCGAATCCAGGAATTGTTACTACGGGGGGGGGGGCACTTTATGAGGCAGTGGGTCCAGGGTGAAGCCCTGGTTGGGGCCCAGATGGCGAAACCCCCCCCCCCCCGGCTTTTACAGATGTTATAGGACTTGAAATATTTCTCCTATTTAGTCATTTGTACTATTTTCTATCATTTTTTATGAGGTGAAATTAATAAAATTACGCAAATTTTAAGGTTTTTTGGAAAAAATTAAGTTCTCCCAATAATGTAATTCAAGAAATTAAAAGATTTTGTCATTCATTTCTACGGGAGTGGAAAAAAATATTGCTTCTTTTATCATTGAGTACATTTTTCGAATTATGATACCACGATTTACCTTAAATTTAAAAAAAAAATAGGGGGGGGGGGGAGCGCCAGCTGCACCCCCTTAAATCCGCCACTAGTCAGTGTTGTCTTGTTCTAATTCTCAAACTCCGTCCCGTTTCCATTCCGTCTTTTAGAACCTTCGTGTCATATAAAAAGCCGGCTATGTACAAAACACCTTTGGTTTACTACCCGCAAACTTTCGATCATTTGCACAGTTTTTATTATAGATAGGAAAATAATCGCTGTACAAACTTGCATTTATTTAGCTGGGGAGACTACACGTGATGTGACAATGCCTGTGTAAATGTGCTCTGTAGCGAATGTGAGCCTGCATGAGATCACCCCCATGTCTTTTATTTTGAAGTTTAAAACTACATCGATTGCTGTCCCGATTTAACCAAGAAGATATTTAAAAACCCAAGGTGAAGGTTAAGCCGCAGATAGCGTCATATTAAGTCGAGAAGTGGCTAGCGTCTCTCTGATAATGGAGATCCAAAATACCCTAATCTACTTCATTCTCAAAGTGCATCTACAGGTAGGGACCACATAAATTGTAAATGTTCTTGAAATATTTCGACAATTCATTGTTGTAACCATATACAATGCCATACATGTTATATATTGATAGAATAATAAAAGTACTTTCGTTTTGCTAGTCCATTCAGTTGTAAAAGTTTTGTGATACAGGTGTTTTATAAGGAGGGCGGGGTCTCCTCCCCCGTGATGCTCGGATGTTAACACTGCAATATGATTAGCACATCCACTCTTGTAATCAGGGCTTCATTGGACTGGTCACATAGAAAGAAAATTCACCATTTCTGTAAATACAAGGACGGGATATAGATTTTGTGCTAGAACACGGATAATATAGCTCATAGTCAGTACCCCTCAGTAGTTGGGTAAATTATTAAGAATTTCTTTGAAATTAGAAATACTATTGTTTTATCACAATTTCTATTCCTTCTTGACCGTAAAATAATCATAGATTTATTACATTGTATACTTTGTTTATAAGCTGTATTTTCTTTGTAGTAGTTACCCCATATAATATTGTTGGTTATGTACAGATTACCCACACTTTTAACAAAAGAAAACACGCCAAACTACATGGTACAATGACTAATAAACAACAACAGTGTAGGCAGTATCAATTAGTACCTATCATAAGGGTTATCAAATATACGTTCATGATCAAAAACATAGAGTTCCATGTAAAACTTATACGGTACCAATTTTGATGCTCCAGATGCGTATTTCGACAAATAATGTATCTTCAGTGATGCTCAACCGAAATGTTTGAAATCCGAAATAACTATGAAGTTTTAGATCTAAATATAGCCAAAAACAGCGTGCCAAACAAGTGGAGCCAAATTCGTCCAAGGATAAGAGCTATGCATGAGGGAGATAATCCTTAATTTTGAAATGAATTTCTAAATTTTATAACAGCAATTAAATATACATCCGTATTTTCAAGCTAGTAACGAAGTACTTAGCTACTGGGCTGTAGAGACCCTCGGGGACTAACAGTCCACCAGCAGAGGCCTCGACCCAGGGGTCGTAATGTAAAACATACGGTACCAATTTTGATGCACCAGATGCGCATTTCGACAAATAATGTCTCTTCAGTGATGCTCAACCGAAATGTTAATCAAACTGTCAATAATCACCGTAAACACACGTTAGGTTAATGTAGTTCTTAGAATCCATCAGGGAAATTGCTTATATACCTCTAGAAATGATAATTCTGAAAGACAAATACTGAAGTAGGATTCAAACTAGACTGGTGTCCGGCCCTTCCCATGATACTCCGCAGATGAGGGCCAAGGCACCAGGCTAGGTTTCGAACACAAGTCAGAAGCTGAATTCATTTAACCACTGAACTTATGGAAAAAATAAACAATGAGTGTTTTATATCACATAACTATATACTAGCATTATATGATATATTTATGCTATTTGTGAAGGATATTATAATTTGTAGCAAAATATCTAATGTGATTAAATTATAGCTAGATTTAAACCGGGGTGGATATTAAGTAGGTCAATATCATCGTGCCTTTCCCATTCCGTAAAGGTAGTTGGCTTCAGCCCTCTGGGGCCTCGGCTCCGTTACTTTTAAGGAATACAGATATACTTGAACATTACATTATACTGTCTGTATCACATCACATTAGATCTAACTGAACTACATGCTTGTACATGTATATACAAATAAAAATATACATGCATATAGAAATTAGCAACATGCATGTATATACATATTAAAAATATACATGCATATAGAAATTAGCAACATGCATGTATATACAAATTAAAAATATACATGCATATAGAAATTAGCAACATGCATGTATATACAAATTAAAATCATGCATGTATATAGAAATTACCAACATGCATGTACATGTATTCACAAATTAAAATCATGCATGTATATTCAAATTAACATCATGCATGTATAGAAAAAGATAACGATATAAATATATAGAAAAATCAACAACATACGTGAATATAGCAATTAATAACATTCATGTATATAAAAATTAACAACAACCATGTATAGAGAAATTAACAACATGTATCTATGTAGAAATTAGCAACATGCATTTATAATTATATATATATAAATTAACAACATACATGTATATAGAAATTACCAACATGTATCTATGTAGAAATTAGCAACATGCATTTATAATTATATATATATAAATTAACAACATACATGTATATAGAAATTACCAACATGTATCTATGTAGAAATTACCAACATGCATTTATAATTATATATATAGAAATTAACAACATACATGTATATAGAAATTACCAACATGCATGTACATGTATATACAAATTAACATCATGCATGTATATTCAAATTAACATCATGCATGCATGTATATAGAAATTAACAATATACATGAATATAGAAATTACCAACATGCATGTATATACAAATTAAAATCATGCATGTATATAGAAATTACCAACATGCATGTACATGTATATACAAATTAACAAGAGCCATGTATATACAAATTAACAAGAGCCATGTATATACAAATTAACAACAGCCATGTATATACAAATTAACAACATCCATGTATATACAATTTAACAACAGCCATGTATATACAAATTAACAACAGCCATGTATATACAAATTAACAACAGCCATGTATATACAAATTAACAACATAAAATGTATAGAGAAATTAACAACGTAAAATGTATAGAGAAATTAAACAACATGCATCATAATAGAAATTGATAACATTCGTGTCTGTAAAAATTAATATAGATATTTACAACATGCATGGATGGGGAAATTCAGTATTTAAATTACAGTCATGTAATAGGAATTGCATATGATATGATAAATGTAAAATGGTTAATTACATCTTTGTTATCCAGGTCTTCAAATCGCTTACTATCTGACTAACAAAGATACAATCCTCCTTAATATACGCTATAATATAGCTCTTATACTAACAAATTTAAAGGTGTCAGGAAGCTAGGGTCCTTATTCAATTAAGGACATAATGCTGAAATTGTTTAAATACAATCGTGGCTTGATTTAGCCAAGTTTGTCAATCAATAGAAGAATTATCACTATTCTGAAATACATCGGTAATGTTTAATGGGTGATTCCGAAATGTGCCACCATGCCTGGCACGTACACAATTTAATATACTTCCATCCATAGATACATATACAGTAAAACTCGAATATAGCGAACACGGATATAGCAAAATTACGGCTATAGCCAAGTGAAAACGATTTCCTCGGCAAATTCTATATATATTCTATATAAAATTCTGCGTTTATAACGAACGCAGATATATCGAAGTATATTCCTATTCCCCTTGAATTAAAAATGAACGTAAAAATCACCTTTTATAACAAATTTATTTTTTTCATTTTAATCTCTTTGTGATTTTAACAATCGCTTTCCATTGACATAAAGGATCCACACTTATTACAAAATTTATGTTTGTATTTTTTTCAAAAAAGGTTGTTAACGCAAAACAATACTTACACATACGTTTAGGAAATATATTGTCGGTATTGTTTACTATTCTCGTTAATTAAATTTGAAGTTTGATTGCATTTATTTTATCGTACACTCCTTTATTTGTGTAAAGCAACAAGTAAATGTCAATTGCAATAGACTGTACATGTATGTATTGCGCAAAATTTTGTTGACATTTCTCTCTCGACATGTTCTTGCATGACTTAATAATCCATCAAGATAAATTAACGTGTATATTTCTTGTATAAAAATATTTCTTCTCGAATATATATATAGGCTTCATTTCTTTTAAAGACAATGCAAACGCAAGTATATCGATTGCTGCTTTCTTAGAGAACTGATATACATGTAGAACAAATCAGTTTTATAACGAATTCGTTATATTTGAATTATGAATTCGCTATAAACGTATAGCGAATTACGCTTATAGCGAATTTTTATAGAGGGTCCCCAGAAATTCGCTATATCAGAGTTTTACTGTATACATATATGTGCGTGCAAAATGTACGTCCCTGCATACATCCATCCATTCATTCATCCATGTATATGTAACGGGTCAAAGAAGTAAATGAACACCGAACTCCAAGTCCTGTTTCTCGAGTCCGAGTCTCTTATTTAAAATGATTTAATTAATGTACTGTACATAATATGAACTCTGAAATATACAATAAGTGATGGCAATATTTCATACAGGGATTTGTTTAGGGTCTGTAGGGGGCCGAAATAAGGCCCCATTCCCAATGTTAAAAAGCAGATATTTCCCCCATTTTTGCTTTGAAATTCCCAAACAATGAAAACAAATCGAAGTAGGTTAGCCTTATTGTATATTCTTGACAGGCCCACAGATTACAATTTTTGCTTCAAAATTGTTAAATAAACCAAACTGACAAAATTGAAAGTCAAACCCTGATGCACCCTGGTATGGTTTTCTCCCTACCTTTTTGTATGGAACAATGTCCCCAATTTCTAGCAAATGTTGCTATTTTTCCCAATAGAAGGGCCCAGGCCCTTGAAATGAAGAACTTGAAAAAACCCTGTCATAATAAATCAATGACAGTCATATAGACAATCAATAGTGTAAAATATGCAATATATACACATATAGAAATGAATATTACTTCTGTAAGAGTTATCTCCCTTACATGAATGAATTGGTATCTATTATAACATTTGATAGCGTATAATGTACTCAATAATATGTAATGATAAGTAGAAATATGATAAACATACTTTATAACACACAACACAATGTACCTGATTATGGATCAGGGTTCAGTCTGACTAAAATGGTCGGTGTTATACTCGTACAGATGTAGTATGGGTAAATGCCTGTTAATTAATAAAACATTTATATACCACAGGTATACTATATAATTTATTGTACAAAATAAACTATATACAACTTTGATTTATAATATACTCTCTCACTTATCACTTTTACTATTGGTAGAGTTTCAATTGAAATGCAGACAATTATAAAAATTACTTTAATGAAGTATGAATGTTAAAATTAATAGGTAAATGAATGGTAAAAAGAAACTTATAGTAGTATGTCGTGCATCTCAAGTCTTTGAATATCTGGAAAATACCAATTGTCTATAAGAAATGATTGAGTCAATCACGCTGGTAGTGCAATTTGGTAACTATACCAACACTGTTTTATCATACGGTTCAGAAATATGGGGTTTTCACAAAGTTCAAGATGTTGAAAAAGTGCATATAAGCTTTTGTAAAATGCTTTTAGGTGTAAACAGTAAAACCTTCAATAATTTAGTTTACTGCGAACTTGGTAGAGTGCCTCTAGCAATCAAAATGAAACTTAGAATATTTAAGTATTGGCTTAAATTACAACAACCAAATAACTTATTTTAAAAGCGTGTTATGATGAAAAAGTTTCCTGTAATGATAGTTGGACTGTAAACATTCAAAGAGAACTGGCAAATTTAGTTTTATCTTATCTTTGGAATGTCTGAAATGTAAATAATAATACTTACAAGTTAATTGAACATTTTAAAATGCCTTCAATTTGATGATTTGAGAAAAAAATATGTTAAGAACTTATATTATACAAAAGCCAGTGTTTTCAAACTGCTTAAACTACTGAGTGTTAAAAATACTAAAGAACTGATTACTGTTGGAAAATGATTACAGTATGCTATTAAGCTACAAAACTCTCATATGGTGTGATACTGAATTTGTTGAATCCAAATTGTACATCGTTGTAACATTGTTGTCTACTCACTCTCCACAATTCTTGTTTGTTTTATAATTGTATTTATATATATGATATCCAATGAGCATGGGGCTCACGGAAATAAACAATCACTCAGTCACATGTACCTTCTATGTCTTTTTAAAATTTTCTCCTTTCACATCTCATTACCCGCAATTTAACCCGGACACCCGGGGAAATTCTTGACCAATCAACGGGCAGAATTAAATACAGAACTGACCAAATCTATTTCTATTTTTTTGAATAGATAAAAACAAGTTAAACTGTATTCAATTTGGTTTATTTCAATTCCTCAAATTTTTCGGCTGAAATAAAAGCATAATAAAAATCCAATATTACCACATGTATACCTATGTACGTACATACATACATGCACACATACACACGTACATATAGATATATATACATACTGTATAGACATAGATACACACATACGTGCATACATACATTTATTGAAGATTGTAAAGTTATTGTATCAACTTATTATCTATGATTATAGCTATGAGTGGCATTGTTGAGTCCTGTCCTGGGAATTCTACAGGATTTGCTGAAGCGTCGTCCAGACTGAACTGTGGTCGGGATCAGTATGGGAATGATCAGTACATCTGTGTCCCTAACTACAATAAGACGGCCCTCGTGGAGTTTTGTTATAATGGAATTATGGGGTTCAGACAAAGAGGTAATTTATTTATCAAATATCTATTTTAAAACCGACACCTATAAAATTTCCAACTCTATAAGGAAACATGGAAAAGATATATCTGAAAATACTTACTATCCGTTAGTGTTACAAGGTTGGCGGTTTGTAATGTAGAAATAACCAACTCCTGGCTTAGGGTTCACAATTCAGTCATTTATTGCATGAGAAAACGAATGATGATGATAACGACAATGGTTACAATAATGAATGCAGTGGTGATTACAGTGGTGATTACAGTGGTGATTACAATGGTGATTACAGTGGTGATTACAATGGTGATTACAATAATGATTACAATGATGATTACAGTGGTGATTACAGTGGTGATTACAATGGTGATTACAGTGATGATTACAGTGGTGATTACAGTGGTGATTACAATGGTGATTACAATAATGATTACATTGGCGATTACAATGGCAACTACAGTGGACCTAAAAGACAGAACAGTAACAACGGATATCACAGTGATTTATGATTAATAGAACGTGCATTTCACCCTTAAGAGTTATCTCCCTTAACTCAAATATAGTAAAATATACTTTACTCAAATATTTACAGTTGCATTACAAATGATGTAGCACTATGAAATTACATGTTCTAAATATAACAAAAGGTAATATTTTTTGATTACCTATGCTATGTTTTTTGATTACCTATCTATGGGACAAGGCCTAATTCATGGAAACATCAAAATGCTGCCTGGATGCGTCTATTCTATTTATAACAATATATCATTACAGTACTATATACACTATAATAACTATAGATATAATATAAGCATATACTGAGGTAAAATAACTTTTAAATTGGTATTTTCTGTTCTTCATAATATTTAAAATTTCACTCTTCTCTCAAACAGTGATATTAGCAATATATACATATTATGATAAATGTTCATGAAGTTAATACTTACTGTCTGGTCTGGATTTGAAGGTCTAAAAATGTATTTTGTCAAAATCGAATGCCAGATCAGCTCAATGATACCAAAACTGCTTAAATTAAAACCACAACCAAACTGACCAAAAACTCTCAAGGTTCTAACTGAATAAAACTGAGCTCTACAGCCAATGAAATAGGAAGACCTGTGAACCTCTTCACTCACTTATTACACTAAGTAAATAAGGAGGTGGATCTGGGAATTTGACTTAGATCATAAAGAATGCTTTTAATTTCATATTTATTATGATTACATTGGTGATTACATTGTAACACTATTATAGACTTTTCGTATTCATTAAAATATGGTGTCATATAAAATATACAAGTTAAAACACACTGCTGCATTAGTACCAGTGAATTAAATCTAACCTTGGTTGTGGAGCGACACAAACAAATACACAGCCTATCATAGACAAGGTATATCAGAGTTTAAGTTGTACAGCATGTAGTTGAGTCTTATGAATAGAAAACTTAATTTGTATGTTTTGTACCTGATGATTTGCAGGTGTCCACATATATTATTAAAGTTATCAGAATATCTTTAATTGAATTTGATTTTTATGCCCCCGAGATCGAAGATCGGGGTGCGTATTGTTTTTGTCCTGTCTGTCATTCTGTAATCCTGTAATTCTGTCATTTTGTCTGAAACTTTAACCTTGTTAATAACTTTTGAACCGTAAGTGATAGAGCTTTGATATCTCACATAAGTATTTCTTGTGACAAGACCTTCCCGTGGGTACCAACATGTTTTACCCCGTGACCTTGATCTTGGAGTTTGACCTACTTTTTGAAAACTTTAAACCTGCTAATAAATTTTGAACAGTAAGTGATAGAGCTTTGATATTTCACATGAGTATTTCTTGTGACAAGACCTTTCCGTGGGTACCAACATTTTTGACCCTGTGACCTTGGAGTTTGACTTACTTTTTGTAAACTTTAACCTTGCTAATAACTTTTGAACAGTAAGTGATAGAACTTTGATATTCCATATGCGTATTCCTTGTGATAAGACCTTTCCGTGGGTACCAACATGTTTGACCCAGTGACCTTGACCTTGGAGTTTGATCTACTTTTTTTCAAAAATGTTAACCTTGCTTATAACATTTGAACACCAAATGGTTGAGCTTTGCTAATTCACATGAGTATTCCTTGTGACAAGACTTTTCCGTTGGTACTAAACATTTTGACCTTGACATTTGACCTACTTTTTATTTTTTTGCATTGGTCATAACTTCTAAATGGTAAATATTAGAGCTTTCATATTGTACATGAGCATTTCTTGTGACAAGATCTTTCTACTGGTACCAAGGTATTTATCCTTGTGACCTTGGCTATCTTCGGAATTGGCCATTATCAGGGGCATTTGTGTTTCACAAACACATCTTGTTATACAAGTGCATACTGAGGATACTAGTATTCATTATGTAGCAGTAATTGTGGAAACCGCTAATGAAACAATTATGCTTAATGATACAAACTACATTAAGGGGTTCATTTGTTACGCTTAATGATACAAATTACCACATTAAAGGTATACAGTATAAACCGTGAATGATACAATCTCCCCATACGACACAATTATATCAGTGAGTATTCCCCTTTTCCCCTCACAGTGCTGCTGCAACGCTTACTGATACATTCACAAATCTTCAGTCCAAACCTCTAATGGTACAACAAATTGTATCATTAAGCACCGCAATAGCAATGCTTGATGCTACAAATCTACAATCTTTGTTTGAATTTTTCTTTTCAGGTAACCCAATTTTCCCATGGGGTTCAACTCTTTTGGGGGTTCATAACTGTAATAAAGATTTGAAAATTATTAGCTCACCTGAGCCAGTGACTCTCCAGAACCACTGGATCAATTTCACCCAAACTTGGTTAAAAACATCCTTGGGTGAAGGACTTTCAAGTTTGTTCAAATGAAGGGCAATGCCCCCTTGAAAAGGGGAGATAAACACATAAATGCAAAATTAGGGTAGGGCCATTTAAAAATATTTTTCTCAAGAATCAATGAGCCATTAAAGCTGATATTTACATAAGAGCTTTCTGACAAAGTGCAGATTCAAGTTTCTTCCAATCATGTCCCCGGGGGTAGGATGGAACCACAAATAGGGAAAATCTTTTAAAATGTTATTCTCAAGAACCGATGAGACAGAAGAGCTAAGTTTTACATGAAACCTGACATGGTGCGTATTCAAATTTGTTTAAAGCATGGCCGCGGGGGATAGGTTGGGGCACAATACGGAATCAAAGTTTTAAATCGGAATATATAGAGAAAATCTTTAAAAATCTACTCAACAACCATTGGGCCAAAGAAATTGGTATTTACATTAAAGCATTCTGACAGAGCAGATTCAAGTTTTTAAAAATCATGACCTGTAGGGGTAGGTTGGGGCCACAATAGGGACTAAAGTTTTACATGCAAATATATATGGAAATTTTTCAGGGCCAAGGCGATTCAGGAGAGTGATGTGACCCATGGGCCTCATGTTAATCCCAGGGTGGATGGGGGTATTGAGGGATCCTTTAATCCCTAACCCCGCTGTATCTGCTGAATGTTTTAATTATCAATCACACCAACCCACTTTCTAGCTCGACATCTGATTATATCTTCACCGTCTGTTTGTCTATGTGTCGGTAAACTTTTAACAATTTTTCGATTTTTTTCTACAAATCAGTGTTTGGGTAAAGGAGATTCATGTTTGAAGGACATGTCTCCTTGAAAGGGGATAAAATCAGAACACAAAAATATGGAGGGGTCATTTAAAAATCTTAAGAACCACTTTGAAATACAATGCATGGAAACTTACAGATGTAGAGTAGATTCAAGTTTGCTCAGATCATGACCCCCAGTAGTAGGGTGGGGCACAATAAGTGATAAAGGATCAATGTTTCGCATGCCATGATGCATGTAAAATATAGGAAGAGTTTCTTCTCCAAAACTACTGGCAAGCATAACCTACTAAATATATCAAACTGTTCTAGGTAGGTATTTCATATTTTGTATGAAGATTCTTTATGACAAGACCTTATTATTCACTGACAAATTGGAACTTGTAACCTTGACCTTGAAGATTAACCTACTTTTTAAAAACCTGACCTATTCATTATCTCCTGAATTGCTTAAGGTTGATCTCTCATGTTTTGTATATCGATTCTTTATGACAAAACCTTGTTATTCCGAGAAGTTCCAACTTTTGACCTTGGAGTTAGACCTACTTTTTAAGTCACCTGAGTAAATTCAGGTGACTTATTGCAACTGATAGTCGTCTATCGTCGTGGTTAACAATTGGACATTTTTGATTTCTTGATAACTACCCTTCGAATTCCTTTCAAATTTGGTATGAAGTATCTTTGGGACAAGGGACAAACATTGTTAATTTCAGAACTCTTGCACCTCCCCCCCCCCCCTTGGACGTTATGGCGAGGCAAACACTGTCCAATTAAAAAACCCATCTTCTTTATCAACCGCACCTGTGTAAGAAAAACAAAATGCATGGTTGTGTAACGCAGGAAGGCCTCTTCAAATATTGTAAATTTCATGATCCCCGGGGTAGGAGTTCTGATCCCAGGGCGGAGCCAAATGTGGTATAGTGTTTACGTGTAAAACACTTGAATAACATCTTTTTTCATCATTTATTAATTTTTTATTTCACAAATATTGACATAAGACATATGAACACTTGTCATTTTTTTCTAACCACTTTCATACTCACACTTATACTTTTGTTGGTAAGTGCTTGCGTCTTTAATGTGATTGTAGAATAAAAACTATAACAATACGAAGTAAATAGATAAAAGTACATGTGGCCTCAAAAGTTAAAAAAAAGATATTGCTTAAAATAGCAAACTTATGATTTTTGTGTTGTCAAAAAGGGTTTTCCATACATGCCAGGTATTTTCAAACTTTAGTATTTCTAATTTCTGATACGCATAACGGCATCCATTGCCTCTGAGAATTGGTACACGCCTCCCGGTCCTCCAGTCCTCTTTAGCTGAACCTGATTTCGCACCATGATAGAACAATTGGGATCATATACATTGGTTATATATTGTGACTCTTCAAATTGATGTTGCCCTTCGGATATCAGAATAATGATTATAACATGTTGAAATATGAAAATGTTTATTGTTAACTTAACTTCTTGCACTGGCTGTGCTTGTATTTCAATAAACACGTGTAAATTATAGCGAAGAGGACTATTCCGATACTAAAGTAAAGGAGGTTATTATAGAGGGTGAAAACTGACTCTATAGTGAGACTTCTCCCAGAAGTCTGGCTATGTAGTGAGAATTCACCGGGGAAAGTCTCACTATATAGCCATTCTTCCTGGGGAAGTCTCACTATATAGCCACTCTTCCTGGGGAAGTCTCGCTATATAGCCACTCTTCCTGGGGATCTCTCAATATATAGCTACTCTTCCGGGAAAAGTCTCATTATATAACACCGGTACGGCGTCCAGCCAAAACAATTCAAGCAATGAAACAGTTTTTGATAAATAAATCATAAGTTCATAAATATGTGTTCTTTCGTTTCTTAATTCTTGATAATTGCATTCTACATTTGAGAAATTCGTCTCTTAACGTCAATAGGGGATTTTCGATTCTCCCATGTCGGTGTTTATTCTGCATTTAGTGACTAATGTGTTTTATTTTTTAGCCATAGTTATTTTCGGTTTATCATCATTAACAGAAATTCAGATGAAGCAGCAAGGTTATGTTAAACAAAAGGATAGGCTAAGTTATACTGTATACTGCCCGTTATTATGATAACTCCGTTTGATTTACTGATTTACATTTACTCATTAGGTAATTGTTTGGAAGTCAGCGAAGGAGAACTTTTTAAAAGAAGTTGTGCAGGGTTTGTTGAAGGCTGTCCAGAGACGCATTTCAAGATTAATACAATATACAAATGTAAGAAAATATGTGTAATTCAACACGATCTTAATATTTTTATAATCAACAACGCGATATGATATCAAGAAGTATTTTAGAATATTTACACCATTCCAATTTGTTTAGATCCCGCCTGCCTGACAATCAACACAGACTACAAATGCTATATTGCTGACCCGTCTTGTCCAAATAAGTAAGTTATGAACATGGATTAATAACGTGATACATTTGATATATTGGGTTTATACTTAATATCTATTACAATTATGATAGAACACGGGAGTTCACTACAGAGGACACCAGGGGAAGCTCTACGACAAGCTTCGGGACGACCTTCTCTAACACAACAGAGACATATGACTCTACAACGCTACCTACAAACGCCGTACCTGTTGGGGCGATTGTTGGAGGACTGGTAGCTTTTCTGGTCATCATTGGAATTGTAATAGGAATCATTGTCTGGAAAAGGAGAAAGAAACGGAAGAGAACAGGTACAATCATTGTGATACTATGTATTAATAAGAGAAAGAAACGGATGAGAAGGGATAAATTAGGTACAATCATTGTCATGCTATGTACAAATATGCTTTAAAAACAAAATCGTGATTTTGTATGTTATGTGTAACAACTTTCATTCGCAATGGTTTCTATCTTATCTTCTTTTAAAATAAAACTCATTCGTCAATGACATAATATTGCATAAACACGTGTCTCTTCTTTTAGGTAATACAGAGGAGGCGGAGGTGGAGTTGATAGGTAATTGAACTTTTTAGTATTGCTCATTTAGAAATATCAATATAAAGATATATATAAGAAGATTGAATTTCAAACAGCCATAATTATTTCATATTCTGATAATTTTGCAGTTTCAATGAAACATCCTGAAATCTGCGTCGTGTCCAAAACTGATCACAATATGGTATCAATTAGTCGTTTTTCATTCGTTCCGTACAAGTACATCCCGAATACGTTTGTAGTGTATTGGTCATTGTATTCCTTGACAATGGAAAAAAAATAAACAAGAGAAATAAGTACCTTAACAAGCCACATCCAATAAAAACACGATACAACTCCAACGAGCAAGGTAGTGTCCTGATCACCGATAATGGTGCATTTTCTAAGTGTTAAGAAAGAAAAGATGAACATAAAGTATAGAGTAAATGATAAGTATCATAATGCAACCGTCATGACAGTTTCGTTTTTAAATCTCTCTGGTAAACCCTGAAATATTACATTTAACGTTAAACATAGGACAAGGAAATCTTATTATGGCGTCGAGCTTTGCTCGAACGGCATCTAGTCAGCGTGTACGACTGAATCAGCTGAAAAGTTTACGCGACCGAAGGTGTCAGACTATCGATGCTTCCGCGGAAAAATCCCGCGCTTTTTGTAATGGCGTATGAATATCTGTACTGTTTAATGATTTACGACATATTAAAGTTGTTAATGAGAAACAAATGAAAATTATCACATTGATGTACTTTATAACATATAAAAACTTTCACAAAAAATAAAAACAAATAAAATAAAAATTCCAATTTCAATGCGAACTACATTTGCAAAGTCACGTGATGTCTGAAACGATAGCGTGTCTAGACGAAAGATAGCGTGGGTTTCGTTTGTAAACATTGCGTGCTGTTGGCGAAATTTAAACTGAGAAATAGTGTATCGCGGATTATTTATGGTCATTATATTTTAGGGTAGGTAATGTTTATTTGACTGTAGCATTCTCAGTAGGGTATTAACGCATCTGTAGGTTTGCAAATCATTGGTCAACTCGGTATATAAACACTGGCACGTGTTAATGTTATTGTAAACAAACGAAGCGCGGAAGCATTCATTATTATAAGGCTTTCAAGTAAAGGTTTTTGTGGAGGTAAAAGTTACTGAATTAACAATTTTTTTTTTTAATCTGACTAGATTTTCATCTCTTGAGATGCTAGCAGTGATATATACTACAAATGGTCCATAGTTGTTTACATTGCATTGTTGCACATATTTTTTATTAAAATTTTGGTTTAAAACTTATTTCTTGTATTTATTATGTTATCAACAAGTACATGCAATGCTGCCCTTTACAACTATTAAAAGGAGAGTTCTCACAACAGTTGACTTTTTCACTAAATATCTTAATGCACAAATTTTCAGTTCTTTGTGAATTACATCTGTGCTTGGCTAGCAAGGTTCAATTCCGACGGTCCGATAGTCTGACGGGCCGGTAGTCCGACGGTTCAATAGTCCGACGGTTCAATAGTCCGACATGTTGACCATCACCAAAAATGTGAATTAATAGAGTTGAAATTTATTCATGTCAGGCATTATTTTAAGGAAATTACCAGAAACCGCCAAAATCGACACGGCCTGATTATAAATCAGACAATCAATTTCTGACCAAAATCATTCAAGTGTAAACTTACGGCGGCGTAGAAAGGCCATATATAAATATATTATTCGTTCGGACGAATTAGCTATTTGTTCGGACGAAATAGAAAATCATTCGGACAAATTAGCAATTTGTTCGGACGAATTAGCTATTTGTTCGGACAAATTAGCAATTTGTTCCGACGAATTAGCTATTTGTTCGGACATATTAATAATTCGTTCGGACAAATTAGTAGTTCGTTCGGACGAATTACGGATTTGTTCGGACGAAATAGACATTCGTTCGGACAAATTAGCAATTTGTTCGGACGAATTAGCTATTTGTTCGGACAAATTAGTAATTCGTTCGGACGAATTAGCAATTTGTTCGGACGAATTAGCAATTTGTTCGGACGAATTTGTTATTAGCTATAAGGCAACGCCAATGCCGTAGTCAAATACCGTAAAGTGTTGGTAGGAGAGCACAAAACTTAGATTGGGGCACATGCTAAAATGGGATTCAATTCCAAAATTTTCCACATAAACGTCATGAAGATGGCGACGGTAACCTACATAATCACCCCAACCCCTGAAATAACAAGCTAAAAATGGTAGGAATCACTACACCCTGCTCAGTCTTAAAAGTTTGAAGTAGGCCTCAAGTCCCCCCCCCCCAATCCACCGGTAAAAGTTTTTTAAATGAAAATTTTCTGTATAACGGGGCATAACACAATCAATAAGGAAATCAATTTTTGTATGGGACGACAATAACGCAATTATGCGCCAATCAGAGCCTATCTAAGTTTTTCAACGCAAATCTGTATATCCAAATTTTATACCAATTTTATGGTATACCTTTCTTTATTGCAAATAACAATTTTTGAACAGAAATTTCTTGCACTAGAATTAAGGGGAGGATGTTATCAAACAACATTTGATATAAAGATGAGGATCTCGTTTGGGGTCCCAGAAGTGTAAGGAGGGGGCACATACACACTCTTGTCGCCACTCCCTACTTTTGAAAGTGTTAAGGGGACACGAGCAGGCGCGTGGCATCGTTTTTGAAAGGGGAAAGCTGGGGACCAGCCAGAAAGGATGGGGGGGGGGGGGCAGCCGAACAAAAAAGAGTTTTAACATGTAATAAAGAAGAAAGGGAAAATTTTTAAAAAGTGAGGAAAGGATAAGCCCCCCCCCCCTCTGTTGCTACGTTCCTGACGAGTATCCGCTGGCAGCCCTCCCTACAAGCCTATATATATATCTGTATATATATGTATACCTACATGTATCTACATAGCTCTCTATAAAGACACGATGAAAATGTTCCTTAAATTCAGCATACATACAGACACAGACATACATACAGACACACACACAGCGAGTAGGAATGAATGAACCCACAGGTGGTGGAAAAAGGAATGAAGCGTAATCAACCGTGGGCTTCCGACGATGCCGAAATATGTAGATGTAGGTGGGTACCTGTAAATTGTGAACCGAAACGAAAACCCACCGAAATGAAACGAAACAGATTGTATAACCGAACTCTTTGATTAGAAATGGTATCTTAGGCCCCTGTGAAAATTACCACATATAAATAAAATTCGCTTCCCCTTTGATGTAGGCTTTCAGCGTGACTAATACACAGTTTTAAAAGCTGGAAAGGGGGGAGGTGGTAAGCAAAATGAACATATCCGAAGTTGATTAAATAACATGTACAATTAGTTTCAGATCAATAAATTTCAGAAAGGAGAGTTACAGTCTCAGAGGTCTGGAGAAACACACTAAACAAGGGGTGTGGTCGCTGGCGTTGGATCCGCCTTTGGGTATAGATACATTGTTTTAAGAAACTGGTGTCTGAGAAATTTGAAAGCAGGAAGAGCTCTTAACCTTTTATTTTATCTCTAACTGCTGAGGTGCGAGTACTTTCAATAATGGAAAAAGTTAGATAATATACCATATTATATGAATGCAATTCGGTAAAATATATATACATGTGTTATTAAAAATTATTATTGATATGTAGTGAGTCTTAATATACATGTAACTCTATACATTTGTGGTGTTGCTAGGACGGGGAATTGAAAACGGGACGGAAAACAGAATTTTTTTATGCAATAATAGCAGGGGGAGGTCGGCATTTTGTAAACTCAAAAGGCTTATGAACAAGGGAAGCAGAAATTACAAAGAGAACGGGAAGACATACTCAGAATCCACCGTTTGATATACTACATACAAATACACAATATCCACATATATACATAGATTTGTCTTTAGAGCAAAAAATACTGAAACGTGTATTTATGCCGAACTGTAACCCTCTGTTCTGAAATTTATGGATCCGAAACTAATTGCACAGGGTATTCAATCAACTTCGGATATGAACTTTGTGCTTACTCACCCTCTTCCAACTTTTAAAACTTTGTATCTGTCAAGCCGAAAGCTTACCACAATGGGGAGGCGAATTTTATTTATATGTGGTAACTTTAACAGGGGCTTAAGATACCATTTTTAATATTATAATTAATAGAGTTCGGTTATACACCATTTTTAATTATTATAATTAATAGAGTTCGATTATACAATCTGTTTCGGTGGGTTACGTTTCGGTAGATTTCGTTTCGTTTTGCACTTTTGGGGTACCCGATGTAGGTCGAACCCGTTCAAAGTTTTCCCACTGTGCGATGTTTTGCTCTTGTGACGTAAAAAATCGCTCTGGCACACGGCACTTAATCCTGTTTTCTGCTGCCTATTACATAACGATCTCTTATATGTGGCCACAAATTATCGGAGTTTCGGACTATCGGACCGTCAGACTACTGTACCATCGGACTATCGGACCGTCGGAAAACTGGGCGGTCACCGGCTAGCAAAGATGTGTGAATAATTGAGAGCAATGGTTGATCACAAAAATCTTCATTATTTAATAACATTAGATATTGTAAATAATCCTTTGAAAAATATTCTGAAGAAATGAATGGAATTGTAAAAAAAATATATCTGTAATTGAATTTTTTTGTGAAAAGAGCTACTGTACAGATGTATTAGAAGCATTATTCCTGTATGAAGGATAAATATTGTTGGTATTGCTTGAATTCAAAGCTGTATGTGTGTTTTTAATACATGTACAGCTAATCTTCGTTATCGGGAATATGTAAATAGAGTTGCCAGTCCAAACCACTTCTTTTGTGTGTGTGTGTTATCCTTGTTATCGCAAATCCTTGGATATCTCAAATTTAATTTCAGTCCTGTTGAATTTGCAATAACAAGGTGTGACTGTAGTCAATGGCATCAAAATATTCACAGGAAGAAGACTCTCCATTGAGATTTATATAAAGCTATATCTACTCTGTGTACATACAATAAGGGATGAAGCATTGATAAACTGGACAGTACATAGTTTCATTATAATCTTTGCTTTCTTAGCACGACGCCATTGTGGCCCTTCAGGCCTTTGATATTGTTAAATTAGTATCACAAGTTGTTCCAGACAAAAATGGGACAAAACAACCTTTCATTGATTTATCTATTGAAAGTTAGATATGCCGTATCATTTTGACATTTTCATAGACTCATAGAAATAAAGAATATCTTTATCAAACTGTAAAAGTTAGACATTTTATGCAAATTATAGGAAGATAAAAGTAATCGAACTCACTTTTTATTCATAATTCATTGTCCAAATAGTGTAATGAACAGTCGTTTCGACAGAAGACGTGGTAGAGAAAACAACTTTAGCAATGGACGTGTGAGGGAGAGTCAAATTTCATATTTATCATGAACTATTTCAATACTACGCATATGGGCATATAGTAAAACAAATCTAATGTTTCTAAGTACTTTTCCCGCACACTTGCAAACAGCCTTGATAAATGTCAATCATTCATATATGTGCTGTAGAAAAATCAACGTATTCTTTCTACATTGAATATATCAGTCCATGCTTAATAACAATGGATATTATGAAATCATTTTATGTAGACTGAGTTGTATGCAATCCCCACATATTTGAATTCAGAGGCAAGGCTATAAAACCAAACTACGCTGTAAGTGTCGCATAACTCACTTTGTTTTTATGAAATGAAGGATGTGTCAAAAACCTTCCAAAACATTGAGGAGGTGTTTATCAAAGGCTCCTGATCAACAAAGGCTGGATGTGTCTTGAGCTTTCCTCTGGTATTTTTATTGACAATTGAAAAACTATTTTTCCTTGTAGAGAGACGTCATTCAAGACCGTCTGATGACGACATTGGAGAAAGACAAAATCTTGCAAACTTACAAAATGAAAGTGGATCGCTCGTCAACAATGCTGCAGGTGTTTCTGAATTTACACTTTTGTGGGAATCACTTACAGATAAGGGTAAGTATTGAATATTTTTGTTATAGCTTTTTCTATAAGCAACTTAATTTCGATCATAGATAACACACTTTGCACAAAGGATTCCTGACTAGAAAAAAACGTCCTTGCAATCTCAACAGTATCTGATGGCACACCACTTACAATACATGCTAAGACTGAGACGGAAACTGACACACTGGTGTATGACGTTATCCCTGTGTCCGAGTGGGAGGAAGGAAAGATTCTGATTTATTTGACAGCAAACTGTACCTACCATGTCAGTTTCTCCATAAATACGTGCTATTAGATTAGCATAATTTTTGTTGGAAATCAATCTATTTCCCTTCCATTATCATTTTTGTCGTTTTTATGCCCCGTCATGGATATGACCGGAATATTGAGTGTAAGTCATGCCCTTCTTCCATCTTTCCATTCCTCCGTCCTCCCGTCTGTCCTTCCGTGTCACGTTGTGTTTAGCTCGTTTCAAAGAAACTATTCAAAATATCTTTATCATGTCTTATCTGCTGATGCATATTGGAGGCATCTATTCAACTGTATCGATATTTGTTTTACCTTAACAATTTCTTTGACCTCACTTTCCCTTATTTGGTGTTTAGCTCAGTTTCATATCAAATATTAATACTATTTTAAGTGTATATTGACCGGGATCAATTTGTGTAATTCACATGTTTATTTGCTCATTTGCAAACTATCCATTAGTAAACGAATGTTTGTATATTTTGGTATATTACGTCATTTTGTTTAAACGTGGTTTATTACGTCACTTGTGTTGATCATGATGATAAATGACATGTTTACTTAAAACGTGGTGTGCTAAATCATTAGACATTTCAATGATTATCCAGTAACAATAACTGAGCTACGGAATACAAGAAGGTTTGCTCATATATGGGTTTTTCTACTTCCAAACTGCGGAATATAAATATATTTTTCTGAAAACTATTTCGCTGATACATATTAGTAGTAGCTGTTCAACTGTAGCATTACGTGTTGACATCGATCTTCGCTGTGATATTCACCTCAATATTCCCTATTTGATGGTTACCTCAGTTTCAAAGCTATTATTGAAGATGTGTTGCCCTTTTCTGAGTACCATCGTGTCATACATATGCATATGTATATGAAAGGTGAAGATAACAAACAGTGATCAATCTCATAACTCCTATAAGCAATACAAAATTGATAATTGGGCAAACGCGGACCACTGGACACACCAGAGGAGTAAGCATCCCCTATACAAATTTCATGTGAACATAAATTGCTTTTTTGTTCTTTTTTAAAAAGTAATTTTGAGTAATGATAACTTTTTCTATTGATACCTAGGTAACATTTGACCTATGCAAAATTTATATTTATCTATATGGCCATTTTCTTCGACATTTTGTAACTTTAAGTAATATTCAGAGTGAAATGAATTGGTGATACGTGAGTCAAAAAGTTCAAAGATATCAAGAATATTTAAAAAAAAAATCATTTTTGAATTAGAACACTTCACAATTCCATAGAAATAATACATTAGATTGATAAAGGAACATGTTTTAATTTTTTTTTTTTTTTTTTTTTTTTTTTTGCGTGACATGACTTGAAAACAACTGTGATTAAACTATATGAAAGCTTTTCGAGTAAATAACAATAGAAAAAAGAGTTTTAAAAATTATTTTTATTTTGATTCCAATTGTGATATGACTTGGACACAAATCAGGTTTACCTCTATAAAAAGCTAGCACCACACCGCAATAAATTCAGTAAAGGTTTAAACACCGGAACATGTACTAATACAATGAAGCGAATTACCTCTTGAAAAATCACAGTATTTCTTTTCTAATTCTTGATTTAATGAATGAAGACGTGAATAACAACTCTCTCTCTCCATTGAATACCTAAAATGTTTATTTTACACAAATGCGATTTTCCCCCTCATTCGCCCTTTCGGGCATCTTAATCTGCATGATTGATTTTGAGCAAAATAGGTTCGGTATTATAATTGTTTCCATAAAATTAATAAAAAAAAATTCCCATTTTCAATTGGAGAGAATATCGGGCCATTAAATGGTACCGATAAAAAACCTGATTGTTTCTTATTGCATTACCAATGTCACATGTTCCTTCTTGTTTTAAGGGGGAAATGACAATACACATATATTGCTCTTCCACGTCTTCTTGTCAGATGTGTATTGATTGTTTACCTGATACTTGATGAAAGGTGAAGATGAAGAACAGTAATCAATCTCATAACTCCTATAAACAATATGAGATAGAGAGTTGGGCCAACACGAACCCCTGGACACACCAGATATATCTTAATTTACATAAACTCCTCCGATAAATCAAGTACCTAAATTTGGTACAGGTGATTAATGCTTAACAAGAGCGATATATTAATATATGAGTATACACCTTTCCTAAAATTTTATGTTTTCCCTCTTCCATGGGGGACATGTTTAAATTAGACTTTATGTCTGTCTGTTTGCTAAACTACCAGTCTGTTCGTTTGTCCCTCACAAAACCTAATAAACGCGTTTCTTCCTGTATGACTTATCAGATAAACTTAAAACTGTATACATGGTTCATTGCCATTTGTAATATTCGTATTGCAAGGATGTGGGGATGCAATTATTTTCCTAAAACATGCAATGGATCTAAAACGGTTTGGGGATGTAATATAGCTTGTGAATAGTTCTCCTATATGGCTTATCCGATAGAGTTCATATTGTTGCAACAGGGGGTTCAATTATTATCCTTAAAGTTACAGTGGATGTAAGAGGGATGGGGGTGTACAATAGTTTGTGAACACTTCTCCTCTAACACATATATACAAATGGAAAATGTCACATAGCCTTGGAATTATGTACAATGCTTCATTTTCGTTTAATGGCGTTCACATTGTTCTGACTGGGGTATCTAATATTTTCATAAACATTACAGTGGGTCCAATCTAAGATGAGTGTTTAATAGCTTTTTATGTGCAATATTATGCTTACTTTCTTACTGGTACTTCAGGATAGCAATCATTATTGTGTTCATAATATCAAACAATGTCATTGATAACATGGATGTTAAATCTTTTCTCCATTTTTTTTACTTAATCCACAAAGTGCAGTTCATAATCTCTATGATCCTGTTTATGCTTCCTTCCACATCCCACATTCACTCGGGGACCGCCACGGTGGCCGAGAGGTTAGAGCGTACGTCCTGCATGCGATAGGCCGGGGTTCGAATCCCGGCCGCGACAGACCCAAGTCGTTAACACGGGTAGTGATAGTTCCATCGCCCGACGCTCGGGACCAGGTGTGAATGTCACGGGTCCTCGGAGATGACCTTATAAACAGATTTCCCGTGTCACAGTAGGTGTGGCACGGTAAAGAACCCTCACTGCTCAATGGCCGTAAGCGCCGAACATAGGCCTAAATTTGAAGCCCTTCACCTGTCTTGGTGACATCTCCATATGAGTGAAAAATCCTCGAGCAAGACGTTAAGCAAGATACAATCAATCAACCACATTCACTCGTGAGGTGACGTCACCAATAGAAATTTAGGGCTTCAAATTTAGGCTTATGTTCAGCGCTTACGGCTATTCAACAATGAGGGTTCAATAGTGTGTCACACCTGCTGTGACACGGGGCATTCGTTTAAGGTCATCTCTGAGGACCTGTAACATGCACACCTGATACCGAGCGTTTGACAATGAAACTGCCACTACCTGTTTTAAAGACTTAGGTATGTTGCATCTGGGATTCGAAGCCCGACTTTCTGCATGCGGGGCGAATGCTCTACTACTAGACAACCGTGGCGGTTTTGTTTTCAATAGATACAACTTATACTTGAAAGAAATCTTAAAGTATTACCGCTCTAATTACTTCATATTTCAAGTGCATGTTATCAAACACTTGTAGATAAGCAATTACTACTGGAACATCTATATGTGTGGATATTGAGTTACCATGGTGTAACATTGTAAAGAATATTCCTATAGGATACTATTGTCAATTAGTTATTCAAATTCGGTTATTTACATGCATGTTGGTGACATGATGAAAAAAAATAGCATATTTAAAAGTTCGAAGATTGCATAAATGGAGTAAAGCAGCAGAAACATGAAACAGTTAATGTGCCTTTTTCCATAACATGGTTTCATCATATATTTATATACTATATTCCTGATAAGCAATGGTGTAAGTTAAAAAGAAAGATATGTAAGGTGTCAAGCAGGACGAGACAGCTGATAAACACACCAAGAAGACTCATATTGGTGTTAGAGAATCGCTCCGTAAATACAAGTTCTAAATGGTTTATTGATCTTGCAATGTATGGAATATTAAAAAAGATGAATGATGGAAAGGGAACATATGCTAATATAATACCTCAATATGATAGTTATATACAACGCGTTATCTGATTGGTCTAGAGAGTTATATACAAGGGACGATAAATAGAGAATAACACATGGCAAAATCTGAATCATACCCCATATTAACCCGATACTCCAATATCAGCCTACAACCCTCGGGGTAATATTGTTGATTGTTGATATCGATATGCTGCAGATTTTGCCATATATTTTGTTTTTTGTTTTTATTAGATATTTGAAAATAGTGACCATAATTCATATACATATAAAAATATCAATAAGTAATGCAATGCAATATTAGAGTTCACTGACGGATAAAAGTAAAAACAACCATTAAATGTATTTGAAATAGCATTTTTAATGAATTTATAAAAATTAGCAAGTAAGATAAAAATCATTAGTAATAGGAACATTGTTTCAGTTCATTTTAGTTTTATCTAACTATTTGATAAAATTTATCATTACATTTTCTTTAATGGTAGCACTTGTAAATACGTCTTTTAGTTGTAGAAATGGAACTGATGCACTTGCAAACCTGTTGTTTACAATGTCATTATTGAATTCACACATCCTTATTTTTTTAAGAACGTTGTGAAAACCATTAAAATCACTGATTTCCTCTGCTGCATCTTTTAGGTCACCCTTTGAACAATTTCTCATTAGGTCTGACAAGCATTTTGGTTTATTGAGAGTTCACAATATATCAAGTTCAGACCAAGATCACCTTTAGTAAAGGCATTTGATTACTCTCTGCATTTGTTTTGAAAACAAATTGCAGTAACACCACTGACAGAAAGAAAACCCCACATATTTCTTAATCTGCTTCAGAAATCCATCAGATATAGTAAATTATGAAGAAATAGACAACTACTTCTGTTGTCTTTCACAGAACGGTATGTAATATGGTGGATTACGAACTACAATGCCTTTCAATAATGATGACAAGTCTTTTTGTCAGAAACAAACTCCAATAACACAGTATTCTTGTGTATTTCATGTCATATTACTTTGAAAGAGGATGAACCGCTTATTTTTTTTTTTAAAGTAGAGATATTCTTGCTCTTATGCATTTTATAAATACATATTTGTTACTAGTTAGTTTTTATTTTGAGGGTGTAAATATGTTGACAGAAGAATGTTATTGGCCAGTTAATGTTATAAAACCATGACTTCAAATGCAACGGTTATTGTAAATATATCCTATAGCAGCAATAAACAAAACACACTCCATAGATTGTATTGTAACTGTATCATGTGGTGGTTGACTGTGTGATTGATTGGATATTGTTTGACGTTCCTCTCGAGAATATTTCTTCACGCATATGGAAGCGAAGATAACGAACAGTCTTTAATTTCATAAGCAATGCAAAATAGAGAGTTGGACAAACATAGATCTCTGTATATACCAGAGGTGGGATCAGATGTGTAGGAGAAATAAGCAGCTCCTGTTGACCGGTCACACCCGCCGTGAACCCTTTATCTTGATAAGGTAAATTTGCGAAATGCTGACTTTAGACGAGTGTTGAAACCTTTGAACCATCAAATTGTTTGGGAGTACCCCGCCTCGATTTAAAAACTGACCATACACAGAACAAACTCTTATGTATCGAATCAGTTGAGAGAAATACATACTATAAATAGGTGATAATGGAATATTGCTACATGTATGTATTACAACATGTTTTCATGAAATATTGGGAACTTCAAGGCTAATTGGGAATAAGGGAGGGTTGGATTCAGATTTTCACAAGCATCGTTATAATAGTATTTCTTTTTATACCCCCCGCAACAAGTTGTTTTATCATGATTGTGTCGGTTTTACCTTTAAATGACAGTGAACATACAATAACACAGAACCATGTAAATCGTAAATTGAGTGGATTATTCTCTAGGGACGTAAAAGAAACAAACAAATAAATTTATACCAGGATTCCGGGTCTGTCCTACTCTCAAGTTGATATTCTGTGAAGAATGTATCAAATTGTCCTGTGGGAATTTACCGTCCCATCAATGATTTGATGAGACAGATTTGGTGGTTTTCCAAAATTTTCAGATAATGATATTGTTATTCACACAGTACGTCACCACTGTAGGTCTCCGCTGTATCGTGGGGAAATAATCGTAATTATAAAGCGTTATGAAGTAGAACTATGTCCTTCTATACGTCTTCTGGCGAAATGTTTATTTATTGTTTACTTGATACTAGTTATACTTTAGTTTATAGAGAACCCCCAATAAATAAAATGCCTAAGTTTGATATATTGGGCTAAACAAGAGCGGTGCTACAATTATATTGAAATACAAGTATAAACCTTTTCCCAATAATTTCAAGTGAGCTTTTCTGATCGCCTGTTGTCCGCCGTTTGTTCGCCTGCCTGTCTGTTTGTAAACTTTTCACATTTTTGATTACTTCTCCAGAACTTCTGGGCCAATTATAACCAAGCTTGTCCAAAACATACTTAGGTGTAGGGCTTTCAAGTTTCTGAAGGGCCTTCCTCCTTTCAAAGGCGAGATAATCACAAAAATGAAAAATAGAGTGGTGTCATTTAAAAATATTCTTCTCAAGAATCACTGGGATAGAAGAGCTGAAATTTACATGAAAGCTTCCTTTCATGTGTAGATTCAGGTTTCTTAAAATTATGACCCCGGGTATAGGATCAGGTCACAATAGCGGATCAAAGTTTTACATACAAATATATAAGGAAGCATCTTTAAAATTTTCTTAAGAACCACTGTGCCAAAAGAGTTGAGATTTACATTGAAGCTTTCTGACGTAGTGCAGGTGCACGTTTGTTAAAAGCATACCCCCCCCCCCCCCGAGTAAGATGGGGCAACTATAGGGGATCAAAGTGTTGCATACAAATACATAGGGAAAATCTTTAAAAGATCTCAAGAACTACTGGTCCAGGAAAGTAGAAATTAACTCGAAAGCTTCTTGACATAGTGCAGACTCTAGTTTGTTTAAGTCATGGCCCCAGGGGGTAAGATAGGGCCAGAATAGGGGATTGACGTTTTACATGCAGATATGTAGGGAAACTCTTTAAAACTCTTCTCCTCGAGAACCACTGGACTAGGAAAGTACAGATTGACATGAAAACTTCCTGATAACATTAAATACAAGTATATAGAGAGCATTTTTATAAATATTAGCCAGAAAAGCTGAGAGTTATATGAAAACTTCCTGACAAAGTATATATCAAACGTTGTTGAAATCATGACCCCTGGGGCTAGGATTGGGCCACAATCAGAGTTTTCGACATATATAAATAGAAAAAAAATAATCTTTAAAAATGGTCTTCATAAAAACCATTGGGCCAAAGAAGTATAAATTTGTAGGAAAGCTTCCTGGTATAGAGCAGTTTAAAATTTATAGAAAGCATGGACCCAGGGGTAAGATGGCGCCACAATAGGGGATTAAAGTTTTACATACAAATATACGAGGAACTCTTTAAAAAAAATTCAAGAGCCACTAGGCTGAAAAAGTACAAAGTTACATGAAAGCTTCCTGACATAGTGTAGATTCAAATTTGTTCAAATCATGGCCCCTGGTGGTAGGATGGGACCACAATAGGTGATCAAGGTTTTACAGACAAATATATCGGACATTTTATTTTTAAAATCTTCTTCTCAAGAACCACTAGGCAAGGAAAGTAGAAATTTACATGAACGTTTCCTAAGATAATGGAGATTTAAGTTTCTTAAAATCATGACCCTTAGTGATAAAATGGGGCTGCAATAGGGGATCAAATTTTTACATACAAATATACAGGGAAACTCTTTAAAAATCTTTTTCTCGAGAACCACTGGATTAGGAGAATAGAAATTTACATTCCCTATAATAGTTCTAAAACTTCATTGTTATTTCGGATTTCAAACATGTCGGTTGAACACCACTGAAGAGACATTATTTGTCGAAATGCGCATCTGGTGCATCAAAATTGGTACTGTAGAAGTTTTATATGAAAGCTTCCTGATAACATTACATACAAGTATATATAGAACATCTCTAAAAATATTCTTCTGAAGAATTATTGAGCTATATAAGTTTACATTTACATGAAAGCTTCCTGACACATTGCAGATTCAGGTGTATACAACTCTTTGCCCCTGGGGATAGGTCGGGGTTACAATAGAGAATCGAAGTTTTACATGGTTATCTGTGGAATTTTTTTTAAATGTGGGCCAATGGTGACTCAGGTGAGCAGTGTGGCCCATGGACCACTTTTATATTTCCCCTCCTCCATTTAGTCGCCTCTAACGACAAGCAAGAGGAACTGAGGTCATATTTTAGCTCGGGTCCTCCCGGACTATGTAAATTATTGGTTGTATATTGTTTAACTTCTCACTCGAATTGTTTTCCCCATTGATATGGAGACGTCCCCATTGCCAATGACGAGCTGCTAATTTTAGGTCCACCCTCGGCGCTTACGACCTTTCAGCAGTGAGGGATCTTTATCGTGCCACACTTATTGTGACACGGAGTCTAAATTTTTTAGATCTCTTTCGAAAGACAGCCCAAATTAATCGCCTCTGACGACAAACAAGGGGTACTGAGGAGCGATTCTAACCTCGATTGTTATGTGATGGGATATGCAGCTATTCATATTGTCGATGTACACGATATGCAGATATTCATATTGTCGATGTATGCGATATGCAGATATTCATATTGTCGATGTATGCGATATGCAGATATTCATATTGTCGATGTACACGATATGCAGATATTCATATTGTCGATGTATGCGATATGCAGCTATTCCTATTGTCGATGTATGTGATATGCAGATATTCATATTGTCGATGTACGCGATATGCAGATATTCATATTGTCTATGTATGCGATATGCAGATATTCATATTGTCGATGCACACGATATGCAGATATTCATATTGTCGATGTACGCGATATGCAGATATTCATATTGTCGATGTACACGATATGCAGATATTCATATTGTCGATATACGTGATATGCAGATATTCATATTGTCAATATAAGTGATATACAGCTATTCATATCGTCGATATTTGCGATATGCAGATCTTCATATTGTCGGCATATGGGGATCCAATTATGTTCCTAAAGGGTATAGTGAATCTAAGATGGTTGTGGACTGTATGAAAAGTTTGTGGATACTACTTCTATATGGCTTACCCGATAATCTTGAAACTGTGCACAATGTCTCTTTGCTATTTGCAGATATACATATTGTAAGAACAGGGGTGTAAATTATTATCCTTAAAGTTATAGTGGACCTAGGAGGGATGAAGGATGTAAAATAGCTTGTAAACACTTATCCTCCTACATATAGATATGTTATCACATAGCCTTGACATTTTGAATAACAGTTCATTGCCATTTAAGAACATTCTGACATAGTTTTGACTGAGGGATCTAAACTTTACAATGGATCTAAGAGGAGTGTTTTATAGCATTTTATGTAGGAGGACATGCGCGTATTTTACTGGTACTTCAGCATACCAGTGATTATTTTAGTATCATAAACAACAATGGCATTGGTCACATCGATGTTGAATCTTTTCTCCATATTTTTCTCAATGCACAGAGTGCAATTCATAATTTATACGATCCTGTTCATGCTTTCTCTCAAATTATATGCAGTCCATTAAAGGACACATCTCATGTTTTCAAAGTATACAACATTACATGCATTTTGTCTTCTTTATGCTTATAGTAATTAATTTTAATAGTTTGTTCGCCGAAATTTTGCGATAATTAACCACAATACAGACTTAAATCTAAGCCCCGATTTCAAAAAGTCAAGTTAATTAGGTAGGTAGTCACGTGGTACAGTGACGTCACATGCGCCCTTCGGATTGTGAAAGTACTGCGAGATATTATTAAAAACACAACTTTTAGGGGCCCAAATTATTTACCATGGGCAACATTTAAATCGATTTTGACAAATTGTCCGAGTTTTATATGTGTTCGCCACCAGTGCACACATATAACGATGTAAATACCCAAATGTAGCGAGTAAAGCGTGTATGAAATCGGCAATATTGTGAGTAAATAATGTTTATATGGGTCGCTGTCTACAAACTGTTTGGGGATGTTATTCTTTTATACATCTGTAATTGGCGCTGTTTTTCTAAAATAAACAGTGTTATCATTATCTATTTTTGGATTAGACAAATTATGATACGTTAAATTGTTGACAACTAGGACCTATGCCAACCTATTTGTCACGCGTGCATTTCGGAAAGAAAGAAAAAGACAACACACACACAAATCAATAAAAATATTCAAATTTAAAGTGGTAATCACATTATTTTATTTTGATAAAGCAATCTTATTACTATTTTTGAATTGTGATCTGCACGTCTTTAGGAAGTACGAAGTGGGAGCACGGCGGCCTACTGACGCACTCAAGACGCTACGAGTTCAATAAGGAAATAATTTTGTAATTCAATTCAAAGTTAGGAAATACAATATTCTATTATTTGTATAATTAAAAGTTCAATTATTTTGTATCTTTAATATTTTTTGGAGGGGGTAAATCTACCAGTTGGTAGAAGTTACATTGTATCGTCGATATATGTTGTTACAAGGTGAAGGTCAGTTGATCCGAGTGTGTATTGAATTTGAAGAGCAAAACAGAATGTATGCTATAGGCCTACCAGTGCTTATAGCTTCGATATATCCATTTTCTCTCAGTTTATCAGGGTCTCTGTCCAAGCGGTGTTTGAAAAGGTGACTGGGTTTGCTTTTTAGGGTAAAGTTCTTGCTCCAACAAAAAAATTATCCACGTCTTTTTTCTCGTACCTTCCTTCGAAAATTGAAAAATACTCGGTCTAAATCCTTTCTACCGACAACTAGTACACCCGAGCACGGCACAAAACATCTTAATGCATTATTATTTACAAGCCGTTAACGTGATAATTGGTGATAATTGGTTTTTTGTCGATTAAATCTAATCTGTTTATGAAATGGCTAATAGATGTTTTCAAACCTGAGGGCGCATATGACGTCACACATAATGGCGCGTAAACTAGCGAAAGAAAATATGCATATCGCAAGATTTGAATTTCATCGCTTTCAAACTCGAAAACTACGCAAAATATTTCATTTAAAACACATTTAAAGTAGTTTTAGGCATAAAAAGAGTTAATTTTGCTGAAAAAATGAAAAAAATTAGAAACATGCGTTGTGTCCTTTAAGGAAATGAGATGTAACTTGGAGCAATTACAATTTAGGTTGGAGGGAGACATTCGGTTTTAATAAAAACAAACTATATTTGAAATGAATACAAGTTAGCTCTTTAGCTACTTAAAATTTTAACTGCACGATATCTAATATTTATATGGAACCAATTATTACTGGAACAGTTCAGTGTATGAATATTGAGTCACGTGATTGTGTGACATAGTAAAGAATATTCCTTTAGGATATAAATGTTCATGATTTCAGTGAGTTAATTAACATCTGGATATTGAATGGATGTTGGTGATATAATAAAAATACCATAGTTACAAGTGAGAAGATTGCATAATTAGAGTAAGCCAGCAGAATTATCCAAACAGTTAAAAACTTCTGTTGGAGACCACGATTTCATCATTTATAGAGTATATTCCTGATAAACAGTACTTTTGGTTGAAAAGTAAGTGTTAGAGAAAACAACAGATAATATATAAGGAACCAAGCATGACGAACCAGCTGATAAACATAGCATGAAAACTCAAATGGGTGTTAGAGAATTGATGCGCAAACTCAATCATGCAATAGTTTATTGATCTTACACTGTATGAACTATGAATTAATACGTATAATAGAAAATGAACTTACGCTAATGCAAACAATTGTATATAATACATTTTAGACTGAAGTTCTAGGGAGTACAGTATTTACTTTTACAGTGTGTCAATAGCTGAAAAACAAATCCCCTTTCTGTAAACTAATTCCCCCACTAAGTTCTGTCCGCACTATAGTGTACATGAAATATCTGCTAGTATCGTTTCCCGATCTGCTCGAAGCTTAACCTGAGTTTGTATTTCTCTCTGATGGTTTATCTTTGATACTTCCACTTCATGCCCACTGTGGCCATTGTAGCACCTTGCTGTGTAATTCTTCATTGACTGCCTTGTGAGAACCAGCATCTAGTTATCATGAATCCTCCCTAACCACGTGACCTCTCCAGTATCAATGTCCTTCGTTTTTACCTCGGTGAACATTTCTGTTGTTTGTTATACTCCGTCATTCTCAGTTGTTGTCACTGGATTCCAAGTATGTACCTCAGATTTATTAACTGTTATCTAAACATTCGTTTTTCTCCCAGCCTTCATCAGTGGCCAAACAGGCGTTACATATACACTGTACAAATAGCACAGTGTTTGCAAATACAAATAGCGCCGTTGTACTCATATATTTAATGATTTTATGTCGGTGTCACTATAAATTCTTCTAGCCAGTTTTGTATTTGTTAGATTATTCAGTATGTATTTTGTGTTTGGTGTCCATTGTTCGTTTATTCTTCTTGTTTTCTATCCTACATACAACAAAGTCTTTCTACATAGTTTACTTCATCTTGTAGGATATTGACTGCTTAGTTGTTACGTATTCATGCTCAGTACTATATAAAACGATAACGATTCCTTTCTTGTCAAAAACCGTAAGCACTAAGTATAGACCTAAATTTTGAAGCCATTCACCAGCAACAGTGATGTCTACATATTGGAGAAAAGTTCCGAATGGGGACATTCAATAATATACAATCAATCGATCAATTAACTCAGATTCATCCGGCCCATTGACTACATAGGAACACAACAATTACAGTTTGACGTATCTTTACATGTTTTATTGTGTTTTCTAGTTTGGTGGGTAATCTAATGATTATGATGTTTGCTTTGGAACTAAGACATCCGGGTTCAATCGGATCCCGGTGATGTGTCAAACTTTCAGCGTTTAGCATAGGTTGTGACTGTTCATTCCCCCGTTGGAATGCACTACAAGTAATTGCAGGCATATCAGATATTACATTAAAACTGATTAAGGTGCTGTATCACATCACGGTGAGTGTTTGTACGATGAAGAACTCTTACTGCCGTGAGGATAGGTTAAAATCTGGGACATCTTCTACATTTTATCACTGTATCTGACCCTTTCTTTTCTAGAATCTCACATGTTACCCTCCACCGTGTCAGTTTTGATGAGGAACATAAAATATTCATATATTGTTTACCGCCATTTGAATAAGAATCACTCTGATTCCATGCAAAAGTACTCAAAATTGATGATGCAAGGATGCTGAAGTTTCTCCTTGACAATATCTGTGTGGTCTTAGGTGATCAGGTCTTCCAACATTCTGTTGTGATACCCATTGTCACGAATTGTGCTTCTATGATACCTAATATATTTTGGATTTCTTTTGAGACAGAATTAATTGAAAAGCTACACGAGAATAAAGAATATCTTGCTGTGGCCTTCAACTCGACATTTAAGAGCCATTCTCTGTAAGCATCAAAATTTTTATTATAGGGGTGGAAAGGTACCCTCAACGATTTTGCTGAAATTTGGCATATAGTGATTATTTGATACCCTCTCATAGAATTTGGTGCCAAAATTCGAAATTGAGGTACCGTTGCCATGGTAACAAGAACTCTGTGAAAACAGCTCCCAAGATGCTTAAAAATGCTCGATTTTGGCCTATTTTTGATTAAACATAAACAAATTAATTTAAGTGATGTACAAATTTCTCTATTGCTTGTTTAAAGATTAGGTTCAGCATAATAAATTTTTAATAAAACATCAATAAATCAATATTGGATTACCTATTGTTCCTGAGGTTGAAAAATCAATGTTTTAGCATTTTGACTATTTTTGAAAAAAATCATTTTTAAGCTCATTCATGATATCATTTACAAGAAAACGCAACAACACACATCAATGAAAGTTATATATGATTTAATTCATCCCATTATGTGTAAAATATAAAAAAAAAAAACCACAAATGCCTTATTTTGCTAAATAAAATTATATAGCTTGAAAAATTGGTTGCCATGGTAATATGAAAAATCTCATAATATGAATATATGAGTCAAATTTTAATAATTTATCAATATAACATCCTTAAAATCTATTAAATTTGGCATAAACAATGATAAATATCACGAATTCTCATGTTATGAAATACTTCAGTTGCCATAGCAACCATATTTCAGTATTTTATAACAAAGTTTTAATTAGTAAACTAGTATGCTAATTTGTATCAGAAAGCATTACAGCTCTGCTTATTACCATGTGATAGTGTAAACTCAATGTCATATTATATTTGAACATATAAATTGATGTAAGTCTGCTTAAATTAGCAATATAAATGATTAATTCTTTTGTTACCATAGCAACCATTATAAGATACATATATATGGTTCCTTTAAGTTTTGAAGAAAAGTGCTGACTATAAAACTGATTTGTGTCAGGAAGCAGAAATGTGTGTGCCTATTATTAAGTGAAAGTGTTTTGTCATAATCTTAATAATTGTTATAAAGTACAAATTTCATAATTTCCATGAATTGGTCATAAGTTGGATTAGTTGGTGTAGCAAACATTTAAAAAAAATCTTCAAGTCAAAAGGCATTGGTAGAAGATTATTACATTTAAAATGAAAATTAAATTTTTTTAAATGTTTTTGAATTACTTTGTATTGAATAGAATTTTTACTTGTCACAAGATAAAATTACATATTTATCTCTAGGTATTTCCTGTAAAAGCATTATATGACTCTGTTTAATCATTTGAATTTAACTATTACAAATGGGAAAATATGAAGAAAAATGTGTTACTATGGAAACGATAGGGCCAGCAACCATAATCATTGAAAACAATTTAATGTACGTGTACTTCAGTAGATTTATTCTATAATATCATAACTTTATCTTTGTTTTCATAGGTTGGTTAAAATATACTAATTAAGAAGGAATTCAATTTGTAGATTAGTTGCTATGGAAACTTACTTCCATGTAAACATGTTGGCGATTTAGATTTCTTTTCATTTTAAACTACAAGTATTTTACCTACTTATACTCAGTTGAGTCAGTTTTGACCAGAGATAGCTCGTCCAAAAGTGCTGTTATGAAAATGTTGGTAATCTGACTGTTTTGTCTCCATGGAAACATTAAATAGGAACTGTAACAGCTACATGTAACTGTAGTATATTAATGATTGGGTATGCATTATTTTCCCAACATTTTCTTGACACTGATTTTTATAAGCTACCCACATACATATGTACTAACGATTTCTAAATTGTTTTGTGTGTCAACTAAAGCTCCAAGGTACCAGAAAGATGATGTTACTTAGGTCATAATCTACTTACACCAGTACACGACCCTTTCATTTCATTTCTTTATTTCTCGATTAATCCAACTTTAGTAGGGGGAAAAACAACTGAATATGGATGGCATTTTGGCTTGTGTCAGTACTTTCTCCATAAGTACATTAGTGCACTTTTCTGTTACTTTGTTGCAAATAATTTCACTCATTTCTATGAATACTAGATTCTGTGATGATGGCATTAAAAAAGAGTTGCAATGCAAAATCAATGTCCATTAAAATTCCCAAAACATCCATTGTTTATAACAACACAATTTACAGGGGTGGGCGATTGCTGTTGTTAAAAACAGGTTTTGGTTTTGTATGAAAATTATAATATGGGTTTATGTGTCATACATGTAGGTGAATGACTTATAAGATGCATGCATTACAAAAAATACTGCCCAAATTCCAATTCGGGGTGGGGGTGGGGGTATTATTTTGTTTTTAAAAGCAAATTTTGTGTCCATCTTGGTTATATTAAGAATATGAATTTAAAGTTGTCCTGTTTCTGTCAGACTTATCCTGATTGTTTTCTATCAGACTGAAATTGTACATTTTAAATTGCAGTCTGTGAAGCTCTCAGTCAGTGCAGAATATAAATTAAACAATCTTCAATTATATGTTCAAGCTTTATCTAAATATGAGTTTGTAAACAATGTCTAACACACTATATTTGTTTTTGCATATACAATGTATATCAGTATTTTTCTGTAAACTATGGACATATACAGTTGCATTGTTCAGCTGAGTACAGTTCCTTCCATGAAAGGGGATGAGAAATTCAAAAACAGGTCATCAAATATTCTCCAATAGCTTCCGCCTATGTGATTTTCTCAGTGGACACATTCCAGCTTAACAATCTTTAAACAAGTTCCAGCCATATTGGATCCACTTAAATTTTAATGACCCACAACTGTGTTGTCATAATGATGATGCTGAGTCTTGTACATTCCTCACAGAAAATATTTCTGTCTTAATTTCATTTAGAACATCCAATCTTGAATCTGCACCCCTGACTGTCAGAGCTACAAATGTTTATTAACAATAATAAATATTTATTGCTGATTAATAAGTTTAAATAACATCAGAACTTCAAAATGAAATTAAATTGACAGATTTATGAATATTTACAAACGTTAAAGTTAATGTGATAAATCTAATTCACAAACGGGTGCATAGAATCACCGAAATTACCGCTAATCACCGAAATTACCAAAGAAATGACCGAAATTACCAATGAAGGGGCCGAAATTACCTCAGTATATGTTCATCTATATACTATCTAGTCACACATCAAATTTCATGAAGATTAGTAATGATTTGAAGGAATTGTTTCCATAAAACCGATTATTGTGACGTGTGAATCTGAGTTAATTCCCTTTACCGATAGGTACTCAGTAAGCAAACTATGAATACCCAGTTTTAAGTTCCAAATGGCAATATAAAATTCAGGACAACTATTTTATTTTATCTATTTATCACACATTGAATAAATCAATACCATGAATACGATATATATAACATGAGAAATAACTCGTATAAATTTACGCTTCACATTAATCGGTTTAATGACCATAACTCCTTTAAATTGTTACCAATCTTCATGAAATTTAATGTGTGACTAGATAGTATATAGATAAACATACATTGAGGTAATTTCGGCCCCTTTATTGGTAATTTCGGTCATTTCTTTGGTAATTTCGGTGATTAGCGGTAATTTCGGTGATTCTATGTACCGTTCACAAACACCTATCGGCACAGGCATTTCTCATGTACAAGATTTTGCTTGAAGTTTATATTCAACGGTGAATTGCATATGAAATTGGATAGATCTATATTTGTTTATTGTCTAGTTATTTTACAAACTGAGGCAAAATGAATGATAGCAAAGTACTTGCGGATCTGAATTGTTATGACAACAGCATTGAGCACATTTAATGCCAACTGTGCGTTTCTTTTTCGGCTAATCTTCTCGGAAGTTTTTGCATACAAGTTCTCCCTGTTGTAATCACGATCGCAGCGTAAATCCACTGATACATCATCATTGAAAGCTACCCACCGAGAGCATAACGGTCTCCGACAAACACTTAAGTATCAAATATAAAATTCTAGTTGATTTAAAGACTTAAACCAGCTCAAAATATCCAAGTCATCACTCACGAATTTCTACTTTCACTTCAGAAAAGGGACGTAACTTGTCTTGATCATGAATATACTTGGAATCCGCATTGCAGTCAAGAGTCGAGATGATCTAGATTTCGGAAAAACTCGCATATTTTCGCTAGCGCGCAAATTTTAAAATCAATTTATTTTTTAAATGAAATATGACATCTGTAATTTTTTGATATGTTATTCTAGTAGATGCGATACACATTTATCAATGTAAGAACAATCCACCAGTGGTTGTGTTTCTGCAAAAAATTGAAACAATTTTCTCTCATTTTCAGTAGGATTTTGGGGTATTTGAGGGCATATATTTCATGTTATGGCGTTGCAGCAAATCAATTTTATTTTTAACATAGCTTAATTAAATAACAATGGAAATTAAATGAAAAATGAACATACACATTTTTATAAAGGAAAATTCAATATTTACTGAGGCTCACGTCTTTGCACAAAATCGGATGTCTTGTTGCCATGGAAACACGAGTCAAAGCCCATTTTTAAAAGTGTCATGATTAAAGGACTGAAGTATGTATACTTTGTGTAAAATTTCGTCAAAATCCGAGTCGGTCGTATTCCACATGTTTTGTAGCTGCAATAATGTAGCCCTATCCAATTTTTTTAAATTCTGACGTTTTCGGGATAGGGCTACAATTCCATAGGATCTCCGTAATGGTGCAAAATAATTTTATGAATAACCGATAATAAACTCTGTGTATTAGTCCCAAATGTTGTTTACACCAAAAGGAGTACCAACTTTGTGCTCGGGCATGTCTAATAAAGGTGTTTTTCATTAAATACAATGTACAGCATGCAAAATTCTTCGTCTGCTCCGCCATGCTTGTTATCGCGAGATCTCGTAGGTGGATCTAATGAAAAACCTAAGCATTGACAATCAGCGCGAAAATGTAATTACTCGAGCCACTTCGACAAAGAAAGGAAAATCATACTGTTGCAGAAAGAATTTACACTCTGCTGTTCGGTTTTTAACTTGATATTAAATTCAAACCTTTTCAATACCGACGAAATAGCTTTCGCCTCCATACTTTTCCATCGATGTAAATACTACCTTATATGGCATATACAAATGACTTGACAATCGGAAGTTTATACTTCAGTACATCAAACATGGCACACAAATATGAATCGAGAAATTGGAATTTATCGAAATTGTTGAAAACGGTAGAATAGAGCCTCACAAATCTTAAGTTGCAGGTTGTAAATTTATATATTGACTAAGAAACATAGAATATCATTTTATTTACGTAAAGAAAGTCAGGAAATGTTTAGAATGAGCGCAAATGTTGCGGGAGTGAATCACTCCCGCATTTGCACCATTACGGAGATCCTAAGGAGTTGTAGCCCTCTCCTAAAAAAAAAAAAAAAAATCAGAGAGGGCTACATTATTGCAGCTACATGTTTTGATGCTTACAGAGAATGGCTCTTAAATGTTTCGACGACGCTTTATCTATTAACAATATCCATTATACCCCTACAAACGAAGTTACAAAGGTATTCTGGATTTACCTTGTCCGTCTGTAGACATAATTTATCTAGATGATATCTATAACACCGATGAACATAGTTGATCAAAAGTGTATGTATATGTTGAAGCAATAATAAAGCTGAGTATCTTCTATTTTGATTGAGATGTTCCAATGTTCAAGAAAGTCATGGATTTTCTTTTCTCCGTTTTGATGGGTTGTTGACTTTGTCCAGAGTATATCTTAAGAACCAATAAAAGAAGTTTAAAAAATTGTGTATATACCATGTATACATGTATAATGAAAAGTGCACTTATGTCATTTTATTTGAGATTTTTCAACGTTCAAAAAAGTTATGGATCTACAACAGTCTCGATTGAAGTCAGCATTTAGCAAATTATATGGTCGTTATAACGATCTAGTTCGTCAGTACAACCTATCATTGGGTCAAATGCTGTCTGGCATGTTTCATGCCGATTGTTAAGCCGTTCTTGGTACACTGATTTTGACTGTGGATGACTCCGTTTACCTGATCAGGATATAGGGCTCACGGCTGGTGTGAGCTTACTCCTCCTAGACACCTGATCCCACCTCTGGTGTGTCCAGGGGTCCGTGTTTGCCCAGCTATCTATTTTGTATTGGTTGTAGGAGTTATGAGATTGATTACTGTTCGCTATATTCACCTTTCATCTATACATTTTACATATTTTTAACTGTATCAACTTAATCGTTTCGTTTTAGCTGTTCTGCCACATAGACCACTGTATCAAATTAGGAAATTGTATAAAGGAATCATCAGTTCACTCCTTTCCCTTTATCTGCCTGTCGGTCTATGGATATGATTTTGTTGATAATAATTTATATTGATTGGATACTGTGGACTCTTTATTTTTCGCGAGTACTTATTATAGCGAAATTACTTCTTGGCGTCAAATCGCAAGAAAATAAATTGGCGAGTGTTCCATTGATCAAGTGTATTTGCATGTGTTTTAGCAATACAACAATAAAGGCGAGATATATATTTTTAACAGGTGATGTTTCTCGCGAAATTACGCGATAATGAATTTCTGGCGTATGTTTAGGAATTTGCAGTATCCCATCGAAAAAACAATCAGAACTTACATTGTATATCAAGCATATAAAATAAATTTAGTAATGCTATATTGCAGAATTCTGTTGCAGACATGCTATCAAGATTTATGACATACAGACAGTTTATCAACTAGGTCAGACGCGGTCAGTCTCTTGGGGGAAAATCATACCCTCATTTATTGTGACATAAAATAAGGTGGCATTTTCTAAAGAACAATGCAAATATTTATGATTTTTAAAAACATCAGACTCCTATAGTATTTTTCAAAACATAAATAAAAATATGATTGTAAATTGCATCTCCAATATGTATCTGTGGTCCATGTACATCAGTTATTAATATATATAAATGCCTAGTTGCCTAGATGGACGAGCGGTCTAGCGCGCTGGTTACATGCTGCTAGGAGATTTGGTTCCACAGGTCGTGAGTTCAATTCCGGGTAGGGGCGGAAGAGGGTATAGATATGACCGGTCAACAAGAGATGCGTACTCTTCCTAGACACTTGATCCCCTTTATCTGGTGTGTGTTGGCCTCTGTGTTTGTGTTCGGGATTATACTTTGTAGTTGCATCACTTTTTTTCAAGCTTATCCTGGTGATTCATGTATCCCTACGTCCCCTTCATAAGGCGCTTCCTTAGTTGGTCAGGTTTTCCTTTATGTTGAATATGAATAACTTAATGTTGATTCTATCAATTGCATGTCTTATCTTTAGTATGTTTCATTATGCTTCTCTGTCGATGTTGCTTAAAATACAAGATTTGCCGACCTGACGGAATCACAACTACCAAAACAGCTTGATGTATTGCTTGCTGATTTTTGGGGCTGATTACATACATGCATGTATCAATACCTAAAATTCAAGGTGGCTTTGTCAGTACGAATTGAATTATATCTTCTGCTTTTTCAGGGATTATACACATTTAATTGAGCATGATAGAAAAATAGATGCATGTAGTTAAACAGCCTATTGTACAATTGTTTTAAATTCGCTACGCAAATATGTTTAATGAATTTCCAATTTGCTGAGTTAATACACTTACCAATTTGAGATAAAAATACCGGTGTGTTAGTTTTATTTACAACAGATTTGATACATTTGTAAAATGATGTACATGCATGTAAAGCGTATAAAGTACCAGTTTTGATGCACCAGATGCGCATTTCGACAAATAATGTCTCTTTAGTGATACTCAAGCCGAAATTTTGGAAATTCGAAATGACAAAAACTTGTAAGAGCAAAAAGGAAAACTAGAGTTCCCAAAAAATGGAGCCAAGTTCGTCCAAGGATCAGAGCTGTGCATGGGGGAGATATAATCCTTAATTTGGAAATGAATTTCTAAATTTTATCCCAGAAATTAAATATTCATCCTTATTGTCAAGCTAGCAACGAAGTACTGAACTACTGGGCTGAAGACAACCTCTGGGACTAACAGTCCACCAGCAGAGGCCTCGACCCAGGGGTCTATTATTCTAGGCACGCAACGGACGCCCCTTGTATATATACAAAAATACGTCTAATCTCGGTGGTGGGTTAGTAGTTACATGTGTATGATGTAGATACTTTCATTTAAGGATGTGGTAAGTTTTTAAAATTGAAGCGCTTCTGATGTTTATGTGAATTATCCTGTAATGAAATATACATATTTGCATATTAACCCCTCAAAATCAAACAGTTATATGTGTGTTTGTGTGGTAAATATATACCCTATGTACCTTCAGAAATTTTCCACTAATTCCAATGGGTTTAATCTACGTTCAGAATGAAACTCACATGTATGATATCACCACTGTTTATTTTCTGTAAATACCGTGTGCATGGTCAGTGACGGCTGTCCTATGGCTTTTCTAATATCAAACCGCAACATTTTTGTAAAGGTTCTGGTCTAGAACATTTAAATGTGAAAAAGATATTGATTACCTATCTTTATTTACACAATGCTTCTGATTTACAATATAGATTTACATTCATGATTTAAATATGTTTTAATATTTCACAGATTCAACAGACTTACTAAGTGCTTCCTAAGAAAACACTGTTAGTGTTAATGATACATATATTGCAAATTGAAATGAATGTCACCAGATAACGCTTGTCTATAATTAGTCCTTTCCCTGAATCTTTTTAAGTCAAGCTGTTGATTTCGCACGCCTTATACTGCTTTGAAAGTGTTAAACATATTGAAACATAACAAACTTATTTAAGACGCTCTTGCGGTCGAAATGTAAAATGTGTCTCCATTTTGAAGCCTAAGGTATGTAATGAATGTAATTGGCCATATATTTGAGTTCCATTAATACCTTCATTTGAGTGTAAAATATTATTTTGACGAATGACTACATCACTGACACAGTCCTACTGTTGGGATTATACGACAGCTTTACTTTAAACTTAGTAATTTTGAATCACTTAATCAAATGAGAGACAGCTTTATATTCTAATCAAGTAGTAACTGATTTATATCATCTGCTAAATCATTTTCCTCTGATATGATGCATAGACTTCGCTGCAGAACAACATACCCGTTTAACTTGTGCTGGGGTACAATATACTTCACCTGAGATGGTTGAATTCTCTAATCACCATTTGTCTGTCTGTCTATTTTTCTGTCTGTAACCTTTTTCACACCTTCATCTTCTCCAGAACCGCTGTGACAATTGAAATCAAAATTTGGAAAATATACTTTGGTAAAGGGGGTTCAAGTATGTCCAAATGAAGCGCCGTGCCCTTTCAAAGGGTAGACTATCAAGAAGAATAAGAAATAGAGTGTGTTTAAAAACACCGGCTTTTAAAGTTTAAATCTGCATGAATACTTCCTGATACGGTGCAGATAAACGTTTGTCCAAATCATGATCCCAGGGGATAAGATGATACCACAATAGGGAATCAATGTTTTACCTGTAAATATAGAGGGGCGTCTTTAGAAATCTTCTTCCAAAGAACAGCTGGGCCAGAACGAATGAAATTTTCTTTCAAAGAACAGCTGGGCAGAAAAAAAATGAAATTTACATGAAAATGTTTTCCTTCTAAAACGTATTTTCAAATGTGTTGAAATTGTTCTCCCCAGGAGGTAGGATGGAGTCACAGTAGGGGATTAAAGTTTAACATGCGGATATAATAGGTACAAAATAAAAAGAAAATCTTCCCCAAAACAGCAGAAGAAAAACATGTTGATATGATGGCATCCATAGGTGGTACAGATTCAACATTGTTCAGTTATGTCTCCTCGAATGAGGGTCGGAAACACACTAGGGAGTCAAATTTTACGTGAAAATGTATAAGGAGTATCTTTTACACCCTCCATATCAACAACAATAGAGTCATGATAAGTCAAATTGGTATGCAAGTATTTTACGGTAGCTTAAAGTTCATTTCAAAGGACCCTTGGGGTAGAGTTGGAAAATAGCAGATCAAAATTGTATTTGGAAATATACAGGACATTAGTTTAAACGTTTTTTTTTTCAAGAGTACTAGGGCCACACTGCATCCTGCATCATACCCTAAAGCTTATGTTTTCAAGTTGTATTTATTCAAGATTTATATACCCCCACAACTCCATGCATAGTCAAGGGGTATTGTTTCCTCCTGCATGTTCGAAATTTAACCTAGCTCATAACTTTTGTATAATGAATGATTTGGATCTCATGATATGCACATTCATTTTGACAATTTTATTCCATGATGCCTGGCCAAGTGAGCCCGACCTTCTTCAGAGCATCAAGGCCATGCAAGTCCTATGTCAGTGTTTAGGCATCCCATGTTGTGTGAATTCAAGCCCGCCTGTGCCGTAACCTTTTGTGAGGTCACAATACGGGGTCAACTGATTGAATGGGGATGTTGATTTCCAAACATCTTTTAAAAATCACAACTGTTAAATAACAACAGTACCAACGTAACTCGGGTGGGGGATGTGAACCATGGACCTCTTGTTTATTAAGAATATAGAAAATTGAAAGATTTTTTTCTTATATCCAATCCAATGAAATTGTGCATGGTGTCTATCGTAACTGCTTTATGTTCATTTATCAAACACACATAAGCTACACGTCTCTGTTTTTTATAAACACCCCTTACAATGATATTAGCCATGTAGTCCAAATTATCCTGTGTATAATAACAAAGTCCACGGAACATGAATGCTAGCTTGTGATAAGTAAGATAGTGCAATAGAATCTGTTTTAGGGTCCATGGGGCCTATTGATCTATGCAGTTTAATAGGTCTATTTTTGTCCCTTTCTTTCTTTTTTTTTATTTCATCAATATGTATTTGATATTTTTGGATGATCATACATTAGGAAAATAACTCAAAAAGGCAACCATGTCGTTTCAACTCAGCAAACCTGATGTTGTCGTGACGGCTCATATATATTCCTTGTATTCTATTCATATTTAGTACAATGGATTTCCATTCACAAAGCTTTCACAAAAATAGAAGCCGTATGGAGTTTATCCTGGACATATGCAGATAATGCAAACATTCAGATTGAATAGTGATAGAGAACTATGTGTATGATTACGAATTTTAAGGTATATCGCAATTCTCTGATGTGTGTTTAAGATGATGCTTTGATAATGTGACATAGAGAATGGTGGATGTACAGGTGTATTATTGTTATTCATTGTAGTTTTACACATATAGTAGAAAATGCTGTCCATTTAACAAAATATAGTAAATAAAACAACTGATGTAACTGTATCTTGTTTTGTCTTAGAGCAGCGGAAGGAGAGAGCGTTGAAAATATTAAAGTGGAAGATGAAAGTACTTGGTGATTACAGCGTTTGGAAAACAGAAATATCAGGTAATCAACTTTTTATACTCAAAGTTGTGTGAGTGATAATTCAATCACTTTTACTTTAAAATGATATTACTAAATAAATACCTACACTGTATTTAAAAAGGTGCAAATAACGAACATTTTATGCTGAACTGTACAACAAATGGACGAATTCAATATTACAAGCAATGTCCGTTTAAAAAAGGTTTTGGAAATTGCGAAGGATTGCATTACTTA